>NC_137980.1:6320123-6538326 GCF_963924665.1 Micromys minutus | reverse complement strand
CTAGGGGTAGACATTTGTTCCTACCTCTTCTTCATATGCTGAACTTTTATCTAGTTCAAGCTTGCACTGGTCTTGTGCAAACTGCCACACTGGTGTGGATTTGTATCTTCATCGGACCTTCTATGTCCAGAAAAACATTTTTTTGTCTTCTAACACATCTGGCTTTTACAATCTTTCTGTTCCCTCTCTGCAACGACGCTGACGAGCCTCGGGAGGAAGGTGTGTGATATAGATGTCTCAAGTTGACCTGAGCCGTTCACATTCTCTCCCTCTCTGAATATCATCCAGGTGTTCATCTGTACATTATTCACAACCTGCTATGAAAGAAAGCTTCTCTGAAGTGACCTGTCAGGTGGACTAATCTAAGGAATCAAGTCATTGGGAGTCAGTGCAATACTATGTCCACTTAATAAAGCAGTGGTAATAAAGCCTAGTACCAAATATTTCTGGTCCCCAAAATGGCACCAGTTAGGTGTATCAACTTGAGGAGGGGCCTAATATCCAAAAATAATAACTTTTTAAGAATAATTTGTTGTTTTAATGACATTTGTGCCACTCCTGCAGCAGTAGGCATGTTTGCTAGGCTGGTTGTTGTTATAGATTAGAGGATTCACAGCTAGATAGGATCGATACTTATGTTTCTGTTCCATTAGGAAACATACAGACTTCTAGCACTATGAAAACTATTAACAAAGAATGAAGCTTCCAGGCAAGTAACATCTTTATTTGTCCATTTGCTGTGACTTAGGGGTATGGTGTCCTCAGTCTTGATGGTAATCAAGAGCAAATGAAAATGGTCTATAATGTGTATGGGTCTATGAGAACTCACTAGCCACCAACTACAAAATGGATAGCCCATTCCTGACAGACAGCATTTAATGTGTTATACTATGATATCTATTAGCACTGGTGTTATAACATATAGTAATTCACTTAAACTTTGTATGTATGTATGTATGTCTATATATGCATGTATATAATTTATAAGCAATTAGAGCAATAGGCTTTTATATGACTTTTTAAAAAATGACAATAATGTTATATCCAGACAATTTTCTCTTCTATCATACTTCTATCCCCAGAAATTCTCAAAAGATGAAGTACAAATTGCTAAGAAAAAAAACTTTTTTAAAGTGTTAAATATCCCCATATTTCAAATAGATGCAAATTAAAACTTCTTTGATATTTTCTCTTAGTGCAATCTGAATGGTTAAGATTTTAAAAAATGATGGCAAATGCTACCATCAATTTGAGGAGAAAGAAATACTTATTCACTGCTGGTGGGAGTGCAAACTAGGGCAGCCATTATGGAAATCAGCATGTCTGCCCTACTTTGAACTCCCACCAGAAATGGAAGTATAGTTAGAAATGTGGCAGAGCTTTTCTCCAGTTATCCTACTTTTGGGGTATATGTGCAAAGGACTGTATATTCTACTAGAGATTGATATGACCACAATTTTCATTGCTTCTCTGTTCACAACACCCAGGAACCGCAAATACGGTCCATGTTCATCAAGTGGGCAAATGTGGACAAATAGAAGGTGTTACAGTTACGTAATGAGATGGAATTTATGTATTAGAGAAATTAAATTGGGGTTGGAGAGATGGCTCAGCAGTTAAGAGCAACATCTGCTGCCCCTTCAGAGGTGCTGAGTTCAATTCCCAGTAAGCACATCCTGGCTTACAACCATCTTTGCTAGGATATGATACCCTCTTCTGGCATGCAGGTGTATATGCAGATAGAGCATTAATTAATTAAATGATAAATATATAAATAAGAAAATATTCTACATTTAAGAAAAATAAAGAATAATTAAATAATGAAAATCACATATAGGTGGACAGAACTGGAAACAATCCTTAGTGAAGTAACCTGGACCCACTGAATCTCAAGACATCTGTGTTCCCTTTGGAATAATAACACAGGTCAGGAAAATAGCTAAGATCCCCGAGAGCAACTGTGTCAATGGAGGGTGAGAGACAGTGGTTTAAAGACTAGAGGGACTGATGTGAAAGAGTTCCTTCTTAATATCTGAACCTTATGTTAATTTATCGAACCCTTCTGACATCTATCGCTAAAGATTGATATTATTGGATTTTTTAAAATCAACTAAATGTATGTTTTTTCTATAATGTTTAGCATATTTCAGGCTTACTTTAGCCAGTATAATATTCTCTGAAGAACTGGAAGATATTGGAAGCAGGTGGAACTAATAGTTCAATTTTAGATATTTAAAAATTAAAACACTCACTAACTCATTATTTTCTCATTGTGGTACATATTCTTTGCAAGCTGGATAGTTCTCTAAGACAGTTTATTTTGTTTTCTTCTGGATCTCTTCGTTATGCTTTTTTAACTTTGGCTTATGACAAGTTGCTTTGTAATAATTTTATCCTTTTAAGCATGCGATGGTTATTTTTGTCGGTTTTAGAAGTACGCTGAGTCTGGGGGAGAGTGTGCCCTGATACCTCTGCAGCATTCTTTCTGTGCACTACACATAAAGCCATCATTTCGAGGGATTATTTCCCCTGTGGAGACTACGTTAATGCAAACTCTTATCACATTTTGATCACTCCCCCAACCTTGCAATACAGTCCCTGGTCTAGATCATATTTCTCATGCATATTTACATGTACTTACATACAAGGTTCCAGGGAATGATGTTCATATTGCCAGATAACTTTCTGCTTTGTCATTCAGAGTGCTGTTCTGTACCAACTGCTTCCTAATGCCCATTTCTTTACACATATATCACTTTCTTTTGCTATGTAAGCAGAGGGAAACATTTTATTCTACATCGTTATCTCCTGTATCATCTATCTGTCATCGATATTATGTTTAATAAGACATTTAAGTATATTGAAAGATTATGAAAGTACAGTTTTGTATACATTCCTCTGTTTGACCCTTTCGATCACCTCATGAGAACAGAGGTAAGGAGGAAGTTATTACCTTCTGTAGGAGGCACTGAGTTCCATTACATTGCTACTCTATCTCCAGACCTCATGATCCTAAGCAAGACTTCATTGACAGTCATGTATTCTGATTATAGATTAGTTGATTTAATCTGTTTGTTAATAAAGATTTTTCAATTAGAAACTTTAAGTACAATGCTTTAGAATGATAATTATAATCACCCAGTATAATTCACAATGTTTTCATGTATATTATTTGATTTAAATGTCACAACAATCACATTAGTCAAAAGAGAGAGGATCTTGATTTCTTTTACACACTGAGTGTAGAATAAAAATCTACAGAGCATGAGAAAATTCTCCCAGCCAATACCACCACAATACACAGAAAAGAATTATATAGGCTTCCCAACTCACATCTTGATCTCTTTCTACTTGCTTACATTTGGTATGATGATATTTTCTTTAAGTCTAGTGAATCAAAAGTTGAAGCTTAACATCAACAAATTGTAGGTCACAGGCTGATCACAGAACTATCAGTTGAATAAGTATATATATGGAGAGAAAGAGAGAGAGAGAGAGAGAGAGAGAGAGAGAGAGAGAGAGAGAGAGAGAGAGAGAGAGAAGAAGAAGAAGAAGGGAGGGAGGGAGGGAGGGAGGGAGGGAGGGAGAGAGACAGAGAGAGAGAGAGAGAGAGAGAGAGAGAAGAAGAAGAAGAAGAAGAAGAAGAAGAAGAAGAAGAAGAAGAAGAAGAAGAAGAAGAAGAAGAAGAAGAAGAAGAAGAAGAAGAAGAAGAAGAAGGGAGGGAGGGAGGGAGGGAGGGAGAAAGAGAGATTCAACTGCTTAAAATACTGCTACTTCATCTAATTCAATAACCATAAGACAGTTGGTTTTTATTACACACCTATGTTTCCTATTTCTATACAATGAAACTCTCAGTTTCTCTGGTTACTCATGTTTATGAAATTTAAACAAAAGTTTGTGCTACCTTAGTTTATGTGTTTTCAAAATAAATGTGATGCTTACAAGTTGCTTTTAAAGTTTAAAGTTGAGCTCCCTGTTGGGGCTGGAGAGAGAGCTAGGTGTCTGAAACCACTGGAGAAGCATTCAGAGGAGCCAGATTTGATTCTGTGCACTCACCTGGTGGATCGTCATTACCTGTGATTCCATCTCTGACACGTTTTCCTGCCACTAGACTGACACACGTGTGGAGCACAGACATACAGATAGGCAAAAACCACCATCTCATGGAATCATATCTGGTAAATTAAATACTACAAGTCTATTAGACAAAGGACTACATATGCTTTTCAGGTGAGGACTGATTGCTGATTAATGGCAGCAGGCACACAATAGCAACAGAAACCTTCTTTGATATCACAGGAGGGCTGAATTGTTCCCCACATAGAAAACAACCATTCAGCTGGATCCATACACTGCTTGCTATTTGGAAAGTTTCAATTTGTTCACAATGGTGTATATGCTGTATATGATGGCTTTGTAAAAGCAGAATTCTGTTAACTCCTTAAATGCCATACAGTATATAATGTAAAAATAATAATTTGAAAGCTTATGCTTTAAAATGTGTGAGTATACAATTAAAATTTTTTAATGTGGGTTCCCTTCTGGGATCTTTTAACCTTTCAACATGTCAAAAATAAAGAATAAATGTAAAAACAAATCATCTCTGTTCTTTTCAGTAATATAAAAAAATTTATGTAATTTCTGAAATAGCTCTACAGTCTTCTTAGACAAAAGTTAAAAGTCATATTTTCTAAGGATATAGCAGGTTGGCTACAAACTCATGAACAGATTAATTCTATACCCCCATGAATGTGAACCCAACAATCCAGGACATGTGTGTATTTCAAATGTTGTTCCTGAAGCAAATTCTGTGAGCTAAAAATAATAGGCTTACCCTACTAAAGGCAAGTATTGCTGATTTGAGAAAGGGACCCACTATCCCAATGACTTAGAAAGAAGGGAATGAAAAACTGGAGGTGTCTGTAAACACTAAGGAATCACCAAGTTTCTGCTTCCCTTCCTCTCTCCCAGGACTTCACATTTTCACCTTCTGTGTTTCTTTTGCTGTTCTACTTTCCTGATACTGTGCAATTATTTGTAGGTGAACATGCTTTTATAAACAATGCCTCAGATTTTTCTCATACCATTACATTAATTGCAAAAAGAAAATTAGAAGAATTTATGTCGATGTCTGTAAAAATAGCTTCCTATAGGTCAGTATCACTCTTTCAGAGAGATTATTGGGGTTACTTCGTAACTATCTTTTATCTAGGATTTAGAAGAAACTAAACTATGAATTTCAAAACAGTCACCATGTCTTAATTGTCACCAAAATATAGAGTATTTGATATGCTATCATGAAAATATTGATGGGATATTTTATAATAGCTGATTTTAATCATCTTATTTATGTTTAAAATGTACTGATTATTGAAAAATAGATTACTTGTAAGTCTTAATTTTCTAATATAATTATTTGAACTACAAAATATAATTTTTACATGGTATATATTCCAAAAACATGGACATGTTATCTATATTAATTTGAATTCAAAATACTAAAATGGTGTACTTTATACTAAGAGTGATTGTTTAATCTCTGAGTTTTTAAGATATAAGTATATGTTATCTGGGTGCTCTGGATGCTTTTACCAGTGCTTTTAACCACCTCTCTCTCTCCCCATCCCTAACAGCTAGCTCAATTTTAAACAAAAGAAATCTATGAGCATCACATTTATTTTGAAAACACATAAACTTGTCCTCTTGCACAGGTAAAAATTGTGGTCTAGCAAGACTATTTCATGCATATTTATTTATTAAAGTTCACACACACACACACACACACATAAAACAAACAAAAAAATTCTATCCTATCAACTCTCTAAGCTAGATTGGAAAAACACTATAATATCCTCCAAGTGCAACTACCAGATCATACTTGTAACATGCCAAATACAGTAAGACTTAGGTGGAAGTAAGGCTTACTGCAAATCAAATTCCTCAGTGGTACACAATTGCAAAGCTACTGCTGAGGGAGAAGTTAAAGTTCAATCATGTGACTACTACTTTGGGCAGATTTATTGGAAAAGTGACATTTCTCAATAGTTACTAATATGTATTATATTGGTTGGATCATGATGTTAATCATGGGATTTTAAATTCTTCATCAAGACACGAGGTCTAACAGTTTATTTCATCAATATTCTTTGAGCTAGGTGTTCAGCAAGAACCTCCTAGGGCACCACAGGGATGACATTAGCAGTAATACCCCACAAAGGGGAGGGAGAACCTGTCAAGACCATATCCAGAGATTAGGCATGGCCCCCGGTAGAGAGATGGGGCTACCCAACCATCTCTAAGATCTTAACTCAAAATTTCTCCTGTCTAAAGGAAATACAAGGACAAGGGGGCAACAGAGACTGAAGGAAAGGGCACCCAGACACTGCCCCACCTGGGCATCCATCCTGTCAGCACATACCAAGTCAGATACTATTGCTGATGCCAAGAAATGCTTGCTGACCAGAGCCTGATACAGCTGTCTGCTGAGAGGTTCTGCCAGATAATGACCAATACAAATGTGGAATGCTCAAAGCCAACCATCAGACTGATCACAGGGACCACAGTGAGGAGTTAGGAGAGAGAACTGAAGGAACTGAAGGGGTCTTTTCTGGAATCAGTGGAAGGAGAGGCCCCTGATCCTGTGAAGGCTTGATGCCCTACTGCAGAATGGGTGGGGAATAACCCTCATAGAAGCAGGGTAAGAGCTGGTGGGTACAGGGTTTGCAAAGGGAATAGATAACATTTGAAATGTAAAAACAATAAAGTAAAAATATAAAGTATTTTACATTTGAAAATAAAAATAAAAGTGTTAAATAGAAACCATTACTTAGTAGATTAACCTTTGTACTTTCAAAACACAGTTCTCTTCCCTCTCTTCTTCTCCTCCTCCTCTTCTTCCTCCTCCTCATTCTTTATCATCCTCCTCTCTCAATATAGTGTGAGTTTCTCTGTATGTATATGTTTGTGTGTGTTTGTTAATGTGAATCTGTTCCCACCAGTGAGATTAGAGAGGGACATATGGTTTTCTGCTCTAACCTCAATTGCGTTTCTTGGGACTTGGTTTCTTCCACAGATAGGAATCTTCCAGTTGTGGTTAGAGTGTTCTGACATCTGCCAGTCTCTACTGTTTTTGCTGGATTACACGCATTAATGGTCACTCCTACCTCTTCTGTTGTTCTTTATAATTAGATGGGAACTTGAACGTGAGTCCTGCTTTAACACTTAGAGTATTTTAACAAGCACTCTTAACCACTGAGCACTCTCTCCAGCCTTAAACATCATTCTTAAAATTTCAAAACTAAGCTGTGTTTTTCTTTCCCTTGTTTTATTATTTATGAGTGTCTGTTTCTTTCTTAGACATTTGATTTTTAAAATACTGAGTGTTGGAATACTCCGTGCCTCTGACAAATATTATTTAATTTAGTATGAATCAAGAATCAGACTTTAAAACAAATTAGTAATTCAATAAATGTATGAACAAACAAATATTATAAAGTACTATTTAGGGATTTCTACACTGTGACTTTGAGCATTTAGATATTCATCTACCTACCCTCCTGCCTTTACCTAATATCCTGTCTATTATACTTCCAAGATAATCATACCCTGGAGGTCTCTTACACAACATGTCAGAGCCCACAGCCAGCTAACCAATTAAGTTGGATGTCAGTGTTGTAAGACCCTAACCCAGCATTTCTTTATTGCTTAACAATGTAAGTCATTTTTTAACTCTGAAACTAGCAATGTTGCATAGCTTAAAAAAGAAATAGGAATTTCAATGCATCACAACCAATTTTCTAAGAAAATTAGTCACTTGGCGATAGATTAGACTTCTTGAACATAAAATTAGATAGATTCAAAGAGTAGTAGGAAGTTTATGGTGAAAACATAATGAATTCTTCTGAGTATATTGTCTTCATAATATATAAGAAAACTATCTCTTTGACTCATGTGAAGAAAAAAAAATAAAATATTTTACATAACTGGGTGGGGATGTGATTGCCTCCTCTTTGCTAATGAAATGCAAAGGACTGAGTACTTGAACCTCTGAGAATCTATGCTATAAGTGTTAGTGCTGAAGTGATGATTGTAGGGATATGGTTTTTAGCTCTGAATAGATCTATAGGTCAGGGTCTCACCAATGAGAAAGACCCCTTCTCAAAGAGACATTGGTTCATCCCTTCAGCATATTCAGATCCAGCAAGAAGGAGGAGACTCATCAGAAACTTGTTCTCTTGGTATTTAGTCTTAGATTTTGCAGTTACAAGAGGAACAAAGTTCAGTCATTTATAAGCCGTTCAATTCTTTGACAGACTAAAGGAGTGCTGGCCATAAATCCTAATAATAACCTTCAAATGGGATCCAAACTGAATGTTTACATAGGTCCCTCATTGTCTCATCTGCACATCAGAAGGGCACAAAGTCCATTGCAATGATTAGGAAAGGCGTTCCACCAACTTCTCACTTAGAGGGAAAATAATGGTATTTATTTTTGACATACTTTAAGGAATTTTTCTCCATATATAGCCTGATAAAACAAGTCTTTCTTCTATACCCTTAGAGCTAAAACTAGAACAAAGACATTTTTGCTACATCCTTTTTATTTCCCAGGCATTCAGTGATTCTGTTGGTAGTGGCATTAAACCGCTGAAGAAGTATGTTGTCAAGAGCAGTTTAAAAATCTCCAGAATGATTTAATAATTTACGTCAAGACAACAATATGTGCCTGATTTTGTAAGCAATTTTACTTGTCCTATACTTAACTCTAAAGAGATTGTTACTTTTAATGAAATGCAAAGAAATCATGATATAGAATATAGTTATAGAACTCTGAGAACTCAAAGTCTTATTTGTAAATCAAGAGTTGAATTTGATTATTATGTCTTTGCCAAATATCTTAGATTTGGTAAAAAGCCCCATCTTATTTTAATTTCTCTTAATGTGATTGCTAATAATTTAAACAGTGTAACATCATACATAATACATGTCAGCACACTGTGCCAATATAGGATGTGCTCTAGCTGCACTTCTCTGATATTTTTAAGATGTATGAACTCAATACATCCTGTTACCCAAAGCAGCCAGGAAGACATTTGTGAAAAAGTTAACTCAGTACTCCATCTCTAAATTAACTGTTTTTTCTCAGGTTTTGAGACTATTTCTAAACTCGCATTAGGTTTTTTTTTTTTTTTTTTTTTTTTTAAATATATCTACCTAAGGGGCAAATTCCCATTAATTAAAAGAGACATCAGAGTTTTAGAATAACCAATGCATTAAATGAAACACTGTAAACAGCACTATAATTCGTTGTCCACTCTACAGCAGAATAGTAAATAGAGAAAGAACAGTGACACTAACTGAAGGAAGCCTGGAGCTTAACTGCTTCTTGTGCTTTTGGGAAAGAACCTCAGAATGTAATTAAAATGTTAATGCTACTTGAAACTTGAAGATGCTTTCAAGAGGTGATCCTTCTCTCCCCGTTATTTAAAAAGCCTTTGAGGAATCTGAAAGCTCTGGAGAAAGAAAATATAGGCTGGCAGGAAGAAATTCCATCTTGTTGGGTCTCTGAAAGAGCGGAGGACTGAACACTTGTAAACACGGTACCTTGAGCAATAGTTGCCTTATGGCTTGTAGTTTGAGGCCAAGAATAGTATGATAAACTTAGAATGTGTTTATCTCTTGGCAGCTTCGTTTTACTTGCAAGCTGGAAGGGACAAAGACCAACAATTTTCCACCTACAAAGTGCATCTAAGCTGGCAGGAAGCTCAGCAAGTAAGTCAACCTGAGTCTTCAGATCACAGCTATTCTCAAAGCCAGATGGACAGCTTTAGAACAGGACTGATTCAGCCAATACCTCAAGGCATTTGTGGTTGTAATGTCCTGGATTGGGATGTGGGGGTGGGAGGAAGCTTTAGTTTGGAGTCTTTACATACATCTAGTGCTATTTTAAGAGACAGGCGGTATGTGTGCAAATTTTTATAATCCCTGGTTCCTTGCTGGTTGAAAACAGGTAAGGAGGTTTTAGCATTTTGGAAAACATGTGCTTTCTCTCACAGACAGATATATATATAAGCAGGTTTTTTATTTCTTGCATACTGTTTGTTGTTTTGGGTCTCTATACATCATCTTTCATAATAGTAAAAGCATTCTGTCTGGCTTATTCAGTGACATAACATTGGTTATTTAATGTTGAAAGGCCAAGGTAGACTTCTGAGGTTTATTTTTAAAGTGCTTAATTTAGGAACAGGATTAATTATATGAGGTGTGGTTGAGAAAAGAAGAGCTTGGGTGCTGTAATTTTTAAGACTGAGGAAAGGAACTTCTTGTTACAAGGTTTGAGACATCTGCTGATGTTGGGTTATTTGTGCTTTAGAAGTGTTATGTTTCAAATCACAGAGATATTTTCAGTTCATAAAACAAAATTCTTATTTTAACCCACTGGTTAAAATTGTATTCTCCTTTAATACAATACTCTTCTGCCTCAAAAGAAAACTAGATATCAAGGGTTACTCTCAAACAATGATACTTAGGAAGTAAAGGTAAAATTTTTGGTGTAGGAATAGTTAATTTTATAGATAAAGAGTGGTTCTGGTTTGAAAATATATTTTAAAAGGATAATTTATATTGTTATGAAAAATAAAAAAATAATTTATCCCTTTCACCTCAAATAGAAAATATAAAATAATTTTGAAATAAAAATTATAATTGACTGATGTTTATGTAACTCAAATGTTTCTTTTTATATTGTGTGTCATGTGGATCAAACCAAATACCACTTCATACTTTCAAAAACGAATTTAAATTTTACAAGAAGGCTATTTGTGAAAAGAAAAATGCTATATCAATACATATTTAGAATTAGATTTTAATACCCCAAGCAAAAGTAGTACAACTAAGCTCATCGAATTCCAATTTGTTTGGCTACATACCCAGAATTGTTAGTTGTTTCCTTAAAAAAAAATTGCATACTTCCTGTGGATTTTTACCTAACCCGGTGTTGCAGTATAGGTCCTCACATATATGGATTGCATGTTTTTTAACTTGAACCTCTGCATCTTTAATTCGTTTTAAGGGTTCACCCGAATCTAGGCCATTGTTACTGACTTTTTCTTGCATGTGTTGCTGTGAACTCTGGTGGCTGAATAGCCATGCTCCATTTCAGGAACACACGTATATGAAGGATCTCTTTAAATTCTAATGGGGGTTAATAACGGGTCACATGATGGAACATATACAATCTTGCCACTCTTTATCCCATTATGAATCCAAATTGACATAGAGCTTCCTTCCTACTAAAGTCTCTCACTTCTACCCAAAGGGGAGGTTTGACAAAAATGTGGCATTCTTATTATCAAAGCCTTATCCTTTAGTATCCGTGTTTAATGCCTTAGAATCTTATACCGTTGATATAAGAATTGAATTTTTTTAAAGATTCGTAAGTTGTTTGTGCCATATTTGGTTTGCAAAATATTTTTTGCCTAATATTCTGCTTTTTTCTTTTTTTTATCAAATTACTGGAAAAGCCACAGCTTCAGAATAAATAGTAGTACAACTTCCAACAAATGGGCCAGAACCCGGGAGGAAACGCAGGAGCTAAAATATTAAAATATTTTTCAGGAATAACAAGGATAAAATTGTCAGACGTGGTAGAGGAGAGTCAATAATCAGCAACTCACTTCCCATTCAGGGTGTTGAGTGCCAGACACCTATTCGTGAGAAGGGAGGGAATGCTGCGGTACTGCTGAGTGTAATGTGTTTGGCCTAATGCTGCCTGGAGTCTAATGTTAATTTGGGTTCTCATAACTGCTTGCATGAGTGTATCTTCTCTTGAATATCCCGTTGTTACCCCATGTCACTGAGGCCATACAGCTTTAAATTTACAGGACAGGACCTTTCACATGAAGTTCTTATTTGAGATGATGATGGTGCCGGCCAACTCAATTCCTTGGATCTTCCCTAGCTGGACCTAAATTGGTCAGCCTAGCAGCTCTCAAACAGCCACGAACCCAGTACAAGCTCTCTCTTTCTTAGTTAACTCGCTCAATGCTTCAGCTAGCGAGGGGGCAGGGACAGTTATCCAGCTCAGATGACCTTTGAACCAGATCTCCTTCTTGCCATACGTGGTAAGGGATGAAAGGAAGGGGCCATCTCCCTGCCTATGTGATCACACAGCAGACCAGTGGCAGAGTCAGCTGCTCGCCCACATTTATACCTTCAGAGCCAGCTCGAGTGTGCTGCCCAGACAAGGTGCAGGGTCTGCTCTCCTGAATGCTGAAGCCTGTGAGGGTCAGGGCTAGCTAGCTGGGTGACTAGTGACCCAGGGCCAGCTCTTCTGACTGCTGCAGGTAGCAAAGCATTTGGGGAAGCATCCCCTCTAGGTCTGTATCACCGCACAGCAGATGCTTGTCAGGACATGCATCTCAGTTGAGTGGCTTGAGGTCCAGCCTGTCTGTACTGGCATCGTCACAGGTCTATGTACTGTGCTGCCCAGGCAAGGAGCAGGGCTTGCTCTCTCTGGTTCTTCAGTGAGTTAGAGGTACAGCAAGCTATCCAAAATATGACAGCCAGTATGGAGTGCGGCGAGCTCTGCACAACCCTTGAGCGTCAGCATGGTCGCAGGCAGGAGTCTGGGTCTGCAATGGTAAAGCGAGCTACGCTCATCAACACAGACCCTTCTCTTGCAAAACCAAAGACCCAGAGTAGAACTCCATCAGGGCCTCGAATGGAAAACCAGGCTATGTTCTCCACCACCGCATCTCGAGTTCCACCTTCTTTTATGATGTTTAAATAGTTTGACTTCTTTTTCTTTATCTCTCCATCCATCACACAATTTCATATCCTAGTGGCTCCAACTGTGGGTGGGCCACAAGGACAGCCGGTCTCTGGGCTTCTTCCGCTTGCCTGGCCCATGAGGCATGGTGGTAGGTAGGATTGCAACTATATTTTTTAAGTCTTATGAGAGCATTCGCAGTTCTTCAGATTTGGCACATCTCTGCTCCGATATCTTCATTGCACAATATTATTTCAGTCCTGTATTTTCATGCCTGTATTGATCTCATTATAGACGCCTCATGGCCTCCTCTAGTTCCTTCTTAAGTGGGATGAACAGCTATGCTCAACAGCACAGAAGAATGTGTTCTGTAAATCCGAGTTAATGTCTTCTGTCTTACAGTCTTTCTAAAGTGATTTAATATTTGGCATGTTCTTCCTTCCTTCTTAAATCATCCTACTGAAGCCGTTTTATGATTCATGCATGATAGGAAATGCAGAGCTTTCACTTTTTATCCAGTGTCCACCCATTTACATTAACAGGTAACTAAGAAGGGACAGAGTAGTCGCCTTAACTATTCTGAGAATTAAGTGCTGATCAGATAACTCTTTGCAGAAAACACTTTACATGCAGTAAAAGTTAGCATGATTTTTTCTTTTTCTTTCTTTTTTTGGGGGGGAAAGAGTATGGTCATAATCTTTATTTATCACTGTAAAATAATCTTTCATTGAATTAATCTACTTCCTGACAACAAGAAGAATGGCGATAAACAGGCTACACTGTACACTGTGCGACAGTGTCTGCTCTGGGAAACAGTTGGCACTATTGTACCACCGTCTCTGAGGAGAGTATGTTTTACTGTGCGATCCGAGAACTCCTGTGCACCAAGTATTGAGCTCTTGATGCATGCATATAGTTCTCTTATTTAATCCCAATATCACCTTCGAAGTTAGATACTGAACCTTTACAGAGAAATTGATGTTTAAAATCCCATGGCCTTTACTGGGGAATAGTTTATGTTAAAGGAACAGAAGGAGAATGAACTCTGGCTTACAGAGCTACCGGATGCTATCTCTAAGTAACATTCAATCTTGCAGAACATGAAATGATATAAAATAGATATTAGATCACATGAAGATGAGGAATAGATGATCTGTGAGCTTTTATATGGAACTAATATACAGAGAGATGGAAGTCATGGAGCTTTATGGGAGAAAGGAAAATTGTTCCTGGAAGTTTGATCTTTTAGTACTTGGAAAGTGGAGAATCAGAATATTTCAATATGACTATAATAACTTTAATCACTTTCCACAGTAATGAGTATATTAGGACACTATGATATATAATATTTCAATTATATTATAATGTTAATGCTTATTATTATATGCTACTAATTATGTTTACCAAAGAAAAATGGCATGCTTTAGCCTGAATCGGGTACAAAAGTAAAGTAGTTGAAATTTCCAAAAAAAAAAAAAAAAAAAAAAAAACAAAACAAAAGTAGCATCACAATGATCTATCAGCATAGTTTTGATGAGTTATACCTATTAGTTTATACAGATATGGAATTGGCTAAATAATCTTCAGCTCTTCCAGATGTGAAGAGGTTCATGTTGATTTTAAATGTTGTGACAAATATTTTCCCATGTGATTCATGTGTATTCACACTCATAGATCATGTAATATGTTTGTAGAAGCATGCTCATGAAAGTGTTAGAAACAGTTGCTTTCCTTCATATTTAGCTTACCTGTTGACAAGGGGAAGGTGTTCATTACATTTGATTCATAATCATACTGTGGAAGGAGAGAGGAGGGACGTGATAAACAGAGAGATGGGGAGAGAGCAGAGAACAGAGGGAGAGAGAGGAGGAACGTGATAAACAGAGAGATGGGGAGAGAGCAGAGAACAGAGGGAGAGAGAGGAGGAACGTGATAAACAGAGAGATGGGGAGAGAGCAGAGAACAGAGGGAGAGAGAGGAGGAACGTGATAAACAGAGAGATGGGGAGAGAGCAGAGAACAGAGGGAGAGAGAGGAGGGACGTGATAAACAGAGAGATGGGGAGAGAGCAGAGAACAGAGGGAGAGAGAGGAGGAGGAAGGAGCACAAATCAGCAAGACTATTAAAATAAGAAATACTTAAATCTTAAATTTAGATAACAAATTCTAAATTTTTTTATGTTGATCAGATTAGAATTAGTGCAATGCATCATGTGATATGTGCAAAATGTAAAGATGTTTGCCAATATTTCAAAATAGTTTTGACAAAAATATAACTGTAATCAATTGTTTTAAAAGTAGGAATAGCACAAGTATTTAACTGTTTTCTTTTAATGAAAACAGTGTTTATTTCACGTAACATTTCTTGATACATTCACTCTCAGTCTCCTCCTCCCAGTCCCTCCACACAATCCCTGTTCAGATCTATCCCTGTTCTATCTTTTGTTAAATAGAAACCTTTCTTTCTAATAATAACAAAATAAGGTGTGATAAAAAAATAATAAAAACTAACTCATAGCAATAGGACAAAAATAAAGCAACAGGGTAGAAGAATACATGCAAGAAAGAGAAATGGGTACAGAGACCCAATTCATTCACATGCTCAGCAGTTCCACAAAACAGTAGACTAGAAGAGATGATATATAGCTGTGGAATTAAAATAAGAGAATCATAATAAAGATTATAGATATAGATATATAGATATATTGTAGATAGATATGATAGATGGAAGATGATAGAGATAGAGATAAAGATAGATAGATAGTAATGAGACAGAGACAGAGATAGAGATAGATAGAACACTGAATAGTAAGTAATGAAATATACCTCTGTCAAAAAAGAGAGGAAATACAAGTATAGTAGCATATATATATATATATATATATATATATATATATATATATATATATATATACACATACATATATGGAGAGAGAGAAAGTGAGTATATAAGTAGAGATAGAGAGAGAGATACATACATTCATACATACATACAGAAAGAGGGAAGGAGAGAGATAAATGATATATAGATTTTCAAAACCTTGACATGACACTATGATACAAAGAGCCTCCAAAGATGCTGTTGAATTTGTTTTCAGTATGGCTCTGGCAGAGCCCCATAGAAGACATCCTATCTGGCTTCTGCCAGTAATCACTTCTTGGCATCAGCAATTGTGCTTGGGTTTGGTGGCTGCATATGGGGTCGATCCCCAGGTGAGGCAGTCTCTGGATGATCTGTTTTTCAATCCCCGATCCTCTATTTGTCCTTGTATTTTCTCCCATGAGTGCTTTATTCTCCCTTCTAAGTAAATAGTAAGATTTCAATGTATACTATCAAACCCTTAAAAAATCAAGTACTGACAAAAAATATTTTCATATATACCTACGCTAAAATGCCTTTAATAATGTGTACATGTATCCATGTTTTTTTAAATAAAGTTGTATGAAAAAATAAAAAGAACTGAGGCATTCACATGCTGGCCTTTCTTCTCTTTGAGCTTCATAAGGTCTGTGGATTGTTTCTTGGTTATTCAGAGTGTTTTGGGCTAATATCTGCATATCAGTGAGTGTGTACCATGTTTGTTCTTTCGTAACTGTGTTAATCTCACTCAGGATGATAGCTTCTAGTTACAACCATTTACCTATGAATTTCATGAAGTCATTGTTTCTAATACAGATACAGTTGAGGATGCTTGCAACTAACCATTGGACTGAGGACAGTGTCCCTAATGAAAGAGTTAGAGAAACTACCGAAGGAGCTGAAAGGGTTTGCAACCCCATGGGAAGGACAGCATTATCAACCAGTCAAACCCTCCAGAATTCCCAGGGATTAAAACACCAACCAATGAGCACATATGGAGAGACCCATGGCTTCTGTTGCATATGTAGCAGAGGATGGCATTGTCTGGCATCAACTGGAGAAGAGGCCTATTGTCCAGTTGAGGTTTTTTTCCCAGTGTAGGGGAATGCCAAGGGGTTGAAGCAGAGAGGGTGGTTGGGAGAGAGAGCACCTTCTTGGAAGCAAGTGGAGGGGGACGGGAGATGTGAGTCAGGGGGGAGAGGGATAACATTTGAAATATAAATACACAAATAATGCTGTGATCAATTTTGTGAATACAGTGTTTTTATGTATTTCATAATACTTCCATAGGCTAGTTTCTCAGTGCCAAGTCATCAAAAACAGCTGTTTTCTCTTCAATCTTGATATGATAGCTTATTAAACTAAGAAAAGAGATTCAAAGGGCCTATATTAAAAACCATAATACCAAAAAGGAAATTCTGTAGTCTCATAATAATAGTGAAAGTTGTATTCTGCTTTGGCTGATTAATGACATCAACCATTATTCTTTCTGTATGATAGTTGGGTAGTTGCATTTCCAGTTGTGTGGCTCTGTGGTTATGTCATGGGTCTTATTACCTTTTAATGTAATAAAGTAAATTTCTCTTAAAAAAGAAATATAAACACAGAAAATATCCAATAAAAATTTAAAAATGAATTTGTTTTCTATTGGCCATCTACTGCTGGGTATGTGGTTATGCCTAAGAGTAGTTTCTTTTCCCAAAGTCTACCTTGGAAAATGTAAAACCAAACAAAACAAGATAAAACAAGCAAACAAAACAAACACTAATTTTTAATTTTTTAATGGTTATCAATTGGAGATAGGCTTTGGTTAAGGATTAGAGCATGTGTCCACTTCTTTCAGCTACAGGACCCCTTGTGGTGTTGACCCCTTAAAGCCTTATGCATGGTGCCTCAGTCTCTGTGACTTCAAATGTGCATCAGTCCTGATCACCTTGATTATAAGGCTATGTTTCCTTGCTATCCCCCTTCTATTCCTGTTTTTATGTCCCCTCTGATCTCTGAGAAGAGGGATTTGATAGAGAAATGGCTTAGGGTGAACATTACAGGGTCTCTTACTCTTTCAGTGTTCAGTTGTGAGGTTCTGTATTAGTTCCCTTCTCTTTCAAGAACAAGCTTCTCTGGTAATGGATGAGAGAGATATTAATCTAAGCTTATAGCAAACTCACTAGGAGCCATTTTATTGCTATGTTCTTTTATTAGAACAATAATCTTTGGTTTTCCCCTAAGTACTCAGAATAACTAGTATGAAATTTATATTTATAAATGTAACTGGCACAACCACTCCTGGAATGGACCGTAAGTCAAATCAGATATTGGTTCATTTTTCTCACAAGCCCTTTTCCTGCATTACACTAGCTTATCTTGCAGGCTGGACCCTATTGTAGAGCAAAGGTTTGTAGCTGGGTTGGTATCTGTTTCTCCATTAGCAGCACACCTTATACCTTCTAGTAAGAAGGCCGTGAGCACAAGTCTCTATGCAGGCACTAGGTCAACTTCTTCATGTTCAACAAGTTATGTAGGTATTGTTTACAGCAATATGGCTTGATGTCAGTTTGTGGAGTGTGAACTAAACCATTGGCAACACTCTGGGTTGTTAGGGGTGTCCTGTTTGACTAACAGATCAATTCTATGTTGTCCTACTGCAGTACTAGTAATTTCATTTGGAGGCAATGAAGGTCCAGAAAAGGCTCTGTCTCCCCCTTTATTTTGTAATTTTTTGTGTCTGTGTGTGTATGTGTATGTCTATGAAAGTATGTATACACACTAACACACACATATATATGTACAGATAAGCCTTACTTACCCTCAAATGGCCTCCATTCCCTTTTACATCTACCTCTTCCAAACTTAACCCATTTGATCCTTCCATTCTACCTGTTCTCTCTAAAGGTATGTATTCCATATAGGGAGATATATCTGGACCTAATCCTTCACTCTATGTGAACCTCTGTGGTTGTATACATTGTGACTTAGTTGTCATTGTCTCAATATCTATATATCCAAATACATACCACATTTACCTTTCTGGGTCTGGGTTGTCTCACATGGGATACTTCCTGATTTAACTATTTATTTATTTATTTATTTATTTATTTATTTATTTATTTATCTTAGTTGTATTCATTTGTCAGAGAATTTCTTGATTTCCCTTTTTAATGGCCAGGTAATACTCCTTTGTATAAATGTACCACATTTCTCTATTCATTCTTTTGTTACAAAGCATCTAGTCCATTTTGAATTTCTATTTATAATGAACAGAGATCAAGGTTGTTAGAATGAATATATTGGGATTCTTCAACAGACACCCAGTTTGACCAACACTATTTGCTGAAGATACTAGTTTTAATCCATACTCACAAAACTAATTATTTTCGCACTCACAAAAATAAATTGATAAAAACTAATTATTGTAACATATACAATTCAAAATAGTCCATATACTGAAAGTATATACAAATTTGAATAGAAAAATATTTATGTTTGAAATTTTATTGCAAATTGTAAATAAATCAAGCAAACAATTACTAAAAACAAGAGTGTAAGTATTCAAGATAGAAGGTAAAGTTGAATGGTTCACAAATACAGTCTCCAAGAAGGGAAAACCTCTATTTCATTACAGGAGTACTCTAACCATTTAAACTCTGATGAGTAATTGACTAGAACAAACTTGTTTGCATACTTTTTCTATATTTATCCATTTTCACAATAAAAGAGGAATCTTCATTATTGAATTTATAATAACATTCTCACATACATGCAAAAACATATTAAAGAAACATGAAACAACACAATTAACTATATATTTACATGTGTGTGTTTTTGTGTCTCTGTGCAAATAATATAATTTTCGTAATGTAGACATAAAGTTTATATTTTTAAAGCCACCACTGTGTATTAGGGAATTAGTATGGAATTCCCCAGTCTTAAAAAATGTAGTTCTACTACCCAATCTAGGCTTTATTTCTGCCCCTCACATCTCTTTTCCTTTAGGGGTGGAAAAAAATAGTGAAGTGCACCTGGGAAGGCAGGTATGCAATAGATTTTAAAGGCTTGATTAACACCTGCTTAAATATTTTCTTCCAATCTTTAATTAAACAGTTAAGGTAGGACTTCATTTTCTAGCTCTACAATCACACTGATTCTGAATAATACTCTACAGCTGCTAATTCCCCTTTCCAAAGAGAGTTACACAGCAAACAGTTTCCACCCTGTAAAGTAAGAAACTGCAGGAGATGGTTTCTCACTTTCCGAGAAAATAGGCACCTTGGCATCCTACCTCTTTTATTTTTTTTTTTAAGAAACAGTGCAGATATATTTTATTTCATGTTTTTATTATCAAACAGATGGGCAGAAAAAGACATCAATCACTGTAAGGGAATTCAACACAAAATCTACTGGGAATTATTTCATGTAAGTTAAACAGGTGTGGCCCACCCATTCCAGAATAGTGGAAAATTGTACTGAAATCCTTTTAATTGTGAGAACAAACCTTGTTTATGAAGGTCAGAGGGGGGGAGGGAGGGAGAGAGGAAGGGAGAGAAAGATGAGAGAGAGAGAGAGAGAGAGAGAGAGAGAGAGAGAGAGAGAGAGAGAGAGAGAGAGAGAGAGAGAGAGCGCAGGGGATGGGATGGAGCCATGCATTTTTTTCAATCCAATTTCTTAATAGTACCAAATAAAAGGACAACATCATATAAGAATCTAGCACGCAGAGGAATGGAAAGAAGAATGTAAATTTGTCTAATAGAAAATAATTCTGGAATGACAACAAAAAGTAGATATGGGGACTGGGGAAAGCACCAATGAATACTGGTACTTTTTCTATTCAGCATAGGGATGCATGGAACTGAAAAACATCCAGTGAGTTCTCCTTTTGAGTAAAGAGGGAGCTAAGATGCAGAACTGTGAGTTGAGTTCACTTCACAGCAAACCACCAACAGAACTGGATGAAAAATATTTAGGCTTGAATTTGAGATATATATTTACTCCTAAAAATCAAATAATGAATTTTTTTCTTCAAGACAGAAGTCTTTGGCCAACATCTGTCTGATTTTGTAAGTCACTTGAAACCAGTATCTGAGAGCAAGTCAACAGACCCTACTCACTGGAGCTGTGTGCTCATCAGAGGAGAAACATGTCTACAACATTCATGCCAATCTGGACTATGAGATCTACCTTCAAATAGCACTCTAGTTCTGAGTCACCATTATTTCTTAATTTAAATTGTTTAATGTTTTTAAACTAATTTAATAAATCTTTATGAATTCCAAAACATGTTTTGAATATAAAATAGCATAAAGGGATATTATGTGTGGAATATTTCCATCCCTTCTTTCCACCTCCAAACTTTCTAGTCCCTTTGATCTTGCTCTGAGATTCATGAAAGCATACACACATATGAACACACACATGCACAAAACATATATAGTTTGTTTTATGTGTATGAGAGGGAGAGAGGGGGAGAGAGAGATTGATCATATGTATAAGTGTTTAAAGTTGACCACCCGGGAATGAATAATCTGTCACACTGCTCCTGGAAAAGACAGAGTCTCCATTATACAGTTATTCTTGGTTTCCTGTAGCTACTCATTCAGTTCTGGAGTCCTTTCCAATTTCCCCCATTTTCACTGGCATATGTACTGATGTTATTAGGATGCAGGTCTTCTTTAGGTAACTATATTATTTCAATTTTCTTTTCCCTCCATGTGTACTGATTGGTTGGCAGTTTAGCCACTGGGAGCTCTGGGGGTGGGGGTCTGGTTGGTTGATATTGTTGTTCTTCCTGTGGAGTTGGAAACCCCTTCAGCTCCTCTATGCATAGTTACTATCCCAAAACAAAGACCTTTGTCCCAAGCTTTTAGATTCTTTTATCTTCTTTCTTATGCAATGTTCCATACAATTAGAGATTGTACTGAAGATAAATTGATTAAAAATGAGAAACTCAGGATCTGTTCTCTGAATTTTGACTAGTTGTGGATATTTCAAATGATCTCCATTTGCTACAGAAGAAAGATTCTTTGATGAAAAGTGAAAGATGTATCTGCAGGTGTAAGGATACTGTTTTAGAATTCTGGTAGGAATTTTACTAGATTAGGAAAAAGGCAGTAGTAGGGTCTCCTTTTTGTTCCAAAAACCTCATGAATGGTTACATAGGTTTCCAGGACCAGACATGCATTCCCTTATATCTAGCATTTTTTAGTCCAATTACACAGCTGTTTCTTATCCTCCAAGGTAAAGACATACCACCATTTCACTTTGGGGAATATCTTATCATGTTAATCAGTGCTGTGGTTTGTTGACATTATAGATGAGTAGGCCCATTGATTGCTGTTTATCCTAGACAACTTATTTAGCAATCTTAGGTACTTTGAGAGGTAGTCCTAAGAAAAAAGTCTTTCAGGCCAGAATCATATCAATCCCCCAAGTTCCGTGTACAAAGTGCGTGATACTTTCAGCAAAAGGGTCTTACTTTCAAGTTCTGGGAATCAACCAAGGGCAAAAAAAAATAATTGCCATTTTTGGGGACGTCTCTTAAACTCTCAGTTGAAAAGGGAGACTGCTTGTTTTGGCATGGGGGTTTTATTTATCTATTATGCCTCTTAATAGAAGCATTATCACTCTATGGGTCATACATTCAAATTTTAAATAAGTAAATATTTGTGTACATGTATACATAAATATACACTTATGTATTATATATGTACTTTGTACTCTTAAGCATTTGTTTCACCCCTAGCTAATAGTCAAATATCATCCTCCAAAATGCTGACTTTAAAAATACAGCTTCTCTCCTTCTCTGTTTCTCTTTCTCTGTGTGAGTATATATGTATATATACATACACTACTCTACTTACATATACAATTTTGCTTTTTAATACATATAAAACAAAGTACATATTTTGTTTTTTAATTCTTTTGAGATTATAATTACAATTTCTCCTTTCCTTCTCCTTCCTTCAAACCTTCCCACATATCCTTCCCCTTTCTCTTTGAAATTCATGAACTTTTCCCCTCAAACAACTATAGGAAACTGAGGAAAGCAGGGAATTGGAGTGATTGCCTTCTGGGTTACTGAACAGGCTACACTGATAAATACATGCACATATTCATATTTTTATGTAATAGCAGTTTTTGAAAAGACAGTATGTAATTTTAACATTTCTTTTAACTATAATAATTAGATATTCGTTTTTTCATTTTAGAAAAATTGACCAAAGTGTCTTAATCAAAATTTAACTATATTAATAAGATAATGAAAAACTCTTACTTTAATGATTAATGATACTTTAGAATGTAATTCAAGGCCTAAAATCATTACAGCTAGTAAACAAAGCAGCAAATTCTCACAAAAAATAAATTACACAATAAAGTAAATTTTATATAAATAAGGAGATATTTACATTTTACATTTATAATGCCTGAGTGACTATTTCTACAATATTTTGAACAACACTTGTTCCGTGTAGAAACTATCATATACTTGGTCTTTTATTTCAATAATTATAAAACTTTTTACAGCCTTACGGCCAATAGTTTTGCTATTTGGAGACTGCAATGCACTGTTTAACACAGGAAAGTGAAGACATGGTGAAATGGAGAGCAGGGGGGACACAAGGAAGAAAGGTGAGGCCACCTATGGTGTAAATACACGGTCATCCCATGGCTCTCTTAAGGCTAATGGTTATGACCAAGGGACAAATGATCGGCAATAGGTTAATTACTTCTGTGATTTCAAATTGAAGTGTTCAAATTAATTCACACATTTATTCCCTTTAGGCCATGATACGTTTCTGAGATGCCTCGAGACATCTTTCACATTTCCCCAATCCAAAATACTGAGCTTCTCTTCAGTAGTACTACTCTATTCAAAATCTACATCTTTCTTAATCTTAGCTTTAAATGCTATCCCCATCCAGCCACACTTCAAGTTTTCCATAGCACTACACACTAAGTATCACCTATGATACTCATAGCAAACTTGACTGGAAGTGGATAATAATTTCTAAATCAAAAGGTAAATATTATCAAGCTTTCTAATCTCTTCCTCCAGTTTATTCAGCTTTCTCTAAATTCAACATCCTTCAGTCTGAGGGTATGGGCAAAATGTAGGCAAGTTCTTTGCCAGAACATGACACAGAAAGCCTCTAGTCTTATTTCTGGGACTCTTCACTTTATCGTGAAACCTCACAGAAACAGTATTTACTACTTACATCCTTACCAGCCTTTTGGTTACCTGTGCTCTTACCAAATTACTGTCTGTTTCCAATCTACCAAATTTTTTGTAATCCAGTTCTCCAAACTATTCCAAATTCTTCCTGAAAGCAAGATTCAAAGGTTCTGAAACACATGTGCAAATATAAGTCACAGCAAAGAAGCTACTTGTGATGCAAATTTAAATTTCTTATCATGGTTTCTGTCTCTATAAAATTACCTCAGAAAGTCAACTAAAGAAGAGAATATTTATTGTGGCTTAAACCTTCTAGGGGTTCTGTCTACAGTCAACTGGCTCCATTATCTTAAGGTTCATGAGAGATAAAATAACATTTGTAAGATGGAGGAAATCTGTTGTTCATTCTTAGCAGGAAGCAAAGAAGATGGTAATAGTGATTGAGAGTATCTGGAAACCCATTTCCTCCTCTAAGGCATACATACTTCCAGTGAGTTTCTCTAATGAGGTTCTATCACCTCACAACAAATTAATTATGAATGAAAAAATGAGTTAAGCCTCTAGTGCAGATAGAACCCTCATAATCCAGTCCACAAATGGTGACCAGTCTACCAACACTTATGCCTTTGGGAGATAGTTTACCTATATCCCACAGGATCTGGTAATTGTCAATTTATATTACTCTGAACAAGAACAAAGATATTTAATCTTTGAGCTTACCCTTGCTTCTTTGTTTCTTAACAAGGAAGGAAGAATACAATGACTAGGAGAAAAACTTTCCCCTTTTAGCATAATGACTAGAGCATGAAGTTTATAGCCAGACTTCTACATTTCACCATGGCACTATTATACCTTTACTATGTGTCATTCGATTGCTAGTTGCCTTATTTTTTTGTAAAATTTTATAAGGATGATCTTAAATACCTCATGTGATAGTGGAAATAAAGATATACATATATTTAAAGTCTCTATGCTGGTTAGTTTTATGTCAATATGACAAATGATTGAGTAATGTTAGGAGAGATAACTTCAGTGAAAAAATAGCCCCACCAGAGTTTAATGGTGGCAAGCCTGTGGTACATTTTCTTGACTGATGATATGGGAGGGCCCCATCTATTGTTAGCAATGCCTAATAAGGCTGGAGGGTCTTTGAGGTGTTGAAGCAATTAGACTTAATAAGACATTAGGGAAAACCAGTATGTGGCATTCCACCATGGCCTCTGTAACAGCTCCTAACTCCATGGCCTCTGTATCAGCTCCTAACTCCATGACCTCTGTATCAGCTCCTAACTCCACATCCCTGTCCTGCATGAGTTGTTGCCCTGAATTTACTCAGTGATGGATATGGATTTTGCCTAGAGGTATAGGTGAACAAACTTCATGTTTCTTAGAATCGTGATAATTTATCACCACAATAGTAGTCTTAGTTAAGGTATGTCCCAATATGTTACTTGGCATATATATTCTATGGAAGTATATAGTATCGATAACAGTTCACTTACACCCATGTACAGTATTTCTTTCAATAGTATAACAAGTTTGCAACTCCTTTAGTTTCTTGTTTAGATATAAAGTTTGATATAAAAAGCTACTGGTATATTTCAAATTCCTTCTTCTATGACTTTCTAAAGATTTTCATCTTAACTGTGACAGTTGAATTCCTATACAATAACATGATGTTGTATAATAATATATAGCTTATAATAAAATTCACCCGAAGAATAATGATTCATCCAATTCTAGTGCCATAACTACTTCATGAATCCAAAGCTAAAAACATCATTGAAATAATACCATCGTATTTGAAAAATGCCTATGAAAACCCTCTTATACTATGCTGATTTAAATTCATTCAAGTGGATTATAGAAGAGTTTATAGACTTATCAAATCTTTCTTCAAAAATCCTCTCTAAAAGAAACTAATTTCAGTATAAAATTATTGCTATGAAAGTTAATTAGTTTAAAATCACATGAAAGTAATTTAATTCAACACAACATGCTGGTAAATTTTATCAATTACTATGGTCATAACAGTTTTTTGAAAATATTATGAAATACTTGTATAGTGTAAAAAGTATACTTAATGGTAATAGAAGCCTGGAACAGTCTAGTGGGTGTGAACAGTCTAGTGGGTGTGGGACAGTCTAGTGGCTGTGGGACAGTCTAGTGGCTGTGGGACAGTCTAGTGGCTGTGGGACAGTCTAGTGGCTGTGGGACAGTCTAGTGGCTGTGGGACAGTCTAGTGGCTGTGGGACAGTCTAGTGGCTGTGGGACAGTTTAGTGGCTGTGGGACAGTCTAGTGGCTGTGGGACAGTCTAGTGGCTGTGGGACAGTCTAGTGGATGTGGGACAGTCTAGTGGCTGTGGGACAGTCTAGTGGCTGTGGGACAGTCTAGTGGATGTGGACAGTCTAGTGGCTGTGGGACAGTCTAGTCTAGTGGCTGTGGGACAGTCTAGTGGCTGTGGGACAGTCTAGTGGCTGTGGGACAGTCTAGTCTAGTGGCTGTGGGACAGTCTAGTGGCTGTGGGACAGTCTAGTGGCTGTGGGACAATTTAGTGGCTGTGGAACAGTCTAGTGGCTGTGGGACAGTCTAGTGGCTGTG
This sequence comes from Micromys minutus, assembly GCF_963924665.1. Lineage (NCBI taxonomy): Eukaryota > Metazoa > Chordata > Mammalia > Rodentia > Muridae > Micromys > Micromys minutus. The sequence continues at coordinate 6,511,930 of NC_137980.1, read as the reverse complement.
GGACAGTCTAGTGGCTGTGGGACAGTCTAGTGGATGTGGACAGTCTAGTGGATGTGGGACAGTCCAGTGGCTGTTCTGTCAAACTGTTTTCAGTGTTGCTCTCCAACAGTCTATGGGCTATACCTTAAGGAAATCTAATATTTACTAATGATAAATATGAATAACTAAAATATTAAATTAAAGAGAAATAACTTTTTACCTCTTTGTATGAAGAATGCAATAACTAGGAGAGGTTATTTTAAGCTGAAATATGAAAATCTCAAATTCTTCAACAGAGTGATTTTTGCTTAGTTCTTACAGGTGTCAGTTTAAGTTGCACTTGTTCTCTAGACTGGAAATATGTTTTAAAGATTAAGCTAAACATACTATGGGTTGCGAGATGTTTCACTGGATAAAGGTATTTACTCCAAAGCCTGATAAGCTGAGTTCAATCCCAGGACCCCACATAACAGAAAAAGAAAATCTATTCTTACAAGCTGCCCTTTGACCTCTGCATAAACCATGTACCCCCACTCACCCTATATCTACACAAAGAGACACACAGTCACATACATTCCCACTCCTACACACACACACACACACACACACACACACAGCCTCAAACATAAAATAAATGAATAATTAAATCTTAAAATTTTAAATGAAATACATATTTTAAAGCTAAATACACATACATTTTAGTACATATATTGATGAAATGTGTTTAATACTTTCATTATGAAATTTTAATGCTGACAGTGTCTTCATTAAGATCATTTAGTAGGTAAATTCAGTACTAATCCATTTCTGGGTAAATTTTACAGGTATTAAAGTTAACAGAATATACGCAAAACATATTGTAACATCTTGGCATCAGCTATAGTGTTTGGATTCTGTGGTGGATCCCCCAGGTGAGACAGTCTCTGGATGATCTTTCCTTCAATTCCTGTTGCTCTATTTGATCTTGCATCCCCCCCCCCCATGAGTGTCTTCTTATCCCTTCTTAGAAGGACTGAGACCTTATTGAAAGACCTATTGATCCAGTTGCATATGTAGCTGAAGATACCAATGTCTGGCATCAATATGAGAAGAAGCTTTTGGTCCAGGGAGGACATGTTTTCCCAATGTAGAGAAATGCCAAGGCAATGGGGTGGAGAGGGTTGAAGGAATGCACCTTCCTGAAAACAAGTGGAGGGGAAGGGTGATGGGAGTGGGGCAGGGTAAAGGAATAACATCTCAAATGTAAAGACAGAGTACCTAATAAAAAATGAGAACAAAAAAAAAAAGAAAAGAGAGGTAAGATTTAGTAAAAAAAAAATACACTGTAACATAGAATATGTTGTAACAAGTCAAATGCTGATATTTCTTGTTCTCTTCTTTGACTCATTACAAGACAAAAAAAAATTGTCATGCTTTCATGCACATAACACCTTCCTAATCAGCACCTCTTCCTCTTCCTCCCCATGGGATTTTACTGAACTTAACATTTTGACTGACAGAATTTCTTAAGTTAGGGCCTATGTAGATCATGAGAGAAGAAAGTAAAGAGAACATTGAGACTCCCTGTTTTATTAAATGAGTATTATGCCTATGTCTTTTTCACACAACTTTTAAAACTGTAATGTACATTTTAAAAGAACAATCTATTACTGCATATTAACATGAAGAGTTTTTTTAGATGGCCCATAAGTTCTAATCATATATGCATATGGTCACACACACACACACACACACACACACACACACACACACACACACCATAGGAACACATGTTCCAATCTGTGCTTATAAACTGCCTAGCACTTTTTTTTTTGTAGCATAGGACTCTTCATCAAGAAAGGCCTATAGGAAGCTTGCTTCCCTTGGATTTACTCACAATCACAGAAAATAAGACAGGAGGGAGAGAGACCCACATTGCATGTAGATTTCAGAAAGAAGAAAGTAAAAAAACAATATGAAAATAGGCCAATTTTATAATTCAAAGTTAATCTTTCCTTCACTTCATCGCTTAGGGTGATATATTCTATGTGAAAATACATTTTAAAAAGATATGTTGCAGGATTGTCTGTTTTAGATTAGCTGTTACCTAGCATATTAGAAGCAAAGCACATGGAGGGAGGAGACAGACAATGGCATTGATATCATTTCTCTCTCTCTCTTTATTTTTAATCTTTATTAAATTATTTACATTCCAAAAGCTGCCCCCTTTCCAGTCCCCACTCCCTGAGGTTTTTGCCCCTCCCCAATCTACCAACCTCTGAGAGGCTGCTCACCCATCACCCACTGTAGCAACTATTCCTGGATGTCAACTTGACTATGTCTGGAATGAATCACAATCCAGAATTGGGAGGCTCACCTTTGATCCTGTTTTTGAGGCATAGAGGCTATGAATCTTTGGACACTAAGGCAAGGAGATCTCTGAGCTCAAGGTCATCTAGGACAAAATAAGTCCCAGATCCAGGTATGGTGGTACATACCTTTAATCTTGGACACACCTTCCGTTAGAGACCTACAGAAGGACATTGGAAGAAGGAAGGCTCTCTCTCGCCTGCTTGCCTTGTGGGACTGAGCATCTGCTAGATCCTCGGACTTCCATTCACAGTTGCTGCCAACCACTGTTGGGGAGTTGGACTACAGACTGTTAGTCACCAACAAGTTCTCTTACTATATAGAGACTGCCATAAGTTCTGTGACTCTAGAGAAGCATGACTAATACACCTATGGACCCCTACCTCACCCCCATCAGTATCCCTCTTCCCTGGGGCATCAAGTTTCCTAAGGATTGAATGCATCTTCTCCCACTGAAGTCATACAAGGCAGTCTACTGTACATATGTCCTATGCCATGAACCAGCCCACGTATGTTCCTTGTTTTTGGTTTAGTATCTTGGAGCTTTGAGGGTTGGACCAGGTTAGTTGACACTGTTCTTCCTATGGGGTTGCAATCCCCTTCAGTTCCTTCAGACCTTCTAACACTTCCACAGTGGTCCTGGGGCTCAATCCAATGAATAGCTGTAAGTATTTGCATTGATCTGAGTCAGTTCCTGATAGAGCCCCTCAAAGGACAACCTTGCTAGGCTCCTGTCTGCATGAACAATTTGGCCTCAATAATAGTGTCAGGGTTTGGCATATGTGTGTGATGTCAATCCCACATAGGGCCAGACACTGGGTGGCATTTGTTTTTCTTTCTTTTTTTTAAAGTCTCTGCTCCATTTTTGTCCCTGCATCTCCTTTAGACAGGAACAATTCTTGGTTAAGAATTTGAAGATGAGAGGGTGGCCTCCTGCCTCAACTGGAGGCCATATACTGGAGGTGGTCTCTTCTAGTTTCATCTCCCTACTGTTGTACATTTTGGTTAATGTCATCCCACTTGAGTGCTGGTAGCCTCTCAATGGTAGTCTCTGGCTCTAACCACCACTACTGCATACTTCAATTCATTTTCTTGTTCCTCGGGGTATTCCTCTTGTCTGTCTATACCTGCTCCTGCCCCTCCGTTTCTCCTCTCACCTCTCCCACCCAATTTTCTCCTTCCCTCGCGTTCCCATGATCATTTTTTCCACTTTTAAGTGGATTTCAGGTATCCACACTTGAGCCTTTTGTATAGCTTCCTATGGTCTGTGAGTTATATCCTGGGTATTCTGAAGTTTTGGCCTCATATCCACTTATTAGTGAGTGCATACCATGCATTCTTTTTTTGGGTTTAGGCTACCTGTAGGACATGTTCTAGTTCCATTCATTTGCCTGTGAATTTAATAATGTACTCATTTGTTATTTTGATTGTTTGTTTTGTTTCCTTTTTGCAGAGCTAGCAGACTGCATTATTGGTCAAACACACTAGAAAGAAGAAGAAGAAAAAGGAGAAGAAAAGTGGGTGTTTTTCCCAGGTAAACATTCTTTTGAAGTCCTGAATGAGGAAGCTAAAATATTAAAATATCAAATATAAGCAAGAAACATTAAAGCAGAAAATAGCCATCCCTGTGACCCGAGGTACTGTATTTACTAGGCTTAAACACCTGTCCAATCTGCTCCAGCATCTTTCCCTGCCCTGGTGGTCACTTCGGTGTTTCTAGAAACAGGAATCAATCCTGGCCTATGGGTCAGTGTCCAGGCATACTCAAGGAAAGAAGCCACTTGACCTTGGCATATTCCTGGAGACCTCAGTAAGACTCAATCCACAGATTAATCAATAATTGTAAGATTGATTAGAGTTCATGAGGTGTTTAACATGCTCCACCATAGGTGGCATCTAAAAGAGATGAGGCAGAACTGAATGGGGGGAACTACCATCCCTTCCTTGTCTCCACCATGGAACACCCTGCTCCCTATATCAAGGCTTTTCACAGGAAGGTTCATACAAAGCATTAACACAGAACACAGAGGGAGAGCTCTGCACTCTCAACAGGTATTGGTATCTCCTAATCCCTTCCTGATTATAAATAATAGCCTTTGCCTCCACTGTGACTTTAGCCTTGAAGTTGTTCTTCTTCTCTGAAGATTAGACAGAAAGTGAGAGAGGGGAGAGAACTCAGACTCAGAATAGAAAGGACCACACTCAGGAGCTGAACAGAAGTAGCTGAACAATTTGTATCTGGACTGTGTCTGACAGAACATCACCCTGCCCTTGTACAGCCTAAACCCCCTCATTTCAGGACTAGTGCCAAAAAGCTTATGAGCTCATGATATCCCTTGTGATGGGACTTTTATTCATCAACTTGACACAATCTACAATCACAGTCCGGAGTCTGAAAGAGAGATAGTGTTGGTCTGGGAACATGTCTGTGAGGAACTATCTTCAGTATGTTGACCAATGTGAGAAGGCCATATAAATAGGGTTAGCAGAATCTTCTGGACTAGATAATAAGGAATCATCAAAATAAACAGGCATGCATTATTGTTCTCTCTGCTTTTAAGGATGCATGTGATCCCAGCTACAGTAGAGTTTAACTTTCAATTATAAACTAAAATAATCACTCCACCCTCAAATTAAAAGAGCTGTTCTAGTTCTTTTGCATAGTATAACATTATATCTCTGCATAATTTACTAATTATCCATTTATATTTGATACAAAATAATATAAATTAGTACTCTTAAACTTTGTATGTGAAATGCTTTTTTACAAGTTATTTGTTTCTAATAGTATACAAAAATTTTAATCCATGTATTAAGTTTATATGTTCATAGTATATGTGTATTGTCATTGAAAAACTTCCCATTAAATGGTTTTCTCTTTTAACTCTAAATGGCCAAGGAGTTTAGCATGATTTTTGATATATACATATATGAGTGTGTGTGTGTGCCTGTATATATACATGCATATGTATACATATAATTCTATCAGTATATACATATATAGAAAACTTGTTGTTAATATTATATACTGAAAGTCCTTTGTATTGGTAGATACAATTTTGCCAGGAAGTTTTCTGTGATTTGTTATGTGTTGCTAATGCTTTCTATAATATTAAAATAAATCATTTCAAATATTTTTATTACTATGATCTATTGAATAAGTTTGTGGTACCTGTGCTTTGGAACAGATGGCTTTTGATGATGGTGGTTGTTTGTTTATTAACGCTAAAATAAATTATCTAATATTTAATACAAATATATAACTTATTGTTTACATATACAAAATATATCAGTGAATATTTACATATAAATTTACATGTCCATGGTAAATAATAGCATGTTTATATATAAACATATAGGGTATATATATGTATGTTAATTATTTTTGCTTTGAGACAGGTTCTCATTACATATGTAGCCTAGGCTGGCATGAAACTCACTGGCCTCAATTTTTGATCCTTGAGTTTGACCCTCCAGAGTATTGAAGCAACAGGTAAACATTACCATGCCCAACTGTGCTAATTAAAAAAAAACTATATTACAACGAACTTGCAATAAAAACTAATCATATAACTACATTAATATAGTAACTAAAATAAGTATTTGCTAAGTCCCAAAGTCTATACATATCACCGAACGTTTGACACATTTGCAAAGCCATTCTGAATCTATGGAGCTTCACTTTAGATGTTATACCTTCGGTAACAATTACGTTTTTTATGCTTGTATCCGCCATAAAACACACTTTATACTGAATCCCAATGGTTATACATTGTTATAACAGTCACTCAAGGGTTTACATTGCCTTTTCAGACACTTTTTCTACCCAAGCCATTTCACCACCTGCGCTGCTGTTCTAGACGGCTGTAATTCATTTAGGCATACAACCAGGTACTTGATGTATAACATGTAATTGGGAAGGACTTCTTAATTGAAGGACCTATCTTCAAGGCTTCATCTGAAAGCAGAGTCCATTGCTTCTGACAACTGTTAAGAACAAGTCACATAAAGAAGACGCTGAAATAGGATCAGCAGTGAGACAGTGTTGAGCCACCCTATGGTTTCCCGGTTCCCCCTCCCTGCCTCAGCTTGCTCCAAGGAACCAGTAACCCTGCATCAGGCTATTCCCAGCCAGATGACAAGGAGTGAGGAACCGCACTCAGATCACCCGACACCAGGAACAGCAGTGAGCCGGCGGTGAGCCAGCAGTGAGCCAAAAATTATCAAGCAGTGATCCAGGAACACAAGACTGACAACAAGATGGCAAGAGGAAAGGGAAAGAATGTACCCCAGGGAAACCAAGACAACCTGCAGCACCAGTACCCACCTCTCCCATTACAGCAAACAGCGAAATGCCAAACACACCAGAAAAAGAAGACGCAGACCTAAAATCATACCTCAAGATGATGATAGAGATCCTTAAACAAGAACGGGAGGAAAAACATAAAGAATTAGAAGCTTTTAAAGAGGAAACAAGAAAAACACTCAAACAACTCAAAAAACTAGAGGAAAACAAAACCAAAGAGATGAAGGAATGGAAGATGGAATTTAAAATGGAAATTGACACAATAAAGAAAACACTAAAAGAGATAACCCTAGAGGTAGAACACCTAAAAAAGAAATCAGGAGTCACAGATGCAAGCATTTCCAATAGACTACAAGAGATGGAAGAGAGAATCTCGGGGGCCCAAGACAACATTGAAAATATAGACAAAACAGTCAGAGAAGATGCAAAAACCAAAAAGCTCCTAACCCAAAATGTCCAGGAGATCTAGGACACAATGAGAAGACCAAACCTAAGGATAATAGGAATAGAAGAGGGCGAAAAATATCAACTAAGACGCACAGTAAATATCTTCAACAAATTAGAGAAGAAAATTTCCCTACACTTAAGAATGAGATGACCATGAGCATAAAACAAGCCTACCGAACTCCAAATAGATTGGATCAGAAAAGAAATTCCTCCTGACACATAATAGTCAAAATGCCAAGTGCCCAAAGTAAAGAAAAAATATTAAAAGCAGTAAGGGAAAAAGGCCATGTAACATATGAAGGCAGGCCAATCGGAGTCAAACCTGATTTCTCAACAGAGACTATGAAAGCTAGAAGAGCCTAGACAGACATCATGCAGACCCTAAGAGAGTACAGGTGCCAGCCCAAGCTGCTATACCCAGCAAAACTCTCAATCACCATAGATGGAGAGACTAAGATATTCCAAAAACAAAACTAAATTTACCAAATATCTGACAACAAACCCAGCACTACAACGAATTATAGGTGGAAAACCGATTACAACGAGGGGAACTATATCCTAATAAAAACAAGAAGACTCCTAAGCAAGAAAACCAAAAACAAGAAAGACATACAGGCACAATTCAACCTCCAAAACCAAAAATAGCAGGAAACAGCAACCACTATTCCTTGGTATCTGTTAACATAAATGTACTCAATTCCCCAATATTAAGACATAGGCTATCAGACTGGATACATAAACAAAACCCAGCAATTTGATGCACACAAGAAACTCATCTCAGAGACAAAGACAGACACTATCTCACAGTAATAGGGTGGGAAAAAACCTTCCAAGCAAACAGCCACAAGAAGCAAGCTGGAGTGGCTATTCTAATATAGAATAAAGTAGATTTTCAACCAAAAGTTATCAAAAAAAAAAAAAAAAAATAAGAAAGGACACTTTTTACTCGTAACAGGAGAAATCTGTCAGGAGGAAATCTTAATCCTTAACATATATGCTCCAAATACAAAAGCACCAATATTTATAAAAGAAACCCTACTAAAGCTCAAAAAATACATTGTGCCCGACACAATAATAGTGGGAGACCTCAATATCCCACTCGCACCAAATGACAGATAAGAGAATCAAAAACTGAACATGGATACTGTAAAACTAGCAGAGGTTATAAACCAACTGGAATTAATAGATATCTACAGAACATATCATCCTTAAAAAAAAAAATAGAATACACCTTCTTCTCAGGACCTCATGGCACCTTCTCAAAAATTGACCACGTAATTGGTCACAAAACGAGCCTCAATAGATATAAGAAGATTGAAATGCTCCCATGCATCCTATCAGATCACCATGGTCTAAGGCTGGTCTTTAACAACAACAAAAACAACAAAAAGCCCATATACACAGGGAAACTAAACAACACTCTGTTAAACAATAGCAGGGTCAAAGAAGAAATATAGAAAGAAATTAAGAATTGTCTAGAATTCAATGAAAACAAAAACACAACATATCCAAACCTATGGGATGCAATGAAAGCAGTACTGAGAGGAAAACTCATAGCCCTAAGTGCTTCCAAAAAGAAACTGGAGAGAGCTAACATCAGCAACCTGACAGCACAGCTAAAAGCTCTAGAACAAAAGGAATCAGATACACCCAAGAAGAGTAGACTGCAAGAAATAATCAAGATTAGGGCAGAAATAGGCCAAATAGAAAGAAAAAGAACCATGGAAAGAATCAACAAAACCAAGAGCTGGTTCTTTGAGAAAATCAACAAGATTGATAAACCCCTAGCCAGACTAACTAGAGGGAAAAGAGACAGTATACAAATTAACAAAATCAGAAAGGAAAGTGGAGACATAACAACTGAAACTGAGGAAATTCAAGAAATCATCAGATCCTACTACAAAAACCTATACTCCACAAAGGAGGAAAATCTGGAGGAAATGGATGAATTCCTAGACAGATACAATATCCCAAAGTTAAACCAGGACCAGGTAAACCATCTAAATAATCCCATAACACCTAAAGAAATAGAACAAGTCATCAAAAGCATTTGATAATAAAGCCCAGGTCCAGAAGGGTTCAGTGCAGAATTTTATCAGACATTTATTGCGGACATAACACCAATACTCTCCAAACTATTCCACAAGATAGAATCAGATGGAATACTACCTAACTCATTTTTGGGGCTACAATAACCCTCGTTCCTAAATCACACAAAGACCCTACAAGGAAAGAGAACTTCAGACCAATCTCACTTATGAACATTGATGCAAAAATACTCAACAAAATCCTCGCAAACCGAATCCAAGAACACATCAAAATGGTCATTCACCATGACGAAGTAGGCTTCATCCCTGGGATACAGGGATGGTTTAATATAAGGAAATCTATCAATGTAATCCACCATATAAACAAACTCAAAGAACAAAATCACATTGTCATCTCACTAGATGCAGAGAAAGCATTTGACAGAATTCAACACCCCTTCATGTTAAACGTCGTGCAAAGAACAGGAATCTGAGGTCCATACCTAAACATAATAAAAGAAATATACAACAAACCAAGAGCCAACATCAAACTTAACGGTGAGAAACTTGAAGCAATCCCACTAAAATCAGGGACTCGACAAGGTGCCCACTCTCCCACTACCTAATCAACATAGTACTGGAAGTCCTGGCCGGAGCAATTAGACAGCAAAAGGAGATCAAGGGGATACAAATCAGAAAGGAAGAGGGAAAAACATCACTCTTTGCAGATGACATTATAGTGTACTTAAGTGACCCCAAAAATTCCACCAGAGAACTCCTACAGCTGATAAAAAAGTTCAGCAAAGTCGCTGGATACAAAATTAACTCAAACAAATCAGTAGCCTTCCTATATTCAAAGGACAAACATGTGGAGAAAGAAATTAGGGAAAAGATACCCTTCACAATAGTCACAAAAACTATGAAGTACCTTGATGTGACTCTAACTAAGCAAGTGAAGGACCTGTATGAAAAGAACTTCAAACCTCTAAAGAAGGAAATCCAGGAAGATCTCAGAAAATGGAATGATCTCCCATGCTCATGAATTGGAAGGATCAACATTTTAAAAATGGTCATATTACCAAAAGCAATCTACAAATTCAATACAATTCCTATCAAAATTCCAACCCAGTTCTTCACTGAGTTGGAAAGAGCAATGTGCAATTTCATATGGAATAACAAAAGACCTAGAATATCAAAATCTATCCTCAATATCAAGAAAGCATCTGTGGGAATCACCATCCCTGATTGAAGCTATATTATAAGGTAATTGTGCTGAAAACTGCATGGTACTGGTACAGAAATAGGCACTTGGATCAATGGAATAGAGCAGAAGATCCAGAAATGAGCCCTCAAGTATATGGTAAGGCTAAAGTCACTATCATGAAAACAAAACGGCAGCCAACAGAGTGGAAAAAGACCTTTACCAACCCCACATCAGAAAGAGAACTAATATCCAAGGTATTCAAAGAACTTAAAAAGCTAGACACCAGAGAATCAAACAACTCTATTAAGAAATGGGGTACAGATTTAAACAAAAATTTCTCAATTGAGGTATATCGAATGTTGAGAAACATCCAAGGAAATGCTTAACATCCTTAGCCATCAGGGAAATGCACATCAAAACAACTCTGAGATTCCACCTTACACCAGTCAGATTGGTCAAGATCCAAAACTCAGATGACAATAGATGCTGGCCAGGATGTGGAGAAAGAGGAACACTTCTCCACTGCTGGTTAGGTTGTAAACTGATACAACCACTCTGAAAATCAGTTTGGCAATTCCTCAGAAAAATGGACATAGTACTACCTGAAGACCCAGTTATTCCATTTCTAGGCATTTACCCCAGAGATGCTCCAACATACAACAAAGATACATGCACCACAATGTTCATAGCAGCTCAATTTATAATAGCCAGAAGCTGAAAAGAACCCAGATGTCCTTCAGTAGATGAATGGATACAAAAATTGTGGCATATTTACACAGTGGAGTACTACTCAGCTATCAGAAACAATGACTTAACACAATTCTTAAGAAAATGGATGCATCTAGAGAATATTATCCTGAGCGAGATAACCCAATCACAAAAGAACAGACATAATATGCAGTCACTGATAATGGAATACTAACCCCAGAAAGCTCTGAACACCCCAGAAACAACTCACAGACTGTGTGATGTTCAAGAAAAAAAAAAGAAAGAAAAAAACCCAAAAAGGAATACATTTTAATTAAAATAGAACTGTATCACATCCCCCTTTCCTTCCTACAGCCCCTCCCAGTTTCTCTTCTATCTCCTCAAATTAATAACCTCTTTTCCTATATCATTGTTACATATATACATATGTGTATGTATATGTACCCACAAATACTAAATTACAATCTTATAAAAATGTATTTGTATACTTTTATGCAAAAATGCTTAAAATTCTGTACATTTATCTTTGTTTGTTAAAATAAAGTTAAAAAAAAGAATTCACTGAAATAAAAAGTAGTTAGGACGCCATGTGTATGATTACAATTTTATTACTATAAAGGAAAAGGAGAACAGCTTTAAGTGAATACATGAATACACGTACTGGAAATCTAATTTTCCTAATATAATTAGCAGGTCAAAGGATGCATGGGAGATACAAATATCTTGCTAAGTATGCCCCAACCCATAACAGTGATGCAGAATTTATCACAGTCTCTATTCACCACATATAGTGTTAATTTTGTATGTCAAGTTGACTAGGTTAAGAGATCCTCTGATAACTGGTCAAATATTAATTCTATGTTTGTCTGTGAGATCTTTATGGATGAGTCCAATATTTAAATCTGCATGATGATATAAAAATAAACACCTTTACCATTGTGAGTGGACACCATACCGTTCACTGAGGGCTCTGAAGAACCAAAGACGCATAGACTCTGGATTCTGACTGTCATGTTGTTTGGACATTTGTCTATCTGATCTTTGGGTTTTCACATTTAAATTATACAGTTGTCTTTCTTGTCTTTTTACTCTTAAGGAGCTCACATTAACCAATTTTCAAAATAGAGCCTGTCTTTGTCTAGCTTCTATCATGTCCTTCTGTTGTCTAGGCTATTAAAAGATTCTTTTTCAAGTTCATGTATTTTACTTTAATTATCAGTGGTGTGTGTGTGTGTGTGTGTGTGTGTGTGTATGTGTGTGTGTGTGTGTGTGTGTGTGTGTGTGTGTGTGTGTGTTAAGGATAATTCTTATGTCACTCAGAAATTTATCTCAATATTTTTAATAGTTTGTGTTCAGTTTTATGTTTTGATCAATTTTACTTATTAAGTCAACTTATTACCAGCCCAATTTTGTATTTCACAATTCAGGTTATAGAATTGAATAACTTTTCCAATTTATCATCACACACACACACCCACACACACACAAACACACACACACACACACACACACACACACACACACACACACTGCTAATAATTAAAGGATATAAACTTAAGAGGGAATCTCAGCACAGGTTAGTCCAAAGAAGAAGATACAGTACATTACTGACTCTATTTTTGAAATTGATCAATTTGTATAGGTATACAAGCAGTTAAAGTTGAAATTTTGTAGATGCTGAAAAATAATCATTCCTCTGGGTCAGTTCTTTCTCATTTGCATCGATTATAATAGCATCAATGTCCCATGCTGCTTGTAGAAGCTTATCTATCCTGGCACCAAATAGAAAGGCCTGGAACTTATCAACAGGTGTTGAAATGGACATTGAGCTTAGGAAGCTGATACAGCCTAAGATACAGAGTACACACGCAAGCAGCATGTTCCAAATGGAAGAAATATTTCTATCTGTTGCTATAGCAACACCATTTTCCTTTAAAGGGGAGTTTTTAATATTAGTTACTCAAAGAAATCCAAAGGACTGAAGGAGCCGAAGAGGATTGCAAGTCCATAGGAAGAACAAAAGTATCAACCAACCCAGACTCCTGAGAGCTCCCAAAGACTAAGCCACCAACCGAAGAGCATATGTAGGCTGGTCTTTGGACCCACCATAAAGGAAAGGACTGCCTTATTTGACCTCCCTGGGAAGGGCTTCTCTTAATCTTGTAGGAGCTTGATGCCCCCAGGGAAAAGGCATGCTGGTAGGAATGAAGGAGGGGTCAGTGGGAGCACTGTTTCAGAAGCTAAGGTGTGGGGGATGGGATGAAGAACTCTGGGTGAGATACCAAGAAGGGGCAATATTTGGAATGTGAATGAATGAAGTAATACAATAAAAATGTTTTTCAAGGAAATAGAAATTTCATGTACCTTGTGTTTAAAGTATAAGTCACATGAGGCATAGTTTTGTTTACCTTATAAATAACATCACTTTTCTATCCTGGTCTAATGGAATAATTTGAAGCACTACACATTTACCCACCCTATAGCTGACTATGAATAATATAATTGATTTATCTTATATTCTAAATCCATGCAATTAAATTATTTTTTTTCTTCTGAGTACCTAGAGTTTTCCCCCTTTTTGAAATATATATGTTGCACTGTATTCTCTGTCTTTTGAGTCTTTCTAATTCTTGTTTTGCTGTTTATTTTTCCCATTTGTTTCCATGTTATAATGGTTTTTATATTTTTTCTCTTTTATTGTTATGATTATTTGCAAAATCTTTGAGGTTCATATTGTCTAATTATATAGTTGCCATAAATAAAAATTGTACTATCAAAATTTAATTTCTTACAACTTGTTGTGCAGAATTTTGGTGGCACATACTGAAAGGGTAAACTGAGGAAGGAGAAGCAGGACAGTGTGGGTGGGCTCTAATTGCAGCTGGCCAGATGGCTCAGCAGGTAAAGCACTTGCCCACTGAGAACTGAAATTCACCAGGTCCCATATTATAAGGAGAAAAGAGATCTCCTCAAGCTGTTCTCTGACCTCCAATTTAGCATCTTTGGATACCCACACATACAAACCAACCTTTTACTTGTGTGCCTGCATACACACAATAAAGGTGAAAAGAAACCCTTTAAACTAGACATCCAAAGCTATACCAATTGGTCTTTAAGCAGTATTGACTATCAGTGATAATGGAACACAAACATCTTACTACCTACTCAAAGTGAATTTTGAGTTGTCCACTCTCTGATGATCACCATGGCATCCCTTTCCCCTGGAAATAATAGAACATTAATTCTATTCTATTAACATAAACTTCTTGTGTCACTAAGAATATTTCTCTATTTTCACCATTTGAAGATAGGGAATTTTCTTCAATGAATTCCATGCTATAGAAATTTTGTAGGCAATATTGATAAATAATTTATAAAGTAAAAATATTAATAATAATAACAGAAAAACGAATGAAGCTCAGGATGACTTCAAGATTTCCAGTAACTCTCAGTGGCAGAAAGAATGACACTGTTGATGTTGCTGTGGTTGGGGAATAGGCTCTGTGCTCTGACTCAGGTCATGAACTTAGAATTACTAGTTTTAGGAAACTTGACAATAGACATTTTTTCTAGGGAGCATCATGTACAAATTAGTGACATCACACCTCTTGGAAGACAGTATTTCGAAGGACTGACTCCATTGACCTTGTATCCTTACACTGTATGAATGCATTAAACATAAGACATGGAGATGTTAAAATACAGCGTAATTTTACCTTGTGTTGGTGAACTGGTCAGAGACTGCCATTAAATGGTGATGTGCCTCAGTGACAATCTTAACTGACCATCCATCATACCCAATTACTGTTTGTAATTGATTTCACTACAACAGAGCATTCACCAATTCCTCAAGATTTTAATATCATCTCATTGAGCCTATGTAGAGTATTTTTGTTCACATATTTCTATGTTATAAATAATAGAGTTTATTTCTATACTCCATGACTATTTTTTGCTTAAAAGAAGGCACGGTCTTTCACTACTGTAAACAAATATGAAAGAATTATAACTATTCTGTTATGTAAGTACATTGATGATAAATTTATGGCCCTCTAATCTATATTTTTCTTATATTCAGTGTGTGTGTGTTCAATTCCTGGGTTATTATGTAAATTTGGAAAATTTGTGGCATAACATTTATCTGAAGTACATACAGGCACACTAAATGATATACTTTTGTGTGAGTAACAAAAATGGCAGAATGTGCTGAGTCAAAGTGACTGTATAAAACTATTAGTTATGTTTCATCAAACCGTTATAGAAGCTAAAATAGAAACTAGAACTAAGAACATATAATCTAAACTAGGCGCTCACAATACAACTCCAATTAAATGAATCTAATTTATTGTATAGGTGAAGAACTGAATATTGTCAACTGTATGTAAACATTTTCAAAGACTAAATTAAAATATAACATAAAATGTTGTCTAGAGGAAAATTTACTGTCAGAAGGAGTTTGTAATGTAAGGCATTTGTTAAGCATTGAAATAATTTTTGTTTAATGCTTTAATGAGGACAATGGGATTATACATTTGTAAAAATAAATAAAACCCATAAACTGTATAGTACTCGTGATAAGAATAAAATAGTTGAGGGGCAGAATATCCCAGAAGAAAGATAGTTATACAAGAATCAAGTTGTACTACAAATGTGTCACCTCATCTTACTGAAGACCTTAGGAGTAACTGAGCAATAAAATTTACAAAAGTAACACGGGGTACCTATACAAAGTTGCTCTAGTTTCTACTTGTTCCAAACACTGGTAACACTTCATAGCTCTAATTTTTTATTTTTATTTTTATTAGATATTCTCTGCATTTGCAATTCAGATGATATCCCCTTCCACCAATCCCATATCCCCTCCCCTTCCAATTGCCTCCATGAATATGCCCCCTCTCACACCTCAGCACTGAGAAAATGAGCCTACCGTGGACCAAAGGCCTCTCCTCCCATTGATGTCAGAAAATGTTATTCTCTGCTGCATATGCACCTGAAGCCATGGGTCTCTCCATACGAACTCATTGGTTTGTGTTTTAGTCACTGGGAGTTGTGGTGGGTCTGGTTTGTTGATAATTTTGCTCTTCCCATGGAATTGCAGACCCTTTCAGCTCCTTTAGTCCTTTCTCTTGCTCCTTCATTGGGGTCCTTCTGTTCAGTCTGTATCAGTAGGTTCTAGCATTTGTGTCCTCTTAGGATCTGTATGATATCAGTCCAGGATCTTTTGACTTTCATAGCCTCTGATGACAAGTCCAGTGCAATTCTGATCGGTCTGCCTTTAAATATTACCTGTCTTTTTCCCTTACTGCTTTTAGTATTCTTTCTTTGTTTTGAATATTTGTTGTTTTGACTATTATGCGTCAGTAGGCTTTTGATATATTCATGGTCACCTCTTTCTTTGGGTTAGGGAAGTTTTCTTCTATAAGTTTGTTGAAAATATTTACTGGGCCTTTTAGTTGGGAGACTTCACTCTCATCTGCACCTATTATATTTAGGTTTGGTCTTCTCACTGTGTCCTGGATTTCCTGGATGTTTTGGGTTAGAAAATTTTTGATTTTCAAGTTTTCCTTAACTATTGAGTCAATGATTTTTCAGGTATCTTCTGCCCCTGAGATTCTCTCTTCGTTCTCTTGCATTCTGTTGGTGATACTTGATTCTATGACTCCCAATGTCGTTCCTAGGTTTTCAAACTTCAGGATTGTTTCCTTTTGTGACTTTCTCATTGTTTCTATTTTTGTTTTCAGTTACTTCACCTGTTTGTGCTTTCCTTTAGCTCTTTAAATGATTTTTTTGTGGTTCGTTTTTTTGTTGTTGCTGTTGTTTATGTGTGTGTGTTTGTGTGTGTGTGTGTGTGTGTGTGTGTGTGTGTGTGTGTGTGTGTGTGTGTATGTGTTTCCTCTTTAAGGGCTTCAACTTCTTTGTGTCTGCTCTTCTGGCTTTCCAGTACTTCTTTAAGTGTGTTATTTATGCACTTCTCAAGGAGCTCCTTCGTCATTGTGAAGTATGGCTTTTAGTCTAAATCTTATTTTTCTGGTGAGTTGGAATATCTACTATCTGCTGTGGTGGAAGAACTGGGTTCTGATGTTGCCAGCTTGTCTTGGTTTCCATTTCTTTGATTCTTGTGCTTGCCTCTTGCCATCTTGTTATAAGTGATACCAGGTGATCTTGTTGTCTCTTAGTGGAGCTTGTCTCTCTTATTGGTCTGTGTGCCCGTGGTCTCCGAAGGGAGACAGCTCCTGTGTATTTGGCTGTCTAGGTAGGCTGTGAGTTCCAATAGCAGTGCCCAGGATTGATGAAACTGGGCAGTGTCTGTCTGTTCCCAGGCAGTACCACTACCTTGGTGGCCTTTCCCAGGATAGACAGTGGAGAGGGAATGTGGACTCACCCCTGGGCTAGGGAGTGAGAGCCCTCCTTTGACTCTTCCTGGTACCCAGTAACCTGCACTTCTGCTGTTATCTGTGTGTAGTGGAAATGAGGGGCTACACTAATGGAAGGTAGATGATGAAACCCGAGTTTCTCTTTGTAAATTGAGAAATTAGCAAGATATGACAGCTAAATCAATCAATGCATAAATATATGCATAGATTATAGAGATTCATGGTTCTTGACCTATATGCATAGATTGTAGAGAGACTCATGGTTCTTGGCCTAGAAATGAAGAAGCTGGGACTTGTTGCAATCCTATTGCATAAAGAAGTTGTAACTGACAAATGATAAATTTATGGAGTTGTGAGATAGAATGGAAGAGAAACTGAAAGATTTTCCAATGGACAGAACTAAGACAGGACTAATGAGTAAAACAAGTAACTAATGTGGTACTGAATTTCCACATGAACAGTAAAGGTAATGTTCATGAACCCACACTGGGAGAGGCACATGACAAAGCTTTTTACCAAGCACAACTTTCTCCTTTGTATTCAAATATGCTTACACATAAACTGTCCTAAAATTTAAAAAAACAAAAGAAATACTTTAAATAAAAAGAAGGATATCTATCCCTTAATAATGAACTATATATAAATTTAAAACAGCAACCTTTTGAAGACTTTACAGATTGGTGACCCAGGCCAACAAAAATGACAGGTCATGTTCAAAGAGTATGGATACTGTTGTCAGTTTTTCATGTGAAGGGAAAGAATATAATATCCAGTTAACCAATGTACTATTAATTTAAGCATTACCTATTAGATATTTAGGAGTAACAGTAGTTTAAAGGAGATGAACCTCAGGGATGTAATTTTGTGTCTACAAATTAGCAGAAAATTTTAAGATGATGCACAGTAGTAATTCTAGCCAATGAGGGCATCAAATCTTTGCTGACTAACTGGACTGTGATCTATGAATTTGAGATATACTAAAATCCACAACTGTAAGACCATTTCTAAAAGTAAATCTCATTATATAGAATAAAATCATGTGAGTTCTTTTATTTATTTTCTGTCCTGACTATATCTATTCTGTCATATTTGTGAGCTAGAAGTTGAAATGCATAAACATGGACCATGTTATTATATTTAAGTTATGCTTTCCAATGTGTCTTAGGCATATGCTAATAAGTAGCTATTAAAATTTAATGATGCAGCATTTGAAATGTTTCCGTCAGTAAGGACACTTGCTGTCAAGACTGTCGATCTGTGTTTGCTTCCTGGAACTCACAGTGAAAGGAGAAACTGACTCTCACAAGTTACCCTGTGCCTTCTACATATGCACTGTGGTACATGTGTATGCTACTCAAGCACAAACATGTAACAAATAAAGACGAGTAACTGAAAGATAAACATGATAACAGTTAGTGATATAAATAATGATTGAAGAAATATTATTTATCAGACTTGGCATAAGAGCTAATCTTTTTTTATATTATATCAAGTTAGTTTTGTCTTTATTAATAGAATCCTATTGTGTCAGCTGGATCAGCTAATAAAATGGTCTTGGAAATTAATAATTATTTTATGTTGAAATAAAAATCTAGAACTTGAAATTTTTCTGCAAAGTTTTTTAAAAATAAATTTTATACATCAAAGAAGAAATGAAGGATAAACATTCCTACCATGATCAGTATTTAAAATTAGTGTAATTTAAACTATGATTGAATATTGTTTAACTGTCCTATAGGTGATAGAACTGAGAACAGCTAAGTTTCCACCCACTTTGAATTAAGCAACAGGACACAGAGCTTGTTACCAGTCAGTGGAAAGGGTGCCTGATACAGGACCAACATTAAAGGCTCGTAAGACTCTAGCTTACTGATAAGAGCTAGAGAAATCGATATAACCAACCTACATTTTAATTTTTTTTTTGAGGATTAGCTTTAGTGGTGACTAGTTTAACAAATAGACTTAAATATTAGAAAATGCACAACTTTTCCACCTAGGAAAAAAACCAAAACTCGATGAAGTGTTTTAGGACCTATCATATCTTGTAAACGAAAGCATACTAGGCCACTTTTATTCATTATGAGTACTCTGATTTCATTTGTTAGGAATTATCTTGAGAAAACATCACCAGAGCTATTCTTGGATTTAACCATTAAACTTTTTTTTAAAAAAAAGTGTGAGTTCCATTTCCATATTTGTTCATCTAGCATGGTTTATGCAAACATGACGAGAATAATCATAACAAGAAACAATACAAGCCTCTCCATTGCACTGATTAACACTCTCTAACGATGCAAAGATGAATCATGTGTTCAATCATGTGTTGAATTCTGCTGGTGAGTTATGGTTAATAATATTACAAGGCTTTAGATAATATCGTGGCTTTAAATCCCATTTTGAGTAAGTGCTGCAGCCTAGCCAAATGCACTGTCAATGAGGTTGTCAATTAATTGTCAATTACCAGTGCCAAGGTAAAGGCAGACTCTTTGTTTTTTGAACAAACAATTCATTCAGAAAATTGTTTTAATTATAAATCTCTCACGTCCTTCCGTAGTAAGTGTCTTGCAAAAGGTTGAATAGTCATTAATATCATACAAAGCTGAGCCTTTGGAACAATTGTTTAACAGCTATTTTGCAATTATAAGCAGTACACTAGTTAAACAAAACTGGAGACCACAATTATTCCTGTAATGAATTAGAAATATAACAATGCATGTAACTCTCTGCAAGGCAACCCATGCTTTATTCTCTAGCACTTCCTATGGGGTAAAGGGTTAATTTAAAGTATATGTCATGATTGCTGTATTTGTGTGCATTCATTCTCAATGAGGGAGACACAGGAATTGATTCTCTGTACTTTTCTTATGGTTCAAAAGAGTGGTCTCTTAGTTACTTAGCTTTACAGTACATATACCTGACAAGATTGTGTTTTAAATTTAAATACTCTTAATTTTATGACTAAAAGATAATAGGTAAATTTTACACTCAAAATATTATTTCTAAATAAATAAATGTTTAAAATTATTCTTTCCTTCTTTTTATTTAATTATTTCATGGTAGCTATGGCTGTCAAAATATAAAAGTAAATAATACATTTTAGATATGATATGATTGTGGCATGTGTTTAAATTAATGAAGTTGTTAACCAGTTCCAAGCTAATGATGAAATTGGTCCTATCTTGGTAACACAATAGTAGCAAGGTTTCAAGGTTTTAAATTTTTGCACAGTGACTAATTAGGAAATGCTGCAGAACACAGAAAATACAAAGAATGAAGGCTCAAAATAGAAAAGGCTGCCATTTTAATTTTAGGTGAAATTTAATAACCTATATCCTTTCTATTGATGAACTTTTCCAGACTACTTTTGACTACTCTGCAAATTATTATCACAAGTCTCATTCTCTTACATCAACCCCTTTTCTCCTTTTATAGTAACAAATATATAGAAACATTTATTATGTGAACATAATATGATATATATGAACTTTTAAGATAAAATTATATCCATGTTTATTTTCAGACAATCGCTGCAGATGAAAATCACCTGAGGCTGACCATGTCATACTTTCCACCATCAGTCTGATACACAGTATGTTATAAGTTAATGTTGAGAGGATAAGCTGAATGAATAAATGAATACAGAATCTTGAGAACCCACTTCCTGTAGTGCACCATCAGTCTGTAGAAGGAGCAAAGAGGCTATAATGTTTCTTCTGGGTTCCATCCAAGCCTCCTGTATCTCACACACCAGCATTCACTATGTGAAATGCCTCAGACCACACAGGCAAAAAGGAGAGGTGGATATCATTCAGGAAACACACATCAAAGGCTGCCTGGCTGGAACATTTTGCAATATCACATCATGACACTTATTACTTGTTGAAGTAGAGGCACAGGGCATCTTCCCAAGGCTAAACTTGGTCACCAAGGGTATAATGTTCTTACACATAGAGACTATTCGGGAATTGCAAACCATGACCTTTTCTCTACTTTTGTCCTTGCACAAATGAAAAGTACGAAGTCTAGCTGTAAGCCTGACACAGTTTGGGGGTACATTTTCAAGAGTAAGCCCAGATATAAATACAAATTGGTTCACTTTAATTACTATTTTCTATCCACGTGACCCAGTTTTGAAGGGAAACATTAAGAGACAAGAAAAGAGCAGGACCCCAGATGCAGAGAGAGGGAAACTCTAAGATCTACCTGAAACAATAGTATCAAGTGATGAGGAAGTATGAAGGAGACCCACTGCTAATGTGATACTCCTGCTTCTATCCTCAACAGCTGCTCCATTCTGATGACCCTGAGGCTCTATTGCCCATTTGGGAAATGTATAAATTTGTTTGTTTCTTCATGATTCCCTTGTTCGTGAGTGCAGTCCTTTACTTAGCCAACACAGGTGCCATTGTGAAAAGGCTCTGTTCACAAAGTAGCTGAAGAATTTTTGTTTAAAACATCTTTGTAATTTTCTCATCACAAACAGATACAAAAAATTAATTGTGCTATTGAAATTATTGCCTGGGAACTTATAATCACAAACAAGTCCTTGGGTTTTAGGGAAGTTTCCCCTTTCTTTTCCAATAGTCATATAGCAGTTACAACATAAAGATGGCTTTCATACAAAGCAAAGCCAACCTAGATGGGATAATTTGACAGCTAACACCAACATACGCATCCTGTATTCTATGCAGTTGTATATTATGTGAAACTTAATAATTTTATCACTATTATTATGTATACTGTGTGAATTAGAATTATATCTCACATAATAATATACTATATAATACAAGGTGAATTTTAACCAAACTGAATTTAACACATGTCTATTGAAAATACATATTTATCTAGTGAAAGACAGAATTAAATGCTCCAAAATAAAAATTTATTTAAAAAGTAAAGTCTGGTATATATAATAAACAATTTACAATTATACATAAGTCTTTTGATATAGAGAAAACAATGAACAATTCTCCACTGCCATTTGATCACAATGAACTGAACCAGGCAAAGAGAAAAAAGAGAGTTGAACTCATTATATGAAGAATTAGAAAAAGCTAGGATTTTAAAGTTTCCTTCAGCAACTAGTCTGCAGTAACTCACAGATTACTAACAACTTATGCAAGTTTTATATGCCGATTCCATCTGCTCTTCATTAAAAAAAAAAGCTCATTGCCATAGCAACTGCCACATGCCATGGTATTTATGCTGCATCTGATGTACAAAGCATAGTTTGTGTAGGAAGGAGTGTGTGTATATATGATGTGGCAGCTGTCGTCTCTGCCATTTTGTGGCTGCCTGAGAATAAAACAAGTAGTGGTTATGAATACTCATTTGGGTGGTTATCCTAGTGCTCATTTAACTAAGTCCTCACCCGAGAAATCCGTGTCGAATCAGCACACCGGTCTCACTCGAGGTTTGTAAAGGGATATTATAAAATGGCTGCTCAAGGACAAAACCCTACCTTTCACCTTACTTGGGTTTTTTGTTTGTTTGCCTAAGTAGACTCAAGGAATGGCTTGTTTGTTTGTTTGTTTGTTTGTTTGTTTGTTTATGCAAAGAACAATAAGAAATGGAATAATATGAAAGAGTTAGGGGCATGTTCAAGTTTCCATTGTAATATCTTCCTGGATAATGACATTTATGCTTCAAGAAGAGCCTGTAAAATAAGCTTAAAACATCTCTGGGTTCCTTTGTTGTCTTGCAGTTTTCCTTTTCACTGTTGAAATCCAATTAAATATCAGATGAAATTCGGAAACATTTCCTGGTAGATCCTGCTCATTCATTCTTCACCATGTAACCTGTGTCTGCCTTCTGCTGTACAGTCTGCACAAATGCTCTACCATTTCCTCCTGCTACCTTGCAAAAGCCAAGAGCTAGGGATTCTTGGCTCCCTTAGAGCTGGGCTCTGCATCAATAAGATGTCATTAGCAGCTGCTTGGGGTATATTAGTGGCTTCAATAGGAAATGTCTTCCTTGATGGGTTCAGGTATTTGAAGATGTTTTTCTCAGTTGCTAATAGTGTTTGGGAAGATTTCAGGCATTACAGTCCCACTGAAGGAGACATGTAACATAACTGGAGGTGGGCTTTGAGCATCTTCACTCCACATGCTGCTCATTCAATCTTTTCTGTTCCTGAGACCAGAGATGTGTGCTCCCTCAGCTTGCTGCTTACAGAGCCAGGCCTGCCATTCGATATGATCATTCCCTGTAAAGATGGTACTCTGTCCTCTTGGGACCACAAGCCAAAATAAACTTTCTCTAACATGAATTGGTTTCATCAAAGTGTTTTATTACACCAACAGAAAAATACCTAATTCAAGATGTATCTAGAGAAGGCTTCCATATAGAAAAAAAGAAGAAGAAGAAGAAGAAGAAGAAGAAGAAGAAGAAGAAGAAGAAGAAGAAGAAGAAGAAGAAGAAGAAGAAGAAGAAAAAGAATAGGAAAAACAAAAACATGGAAGTTGCTGCTGGTACTTTCTCTTGCTGCTATTCAAGCTCAAAGGTCACTTAGCCGTGGGGTGGAAATCATGGGAGAAATGGATAGGGGAAGCAGATGCTATGAGGGGACAGGGATACATCTCTAATTCCAGCATCTGGGAAGCAGAGGCAGGAGGACTGATAGGAGTTTTGTCC
Organism: Micromys minutus; assembly: GCF_963924665.1. Taxonomy (NCBI): domain Eukaryota; kingdom Metazoa; phylum Chordata; class Mammalia; order Rodentia; family Muridae; genus Micromys; species Micromys minutus. The sequence continues at coordinate 6,487,903 of NC_137980.1, read as the reverse complement.
ATCCTGTTATGTATAGCGGTTTTTGGGACAGTTAAGGTTACATAGAGAGACCCTTTAAAAATAAATCAGTAAATGTAAAAACATAGAGGTTTGTTTAGTAATGGTGGCAATAGTACTTAAACTTCATCATCAAACCTGCAAACTTTCTCTTGCATCTGAGAAATCAAACATCTGTGTGAGCTCCACAATGGTCAGCATTAGTTTTTTAGTCTCCAAATCATGTCCATATTTTTTCACATTAACAATACAGAAACTGTTCCATAATAAAGTTTAACTTATTATAAAATATCATATACAAGAGGAAGACACATGTATATTTTTTTCTTTTTGTAATTTTGTCCTTAATTTCTACTTTCAGTAGAAAACAATCACAGTTTAGAAACAAAAAGACATGACTAAATGATAAAAACAAAATTTAATTCTAACATTACCCAAGCCCCTGAATTCTTTTTCTTAAGATATTTTTTGATATTTTAAGAAACTCTAAAGAGCTTTTAATATTTTCAGACTCACTAGACTCACTGTGACACTTTGATAATGAGGTTTATAATGCTTCACTTAACTGGATCAGTTCTTTAGAGGCAATTTCATAGTCATACGTAGATTCAGATTAGAAAAATACAGAGCACACCAGCAGTCAGATAGAAATTTCATGGCATCAAAATCACCCAAGCTAAAAATGTTCCAATATTAATGTAACACATTGCTTAAACACATTACATTATATGATAGAGGGTTCAAACTATCTAATATATATTTAATTCTCAAGAGACAAATCAGCAGAGCCTCAAGTATTTGGCCCATAAGCCAAGCAACAGCTTGTCCACATTTGGCTCTCCCACCTACACTCTTGCTTCGAAAGACTTGACTATATTTTCTGCCCCAGTTCTTTGTACCCACAATATCCTTGGAGCTCAGTGGAACTTTGCAGTGATCTTTCAACTTCAGGAAAGCCTAAGGTACTTGCTCCCCATTACCTCTGAGGGAGACAGAGAGAAGAAGAGCTCTAGAACAGGTAGAAAACTGGGAGTTCACCGGCATAGCATGAACATCTCTCCATTACTTTTCCACATTTAAGTTTCAAAAAGTGGTGAATGAGGACTAAAAAGTAGAACAATGTAAGGAGAATCAAACCCGAGATTTTAGAGAACACTTATTTTCTCAAATGTCTACTTAAAATGTATTTATAGTACAGATTAAATACAACTATATACATGAATATATACATCGATATGTATATATAATAAAAAGTATGAATGACAATCATAGGTTCATAAATGGATATGTATATTAATTTAGTACATTTGTTATCTACCCATGCAATTATTCATTTATTCATTCAATAAAGTTACTGATAATTCTACAAAAATAATTTATACTTCTTTCAAAGTACTAATCCCTCTGAAAACTGTCATCTACTTTACAATAAATACTTTTAAATCTTTGAACGTCTTTAAATTCTGGTATACATTTATATAAAAGTAACATGGGTTTTTTTTTTTTTTTTTTTTGCTTTATTTTGGAGCCATAGCTCCAGCTAGACTAAGCTACTGATGCAAATTATTTTTCCTTTCTATATTTGTATAATTTTATTCTAACCTAAATTTGAATGTTAAAACAAAAATTCAGGAGTCAGTATGAAACAGGTTATAATTTGTCAAAGCATTTATCAACTTATAATTCAGTATGAATTAAACGTTATAACTATTGCCAAATTTTTTGAATGTCCAAGCCGCAGAATGCAATATCCATATGCCAGTAGAAAAACATTAGCTGTGTCTATAAAAGTAAGTGAGTGAGTGAGTGAGTGAGTGAGAGAGAGAGAGAGAGAGAGAGAGAGAGAGAGAGAGAGAGAGAGAGAGAAAGAGAGAGAATTTCTGCACTGTATACTAGCAGATGGGATTTCAGGTGCCTACATCATCACAGCTATTATCAAATTATCTTTTGTGATGATACCTCAGGTAGTCATGACTTATGCAATAGGGACTTAGGGAGACATCTTCGGTTTCAAAAGCTATTAAAATTTCTTGCAGGTGTGCTTTCGAGAAGCACAGCACACATTTAACTTGCACACTATGAGGATAAGAGACATGCAGCCGGTCACAAGGGGCAATTAACACAAACAGTGTGAGGGAAGAAACAACTGGAGTTGCAAACTAAACAGAACTCACATTGCACTTGTGTCTCCCAATTAGTTTACAAAGCACAGATGTTTATTCCACAAAATAAATGATATTGGCAGTTTTGGGCTATGGTAAAACCCTATAGGATCTATTTTCCTAAATACCCACTTTTGACTTATTTTCTCTTTGCCCTAAAGATCAAGCCTCTGGTTTGTTTGTTTGTACCCTCTGTGATGGGAGCCTATTCAAACAATGAGAAGTCTCACTCATTTCATGCTGCAGCTAGCCAATGCTTCAGTATGCTGCAGCTGGAGGCTTTCTTCCTTCAGGCACCCTGGTTAAAACCTTATAGGATTGTATTAAAACTTGTAAGACTCATTCAACCCAAATGTGACATGTATAATATGCTAGTACTTATGATGAGTCTAACTTCAAGTTTATTCCAATGATCTTCAATACCAGAAACCCAAAGAAGATAAAGTTTTCTCTCTTTTAATGCCCTTGGTCTATTTGATTTAACAGGAAATCTTGACATCTTTAGCCCATCTCTCCATTTCAGAATATCCATGAGGATTTCAGTAGAAAGAACAGCATAGAGAATATGGCTTTGGCTGCCGCATCAACTTGTTGTTTAAGAAGACTACATCAATCAATAACATCTGAACATTTCACTTACTGAATAAGAATGGCAAGAAGTGGAAAAAAGATTAATAGGTCTACCCCAAAATTAGGGCCCTAAAAATCAAAGAGGGTTACAACCTGGATGCTTTGAAAAGAATGTTACTGTTGAATTAATATATAATTATCAAAACACTTTATTTATTTTTCCACACAGCAGCCGGTTTCCGTGACAACTTTCCTGCTCTGAGAATGTTTAACCTTTGATTAATGATACTCAGTAAAAGTTCTAGTGAGTTGCAATGAGATATAAAGGAGTCACTTGAACCAATGATGAAGTACCTTGCACAGTTAGGCTACGAAAGGTTAATGACATCATTACTAGGTTCTTTTGAGTATATCTCTTCCTCTGGGAGTATGTTTGACATCTCTACAATGTGTTAACTCCTTCCCAACTTTAGGTTCATTGAAGAATGATCATTTAATAAAACAATTATTAGTTAATGCTTTAAGTGCATTTCATCTTTGTCTTTAATTTCTGCACAGTGTAGTGAGAGCACAGTCAGTGATATTCAAGAGGAAAACTTTTTAAATGCCTCTTGGATACTCCGAAGAACAAGTCTCAGATTTTTAAGACAATGGTAAGGAAATTCATAGAAGCTTTTGACTATTTATTTACTGTCTCTGGTTCCGGGGAGTCCTTGTTGAAGCGTCCCATGAAGGAATAAAGAAATTCTGCCAGGGCTTCAAGGTTTCCTGAGCTTCCCTTGTGCCATTTTCTGGTACTAAGCAGTGTGTTTTACCATGTACTACTCAAAAGAATGTATATCTAATATGGGAAGCACATGGCTTTATTTGACATAAACATTTGCATATCTCCTTTTTAAATTTGGATTAGAGTTCCAGAAACAAAGCTGACTGTTAGGAACATCTAAGATGCTCTTTCAACCAGCTGATCAAGATGGCTTCCTGTATGGAGGCTAACATTAGCCCTTATCTTCTCTAACTATGATTGTTTGGAGTAGTCAGGAAGGACACTTTGATCATTGATCTTAGTACACCCATGTCTTCCTAAACTTATTAATCACAGAAGCAATTTTAGCCTCCTTACCTTCACAAATAAGAGATTTTTAAGCACTTGCTCTCTATTTGAGGAGACACTTTTTGCCAGCCTGTGTGGTTTAGGCACATACAGAATTTGAAGGATTTAAACTTATTCCTATCATTCTCAGAGCAAAATATTTAGCCTCATTTTAGGTCTTCAAATCCTTAGGACAATTTAGGGGCTGAGGTTTACATAGTATTCAGTGTTGATTAAACATATTCTATTGTTAGTGCTTGAGAATCAGTGTGAAACTATTCTCTTGTAATGAAACAGAGAATGTTGATTTTTCTAAGAACTTCCATAAATGCTTTCTAAAGTTTTTAACTGGCATGAGCCTAACAGCCTACTTGAAGGCTTTGAATTGCTTCTAGATTGCTCTTAATTGCCATGTCCTTTATTGTCCAGGTGCTAGAGATGATGCAAAGGCCATCATGCTCTGCCTTCTATTTATACCTCCTGCTAATTCATCCTGTGACAATCTAAAAACTGCATGATGCTAGCCATGTTAAGTGCATAAATCTACTTAATATCTTGTTTAGTTTGGTTGTGGAAACAAATACCGTGTCCAAAAGCAAAGTATGGGAAGATGAGTTTATTTTGGCTTATTTTGTCTCATGGTCCCAAGGGGATATGTCCATTATATAGGAGGAGTCTTGACAACAGACAGCTATAGAGAAAAGATGAGAAATCACGCCTTCAATCACAAACATGAAACAGAGAGCAAACTCTAAATGGGATGTGGCTACAAATTCACAATGCCCAACTCTAGTGATATGTTTCCTCCATGAAGTCTCCATATCTTCATAATTTCTCTAAACAATGCCGCCAAGGGAACAAGTGTTTGAGTACCGAAGCCCATGGAGAACATTTCTCATTCAAAACATCAGCATACACTCCATGGATCCTATATAATCAAGGTTCATGGCCATATATTCAAGCAAACCAATTTACTCAAATTTTAAAACTCCCCCATAGCCTGTAAAGTCTGAAACTTAAGGTACTCTCTTAACTGTAGCCCTTGTAAAATCATAGGCAAATCACACACTTACAACATATAATGGCACAGAATATGCATTATTATTCCAAAAGGGAATAGTGAAAGCATAGTGAGGAAATATTGGACCAGAGCTAAACCAAAGTCCAGCAGGACAAATGCCAAATCCTGCTCCACTGTGTCTGGTATCTGCCCTGTAATCTCAAGGAGCTCAGAAGACTCTACCCTTCCAGTTCTCACGCCTGGCACATACGTCCCTCCTAGGTTGCTTGCATTCCCTGTATGCAGCTCTCCTCAGGAGGCTTCTCACAGTCTGCAGGGTCCTGCATGCCCCTCTTTGTGGGTGCACTTATGCAGAAGCTCCTCACCACTTCTTTTAAGGTACTCTCCTGCCACGGGTTTCTTGACTTCAGCACCATGCCTCCAAACCCAATCTAGAAACTATGGGTTTCTCTATACATTTCTCTTTTGTCCCACTTATCCTTTTTCACCATAAGGCTGTGTAAGAGTCATTAGCAATGACCATTCCACACATGCTCAAAATTATGTTAAATACGTGTAGGTAAGTCTTAAGACATAGAATGCAGCCAGGTTCTTTGCCAAAATATCAAAAGAATTTTTTTTCTAGGCCAGTTACTAATATTGTTCTCTTCTTAAAGTTCTTGAGCCAGGTTTCCAGAGTCCACATTATTCTCAATACAATAGTTTCCCAGAATCCCACTAGGATAGCCAGTAAAGCTCTTCTGAGAGCATTCTACTTTCTTTCTGTTCTAAAGTTTTCAAGGCTTTCCACGATCCTCCCCAAATCAACATGAATAGGTTATTTTTTTTTTTTTTTTTTTTTTTTGCTGCTGTAATAAAATTCTGTGACCAAAAGCAACATAGACAAGAAAGACCTCATTTTTTGCTTACAAGTCTCACAGGAGATTTCACAATAGCAGTGCTGGAACAGCATTAGGCAGCTGGCACAGAAAGCTGAGAGATCTCATCTTCAACCACAAAATCAAGAACAAACTAGAAAAACTACCTTATTCCTATAGTGACTTATTCCCTCCACTAATGTGTCACGCCCTTATTATTGTCCCAACTGTAACACCAACTGGTGACCAGGTGTTCAAAAACCTGTACCTCTCAGGTCATTTCTAATTCAAAATTTCAAATCTACTTACAGTTTAGCATCATGACCTCGACTCTGATAGGTGGAGATGATCCTGGTACCATATCCTACAGATAAACTTTCTAACGGTAACAGGGATGCAGTTGTGTTCTTTTATTTCCCCCAAATCATACCCTATGATAAAGATTTACATTACAGAAATTGACATGGAAGGATCCACAAGAAGTTTGAAGATAATAGAAAAAGAAACAGAGAAGTAAGCAAATTCAGTAATGAGTCTGTTAATAATTAAAGATCAGTTCTTAACAGCTGGGCATTTAACCTACTTGTGCCCTGTTAGAAACTATAGAAAAATACTGTAAAATCATACCAATAAATGTAGGGATGAATAACTAAGCTACATGTCACATGATTTCCTTCTTACTGGATGAAGAATATCCCCGTGTAAAATTATTTCACACAGACAGCATTTTAACTGCTACAATGAAGTGTTTCATGGCGATTTAGGATTCTTAGAGGTAGAGGAAAAAAGAAGTAGGCACCTTGATGGAATCAGATAGATAATCTACTACACAAACACAAACATCATTGGGCCAGTTGAATGTGACTCTAGAAAATAAAGCATCTATAGTCTCGCCTGTGCCTTAAATGTAAATCCACAGTCCTAAATTATTGTAACTGAGTAATTTTAAATTTTGTATTCAGAGCAATGTGCAATTTCATCTGGAATAACAAAACACCTATAATACTGAAATCCGTCCTCAGCAGCAAGAAAACATCTGCAGGACTCACTATCCCTTACCTCAAGCTATATTACAAGGCAATTGTGCTGAAAACTGCATGGTCCTGATACAGAGATAGGCACGTGGATCAATGGAATAGAATAGAAGATCCAGAAATGAGCCCTCAAATATATAGTCACTTGATTTTTGATAAAAGAGTTGTAAACATTTAATGGAAAAGGACAGCCTCTTCAACAAATGGTGTTGGTTCAACTGGCACTCAGCATGCAGAAGAATGAAAATAGACCCTTTCTTATCTCCTTGTACAAAGCTCAAGTGAAAGTGAGTCAAAGATCTCCACATTAAACCAGGTACACTGAAACTATTAGATGAGAAAGTAGGGAAAACCTTAGAACACATAGACACAGGAGAAAATTTCCTGAACAAAACACCAATGAATTGTGATCTAAGGTCAAATATATACAAATGGAACTTAATGAGATTGCAAAGTTTCTGTAAGTCTAAGGACACTGTCAAGAAAACAAAACAGCAGCCAACAGAGTGGAAAAAGATCTTTACCAACCCCAAATCATACAGAGAGTCCTAATATCCAAGGTATACAAAGAACTCAAAAGCTAGACACCAGAGAATAAAACAACCCTATTAAAAAATGGGGTACAAAGTTAAACAAAAATTTCTCAATTGAGGAATATCGAATGGCTGAGAAACATCTAAGGAAGTGTTCAACATCCTTAGCCATCAGAGAAATGCAAAACAAAACAACCTTGAGATTCTACCTCACACCAGTCAGATTAGCCAAGATCCAAAACTCAGATGACAGCAGATGCTGGCGAGGATTTGGAGAAAGAGGAACACTTCTCCACTGTTGGTGGGGTTGTAAACTGATGCAATCACTCTGGAAATCAGTCTGGCGATTCCTCAGAAAATTGGACATAGTACTACCTGAGGACCCAATTATTCCACTTCTGGGCATTTACCCCAGAGACCTCCAACATACAACAAAGACACATGCACCACAATGTTCATAGCAGCTCTATTTATAATAGCAGAAGCTGGAAAGAACCCAGATGCCCTTCAGTAGATGAATGGATACAAAAATTGTGGTACATTTACACAATGGAGTACTACTCAGCTATCAGAAACAATGACTTAACAAAATTCTTAAGAAAATGGATGCATCTAGAGAATATCATCCTGAGCGAGATAACCCAGTCACAAAAGAACAGACATAATATGCAGTCACCGATAATTGGATACTAACCCCAGAAAGCTCTGAACACCCCAGAAACAAGTCACAGACTGTGTGACGTTCAAGAAAAAAAAAGAAAGAAAAGAAAAAACAAAAAAAGAATACATTTTAATTAAAATAGAACTGTATCACATCCCCCTTTCCTCCCACCTTTTCCTCCCAGTTTGTCTCCTATCTCCTCAAATTAATAGCCTCTTTTTTTTATTATTGTTACATATATACATATGTGTATGTATATGTATGCACAAATACTTAATTACAACATTAAAAAAGAGCATAAGAAAAAAAATGTTGTAGTCAAATCCTTTAAAATTGTAGTTTTGTTAGATATATCCTTCCATATTCCTGTATCTATTGTTGTATTTAAGAAATTCCGCATGTGGAGTTTGGGTAGATAGCTCAGTATATAAAATGCTTGTGGCACAAGTATGAAGGCACGAGTGGAGGTCCCTAGTACCCACAACAATTTAAGAACAGTTGGATAAGTCTATAAACTGAGAAATGGAAGGCTGAATGGTAGGGTATTCTTGGAGAGGCATTTCCAAGGATTGATATCCTGCTAATTGAGCCTAGATGAAAGGTAAACTCTAAGTTCTCCTTGAGGGTAAGTAAAAATGGAAATAACAAGAAGATCATTAAAATTAAATTAGTTAACAACATAGCTACATGGAGAAGTCATATAGTCATAATAAGATAAAAACACTTAAGTTGACCTCTGCCCTCCATATATATACACTTGGGTGAAGTCATATAAGGACACATATGTATAACACACATGTTCTTGTTGTAACGGTGTATCTTTAAAAAGTAATATGCTCTATTTACTGTAAAGTTGTCTGGTTTTACGAACATCTCCCAATGAATCTCATAAGAAATAAAAACTATTACTATGGTGACAACCACTGAATTTGAAGACTGGCATCTTCCATGTAAAGTCTGAAGCATGTGCTTAATACACTTTATGACCTTCACTCTGTTCAGCTTTCCTTCTTCCCAAAATGCAAACAAAGCAGACATTTACCTTCCCTCGTTTGTCTTTGAAGCTCATATTTTTCCCCTCACAGATTTTATTTTGTATGTCTCGTTCAGGGGAGTTTCTTCTGCTTCTTTCATTTCAACAATACCTCTTTAGCCATAGATAATTTCTTTTCAGCAAATAAAAGAAGTTGCTAAATTATTTTATAGCTATATCATTTAGATAATTTTTATTTGGTTCATTTTTAATGTTTCATAAAAATATTTTTTAGCTTCTTGACAAATTATTATCTCTGTGTTAAAATTTTCACTTAGCTAATTATTTGATGGGTTATTTTCATATCTGAGGTAATGATAATTTCCTTCAGAGACATCTGTGAGAATTATTGCAACTCTTTGGATTTTCATGGCCTTAAATTATAAAAATGTTGGCTACAAGTGCCGGTAATGTCTGATTTACTACTGACTCATACTTAGCTTGGAGTACAGCTCTTTTATATCTAGTTTCAATTGTCAGTGACAGCCTCTGCCCTTAGTATGGTTTGGGTCAGCCAGTTGTACAACAACTGGCCTTTGTAAGTGCTCATTCAGGTTAGCAAAATATCCCAAAGCAAAAGCATGTATAAGAGGCTCTGCCAGAGCCATACTGATACAGAGGAGGATGCTTGAGGCTAACCATCAGACTGAATACAAGGACACCAGTGAAGGAGCTAGAGAAAGGACTGAAGGAGCTGAAAAGGTCTGCAACCCCATGGTAAGAACAAAATTATCAACTAACAAAACCCACCACAACTCCCAGGGACTAAAACACCAACCAACCAATGAATTTGCATGGAGAGACCCATGGCTCCAGGTACATATATAGCAGAGGATGGCATTTTCTGGCATCAGTGGGTGTAGAAGCTTTGGTCCAGTGAAGGCTCATTTTCCCAGTGTAGGGGAATGCCAATGTGCTGAGGTGGGAGAGGGTGGTTAGGAGAGGGAGCATCTTCATGGAGGCCGTGAGAGGGGGAGGGGGTATCGGGGAAGTGGATAAATATGAAATGTAAATGCATTGAATATTTAATAAAATGTAAAAAACGCAAATATGAATGGTACCAAATAGTTCATTGTTTTAAGACTTTCAAAACTATGCTTTTAAAAGTCTTAATTTTAAAAATTTTACTGAGAGGGTCAACCAATTGATATAAATTAGTCTTTTATATAAAAAGTTAAATTATTCACTTCCCATATATTGCATTTTGGTTATATAATTTTAATTCCATATAAATATTTTTACTAATACAATACCCCCTAATACAGAAAAATTCTAAAAGTGACTTGCAATATTCAAAGAATTTCAGAGATTCATGATGATGGTGAGACTGATGTCAAAGAATAAGAGATAAAATTACTAATTATTTTAAGTGTAGATAAAAAAACACTCATAAATTTGCTCACTATCATTTCTCCTTTAAGTTGTATTTTTTCAATCTTAGAAATAATCATTCATTTTTAAATATGAAGGATAAGGATACCTTGGTTTCTATGAAACATGAAATTACAACATATGGATTTATTACACTTTTCCTAATTGGATGACTTCCCATGAATGGGGCTGTAAGTAATAGTCAAGATAGAATGTCCTTCATATCAAATATAGACTATACTCATGAACAATGCATAAATAAGAAAGGCTGATTCCTTTTATGTCTTTTGGGTTACCATTGTGTATGATTGTTCTCAAAACTAAGCAACTGCTATCTTGTGATTTTAGCAGAACTCCATAACAAAAGGGCCATCCCAGCTAGGTCTGCTGTTTCCATCCTCTGGAGAAATTGGAATGGTTCCAAGATCCTCATCTAAGTATTCAGGGATGAATAGCATATGTTATATTCAACTGCTGGGTAAAGTCTTAACAAGGATAACCATTTAAGGGAGGAACGTTCATAACCTCATGAAACAGCCACCCATCTATGCTCTGGAAGTAAGCTTAAAAAATCATTGTTTTCTTGTTTTCATGGGGTAAACTTCAGCGACATTATGTCCCAATTAATCTTTGGAACCTTAGAGGGAAAAATAATGTTTGTGTCTCCTTAAAGGAAGGCGTTTGAGCAGCAGTTGCCTCCTCCTTATAAATAACTTGTAACCATTATTTTAGTTATGCCTGTAGATCCTGGACAATGATATCCAGAGAGAATGTGCAGTATGGACAGAACATATATTAGGGCCAGATTAATTCAGTCTTCCCACTGAACTCACCCTCAGTGTTCTCTGCTGTTATTTCATTGGTCACTTTCTTTTACTTAAAGATCCCAAGTAACATATGGAACCTTTGAACTTCCTGTGGGTCATGTTCCCAACCACTAGCTAGAGCCCTCTTCATTCATGAAAGAAAGACACACACACATGCACACACTCCAATTACTTTTAATATGACTCGACTAGCTCAAAGGCTGGGCAGTTCTAATCCTTCCTGCTGCTAGCAAACACTTCTTCCTCATATTCCAGAGTTAACATCTTTTAAAATCTATATTTCATCTCTGCCACCTCAAGCACAATTCAGGAAGTGGTCTTTGTGGTCACCTTTTCTGATTCTCACATGCCAGCAAGTCATCATGTCCGGTCTTTCCTCTTCCCAGACATGGTGATCTCTGGCTCCTCTCTTCCTCCTATCCCGTGCAAATCCATAGGTCCTGAATCGATCTATCTGCCCAACCATTGTCCATTGTCTCTTTACATATTGATCAAAACTCAATTTGGGGCAAGGAACTTCAGCATTCAGACACTCAGATTCCCAATCTGGGGGATCAGATTAATTCCGAGCATTAGAACCAATCCCCCACAAAAGACAAAAACTAAGATAAGAGGAATGAATGGGCAGGGAGTAGAGAATAGAGCAAAGAGGACAACAGGAGGAAGTCAGTCATAGACAATTTTAAATACTCGTACATTCGTAGTAAGAATACCATCAGCAAATGTAACAAAGTCAATATGTGAAGAGAAAGTAGAAACTAGTGATTATAAATTTGAAAATGATGTCCTTGTTCATACTCAATCCATAGTGAATTAAAAGATGGAGATTATCAATTTGTATAGGATCTTGGTAATACTAGTTTTTTTTGCAAACAAATACTCATTGTATATGGAAAAATTATTTTGAGGAAAACAGGTCAAGAAGAAAAGACAACATGGCTAAATATGTTTTATGATACATTTTATGATATAAGCTATCTATCTTCAAGTTGACGTGGTTACAGCATAAGTAGTGCTATCCAAGTCCTGCCATCTTGCCTGACATAGAAATAACAGTGCAATTTCATCCCAAGATCACTTAGTAACATCAGACTAAAGTCAGCTATAGCTAGAGCCACATCCTTTTTGTGTTGAGCCCCTGTTTCCACATTATTTTCTTAAATACTCTTTAATATATCATTAGAACAATAGTACAAACTTTGTGTCTCAGGATACAGGACCCAAGACAGATCACATTTCAAAAGCAGTAAAGACAAGAGTTTAAGAAACAAATGTGTCAGAAGGCTATAACCATGTCTGGGAAATTATCAGTGAATAGGTCATGAGGAAAGGATAAGCAGTTACTGGTGCTAAAATTGGTCACAAAATATGAAAAATCAGAATTTAATTTGAAAATGAGGATAGTGTCTCTGTATTCTCAAAACTTAAGGTCAGTAGGATAATAAATAACTTTCATTGGTAAATCTTGAAATAGAAAAAAAAGTGATTTTGAATGATGTTTTTGAAAAATGAGTGTGTCTAAATACATCAATTCAAATTCTATATACATTTAGAGACTGTGAAAGGACAAAGCATATAAGTATATTGGATAAGTATATTAGGACAGTTCTGTAACATGTTTCCTAATGCTTATACTTTCTTTTCCACAATTGAAGTATATGGGTATTCTGGAACTCTGTGGCTAATAGGCAGTGAAGAATACCTTGATTCTCAGTTAAAAGTGAAGCCCACGGGATCCTAAGGGACAGCAGAAAGCTTCCTAGTCTCCCAAGAAATCAGGCCTCTTCATGCTGCCATAAGCACCACACCCCCCCAGGCCCTGTAAAGTGGTACCCTAAGTCCCTCCTCCAGAGGTGAGGGTGTGACCACACTCAGGACAGAAGCAGGACCACACCCCCAAATACATAGACAAGGTATCCCCAAGCCCTCAGGCTAAGACAATAGGAAGCACCTGTTATCAGACTCTGAACCATCCCAAAAAGTATATCTAGGGGTTCTGTCTGAAAGAAAAAGTGTGCAAGAATCATTCTGTCAACTGAGAGCTTCTGTAACTAAGAGTTGTAACAATACCATTTGGAAAGAGATTTTCTCTCCTGGAGCTTCCTGTACCCTGTGCTGGAGTCTCCCACTGTCTTCGTTTCGCCCAGCCTGGCATCTCACAGCAGCAGCAGCAGCAGCAGCAGCAGTAGCAGTGGACCTGGTTTCCCCCTGGCCAGCTGGACCCAACAGCAGAGGCAGCAGAAGCCACTCTAGTCCCTGACCAGAGATCTCTGTGTGGGGCCTCCACCACCCAGCCAGGCCCAAAGTCCCACATAGAACACCCACCCTAAGAAGCTACCATTAGTTTAAATTGTGATCAATTGTTTTATATAACTAGTGGGCAATAAGAAGAAAATCCAAAGTTAATATTGAGAAAGTTCTTAAGGAGGTGTTTACAGTCATTGCAAAAGCATCAAAGCATCACCAATGTTGGTGACGATATAAATGCTCACTTAAGACCCAGTGCTGTAAAGTTTCTTTTGAAATTGTCTCATTAAACCAGAATCCAGCCCTCTGGGGGTTGACATAGGATACTGTGCTATACTCACCAACAACCTACCAATGAGGGCTCACTTTAAATGGGTCTTTGCTGAACTACAATTTGAATATGCTGACAGAATTGGTAACACTTATATTCAAAAATAAAACTAAAAGAATGTCAGGTTTATATATATATATATATATATATATATATATATATATATATATATATATATATATATAATACGTTAGGAGGGAGACATAAATTGTGTGAGCTACTTGTACCTTTATTTTTTAAATTAGCTTTTATTTGTTCTGAAATGTTTTATACAAGTTTACAACAAATCAATTAAATCCACTCTGTTTCTACCCACCTCCAATTATATTCCAGACTCCCTCATCATATTTTGCTCCACCTTTAAGTTCTTCTTTTTAAACTTCTCATTTACTTTTAAGTCACTGAGCCTAATTGATGCTTTCTATACATTCTTGAAAATGGGCTTAAACACTCAGGCATGAACAAACTAGCAGAAGTCACAGGCACACCAAGAAAAGTGACTCTCCTCCCCTAGTCCCCTTTCTTTTGAGTTATTTAAGTCCCTGCTACCAAAACAAACCATACAGATGTGCTTGTTATGTGGAAACTTTACAAAAGCAACTGTTGAGCAAATCATGGAGGAGGAAATTCCTTGTAACACACACTACCAACTGTGCTCAAAATGTTTCTACCCCCCAGGCTGACTGTGATGGTCCCTTGAACATCATCTGTCCAACTACCATCAAACATCAAGTGGAACATTTTTCAGGTGACTTCAACAATAGCAGAACATTCAGTGTCTTCTACAACTTCAAAGTTACATAAATTTCAAAGAGTGTCTTTTGTCCTTTATTCATCAAAACTTCAGTAAGAAGACAGTTGTACAGAGAGAGGAGCCTCACTAGACATCCAAATCTGCATATGCTTTGATTTCAAGTAGCCAGACTCTCTAACTGGAAGGTGTTAAGTCATTCTTATGGGGTACTCTATAAATAGAGTCTCTCAAGGTATTTCTCGAAGAGAAAGGTAAATAATGACAGCTATGAAAGGTAAGTGTAGGGAAACTGAAGATACAAGAGACACCAGTGCCCTGATACTAATGCCACATGTCTCTGTCTACACTGAATGTGATCCAGGGATAGCCTTGTAGAAAGCTCCAAACTTTGGGAGAAAACAAATACAGGAAAGAGAACATTTGATGAAATGCATGGGTAACAAGCAATTGTAGGAAATGGGAAATAGAGTAGCTGCCAGAGAGTGGAGGCCTTGACCAACCGTGGAGAGAAAAGGCAAAGCCGTAGAACGTAGAACAGAAAGGCTGAAAGCTGACTACATTTCTGTAAGGGAAATGAGACATAAACTTAGTTTGGTGATCATTGTTCTTTTATTTTCATTGGACATTAACACCAACCACTTACAGCTCTTTGTATAGGTTTTTAAGGAGCTACCTGATGTTCTTACACTTTCAGGCTTTCTGTCTCAGTTGTAGATTTCCACAGAAAACAAAAGGCATGAAGAGAGAAATGAAAAGATGAAAAGCTTTCTGAATTTCTGAATACGGACAATCTACTGTTTGCAATCTGTAGCAATCCAAAGACATTTACATGCAGGGCATCCTTGGGATCAGTGCAGTAGCTGGAGCAAAGGTGAGGGGCTTGAGCAAAAGGTGTATAAGAAGCAGAATTTTGACTATTGCTTTCAGAAAAACCTTGATCTCTCTAACCCTTCAAAAATAGCTTGAAAACACTTACAAGAGTCCAATGTTTGACACGGCATAGTATGTTTTCCTGTGCTTCAGTTTCCTCAAATACACAAAGAGGGAGGTTCCATGTTTGTTAGTCTATGACAGGATCAAGTATACTTTTCTTATTGAGGAACAGAAAAGCATTGTGACAGTGTTGAAATACAGTGTCATGAAAAGAAATAAACATCAATCTTCCTAAGTAATGAAAATCAAGGGTTGTTCTATGAAACGGAGAGAAATTCTGTGAGTGAAAGCAACCACATTTGTCCTATGGCTGCAGGTAAAACTGGCTTGGATTCGACCATTTTTGGTTGTCACTAGTGTTTCACATTCTGAAACTTACCTAGAAGACTATGCAGTTTGTAGACTTGAAGCTGAAGAACAGAAAGACCAAAAACAAGTCATGGGGCAACATTTTTCTTAGAGTGATTTTTTTCACTCTTCTTGAGAAATATAAAATACTTTTGATAAGAACATATTATTACCACATTTAATCCTTCTTACACAAATACCTCCTGGGGACTTGGAGGACATGCTTTGACTACCATCGTAGTGGGCCATTTTAGTACTTCTTGAGAGAAAAGAGGGAATGTTAAAGACAAAAGCTTCTGAACTCACCAAGGTGTACTCAGTTTCCCAGCTTAACATATTTCTCCTGCTTCTAGCATAGAACATGGGGCAGGAGAAGTCATGTAACCATGGCCGTCCCTTTGTGATCTCAGCCCTGCAATCAAACATACAAGAGAGTGATAAAGTTGACACAAAGCATCCTTTGTTCTTATCCCCAGATATGACAGAGACAGAGATGCCTGAAACAACTGGAAATGCAATGTCAGGCAGAGTGCATTCTGAACATGGACAGCCTAATGATTGGAAAGGCTTTTATTATTAGGGCCAGGAAACACATTGTAAATAATCAACATATTACTTAATATTTAAAGTAATTGATTTTACATTTTATCTAGTCGAAGAATATAATATCCTAAATGACTCTCGATGATGAATTTTAAAAGAAATAGTCTTCTTACTATGACCAGACTTTCCCTTAATGTACCTTTACCATTGATAAGTGGATCATCCTTTTGCTGATGTTGCAACTCAGACCTGATACAGTGAAGAAGGAAGACTTCCCATCTCTACTGGCAGCATGCTTGTATCACCAGCAGTCACCAGTGACACACATTAGCATGTGTAGAAGAACAGCTTTGTTTCACAGGTGATAGGATCCGTGATTTTGTAAACAAAAATTCACAACGAGATTGTAACTTTCCTTTCCTGATAAGTATGTCTACTCCCAACACAGTGTATCATTGGCTTAGCAGACAGCCTAAAGGATAGAGTAACGACAGGAAAGAACACTTACTTCCGGACACTTACTTTGTATGTCATTTCTTAATGAAATATTTTTAATTTGATCCATTCTTTATTCAGTCTCCAGAGAATTGGATAAGGCTAGCCTCAGAGGTATGTAGCCTGCACTCTATATAGACTGAGTTAAACACCACATGCAAGATTCCATACTTAGTCAAATTTTTACTTTTTAGAATACTAAATGTTCTAAATAGTTACTAATTTTAGAATAAGGAAATTGGGCTGTGTAATTTTGTTCTGGGCTTACAGTGTTTTCATGTTGGTTACTAATCTGAGTATGATAAGGCAGAGCACCATGCATTCAAGTTATATAATTTAAATTTATAATTCGAGTTAGGCCATAAGAAACAATTAAAAGCCTAGGTCATTGTCATTTGGTCTCCCAGTGGCTCAGGCAAGAGATTGAAAGTAGCTTACCCAGGTTATGGGCCACTAGGAGAAAGCACTGAAGGATGCTCTGTAAATGGGTGACTAGAATATTGCTTTATATCTCTACTCACTTTTCTTCCCTTGTAATGTGGCATTCATTGCACATTCTACAAGCATCAGTGAGGACCGAAACCAAAATAAAATATAGACTCTTGGGTCTCCCAAAGACACACAGAAAAACTGTCTTTGACTGGGTCTGATTAGACAATGTAGCTAGTAGAGTAAACCGTATTTCTGGTTTAAAAGTTTGGGAATGGGAATGAGTAAGTTTAGCTTTCGCCCTGTCACATATCCTCCTCTATTAGGATTCAGCCTGAATTTTCACAGGGTCAAAATCCACCTATAAGAAGCTTATCCTTTGGGACCAATCTTGGTCTTCTAAGCAGCTTCTGGATTGACAAACCAGATAGAGAATTTTACTGCCTAGTGTTCATTATGTATTAAATGCTTAAATCTTATTCTCAAAGATGGATATTAGTATTAAAAACAGTATTTTTGTTTTATTTATAATTGCCTAACTATTGATGTGTGTGTTTCATTTGGTTCCAAACTCAAGGGTCCAATCCCCAGACGATTCTTACACGTTTAGGAGAATGCCTTTTCTTAACCACTGTGTAAAAACCAGCAATCTCTCATAAGTACTCAGTCACTGAATCTAGCTCTTTCTAGGAAACTTATGGAAGAATAACAAATGTCCACAAGATAAAAATCATTATCCTAAAAATCAGCTGCCTTCTTGCCGAAATGGGGATTTTTTTTTAAGGTTAATAAACACATTTAAAACTATAAATATACATTGAAATAGGAGCATCAATAATCCTTCACAATGAATGCCAATTTATGTATCTTAAATATTCACATTTTAATCCTTATTTGGGTAAAATAATAGGCTCAGTTGGCCACTCTCAGTAGAGAGATATCTTGACTAGCACATGGTGAAGTAATGTTCTTGGGAACTAGGGTGATGACTTTCAGAAGACATAAAAGGCAAGATGATCAAGACAAGAAAATCAAAAACTTTGCATCTTATAAAGTCCAAATAACCACAAGTTAAAGTAAAATCACAATTATGTAATTTCTCTCAACCCTTTTCTTGCCTCTTTCTTCCCATGTACTTGCTCTTTTGAAAATATATACCTTCTTTTTCCTGAAATATGTTTGTGCTCATGCTTGAGTGTGCTTGTGTATGTGTGCGTGTTTGTGAATGTGCATGTGTGTATGTGTGAGAATATGCATGTGTGTGTAAATTTGCGTGTTTGGATGTGTATGTGTGTAAATATGCCTTTGTGTGTGTGAATGTACATGTGAATATATGTGTATGAATGTGCAGGTGAGTATATGTGTATGTATGTAAATGTTCATGACAGTGTGTTTGTGTGTGTGTGAAAACAAGCATGATACCAATAACTAACACGGAAAGGGAAATTATCATAAGGCCCAATCCTAATCAAGGAAATGTAGACCAATTCGGAATAATGGGAGTTGGAGAAATAGTCTTCCCCAGTGAAAATCCCCATTCACTATTGTTTTGATTTTAATTTTGTTTTTGTTTTGCTTTGTTTATCTAGCTGGTACTGTCAATCACTGTTAGGATACTTTGAGGATCCCTGTATCCAGAATGCTAAGCGTATCTTGTATAGAATGAGGGAAGAGGAGTAACCCAGATGTCTTTGAAGTAGTGTATAGTCAGAGTGTGAGAACAGGCAGTGTCTGAAAGTTTCTGACCCTCACAAGGTTTATCTTCTGCAAGTCTATGAACCATAGTGATGGAGAAATGCTGTGCATAACCATCAAGCAGAAATATTATTTATATTTATATGAATAATTTATGGAAAAAATTAGATTTTTACATTTTCTAGAAACTCTTGGCCACAGACAATGACCATTCTGCATAAAAATCATGTTTGTGCTGCTCCTGTTGGTGGGTTTCAACAAGAGCTGTGTGAAATACTCTCAAGAAAGATCAAGACTTGGTCACTTTTGATCTCATTTTTTTCTAAACGATGGGTCCACAATTCTGTTATAGAATGAGATCCTACTGGAGAACTCTGGAGAACAACTCTGCACAGCACTGACTGAACATTTAAGACCGCTGCTACTATTTACCTCGTGGATCTTGATTAAAAGACTTAGAGCCATTTCACACAAATAGCAACTTTCACCATCTCTCTCTGAGATGGCATCTAGGTCAGCGAATGAAGCCCAGCCTTTTTTTTTTTTTTTTTTTTTTTTTTTTTTTTTTTCTTCTGAAGAACTGTCATTTGACAAACATTCTTGGTGCTTTTCTGCCTTTTCATATCATAATGCATATGCTTGTGTTACTTTTTTTTTTTTTTTTTTTTTGCTAAACTTGATTGATTTAAAATGTAGTAAATCCATCTACTAAAATGCACAAGGGAAGATTCTGACCTCAAATAGTGGTTTATCAAAATTATCCCATGTGTTAAGGTGACTGAGAGAAACAAACAAACATACACAGGGTTCTTTCTTTTTACCAGCCATACTCAGTTCCATCTGGTAGTGCTTTATTGTAATCCTTAAATCTGCCTTGAAAACCTGTGTTTTTGAACCAATCAAGTGTATCCTAGATACACACACCATAATTCCCATTCCATAATATGCTCAAAGAGACATACTTCTATTTGCCAGGAATACTGACAATTCCATGGTATATCAAAATCACCATGCGGTACTCCCTGGTTCTTAGCAGTAGTAATGAGTGATACTGACTACTTAAATACAAGGACACTCTTGGTGGTGTTGAGATGTACTGTGTATTTAGAAGTAACTGGAGGCATTGATACTTTATTTAAGTGATCTATGGTTAGAATACAAACTCTTTTACTGATGAATAGAAAATATAGCAAATTAAAACAATAATCAATACATTACTTAGCTGTTTCCACTAGGTAAGAGTGTCACATTTTATCTGTATCATTTTTCATAGTTTCACAAGGCTGAATTCAGGTGCCAATTGCATTTCTGGTCTAAGAATCCAGTAGAGAAAGATTCCTTTTCAAGCACCCTCCAGTCATGAGATTAGTATACTTTATATCTTCTAGTTGTTATCCAAGATCTATGTTTCCTAAGACCATGTTAGACCTAGTCATAAGCTTCCCCTCTGCAGCTGCCTCACAGCCTGACATTTTACTACCTTGAGTTCCATAAATAATTCACTCCACCTTCTAATAAGCTGCCTTTAAAATCTCACCTGATAAACCTGCATATTCATGTCTATCTCTTTGGAATCTAAAAGTCAACGTATAAGTGACCTAAGTTATATTAGCAAAATCTTGTAACCCTTGCCATGTGACATAACTTAGCTATGGCAGTAAGAATTCACTTCTGCACAGATTATACTTTTCCTTTGGTGGCAGAGAAAGAATTGACGTGACAAGATGCCATGAGTCAGAAGTTCACACTCATTCCAGATCCCTCTGCTCATGCCTGAGTTACACCAGGTTTTTTGTCATATTCATATTCTTCACAAGCAACAAAAGTAATATGCTACACACGACTACACACGGGACCAAATAGCATCTTGTACAAGGCATCCTAGCACCATCAGAACCACTTTCTATGGCTTTCTGACTGATACAAGATGAAACAGGCAAGATCCCAGAGGAGATAAAACTTAAAAATAAGTTTATGGAAATACAACAGGTTCTACTTGATGACAGTTGAATGTATCTAGCCTGTTTTTGGTAGAGAAGTTGAAAAATGATTGAACAACTAAAGGACATTTACTCTTTCCTAGACTATCCGTGTATTTTTGAGATCAGATACTGCTCTGTATCCCAGGCTATGTAAACTGATGCTCTACCTTGGTCTTTTTTACACAGAGAGTACAGGCTTGTGTTGACCACACTTAGCTTCTAAAGATCTTTGTTTTCCATATGAGGACATCTTCTTTAATTATCTGATCAGTACCAGAACAACTGAGACAGCAAAGAGATGACCTCTCTGTGCTCTGCCCTGCCCCCCAGTCGCATGCCTGTAATTTTGATACAATATTGAACAACTCCCAGCTTAGTACTCAACTCACAAACAAGTAATTATTGCCTAGACTCCAGGTATAATACTGGTATAAAGTGTTTCTCTGTCCTCAGATTCCTTTGGAGGGTTCATCAGAGTTAATCACCTCTACTCTGATCACAGGAGCAGCAAAAGGAGAGTTTTCAGGCACTCACCTGCCCACTCTAGAGTGACTCATGTCACTTTTTCTCCATTTAAATCAATTTATATGGGTAGATGGGAAGAAGTACACTGCTCTAATGCACCTTAAGCAGAAGAATAGCCACAAATCTTTAGTGGACGTCATTCACAGAAACCCTATATGGCTTAGTGAATATCACTTTCCTCCATCCAAATTGAAGGTCCCCAAGAAAAAACAGCCCCAATGATGTTACTATAACACTGTATCCTCCACAAGCACAGAACATATGGTTGCTAATTTCCAATGTCCTAGACAAAGAAAACTATTTCCTTTTACCAGTCAGTAGAAAATATTGAAAACGTTTGTGAGCCAGTCCTGTAGCTCAAAGCCCCACATTAGCAGAGACTGTTTCGGGGGAAACCAGTGAAGCAGATTCTGCCGTGTGGGTAGCTGAGACCACTTCTCGCCCCACAAAGAGGCTCCACACAAGAAAATGAAGACAGTGACTGCCACGTTTCCGAAGGCCGCCTTCAAATCAAGCTGTACGTCTGGAGTTGCTGTGCAGCACAGGATCTGTGAGCTGGCTCTGTGCTGGGTGAGAAGTGTGAAGCCAGAATGAGCACACATGATAATCCTGGCACAGCCTCTTCTAGAAACGGACCGAAGACCAACGGCAGCATACGTCTCATTCTTCTCGAGTCATAAATGTAAAGGCAGTCATCACTGGGAGGCCGCCCAGAAACGAAAGTTCATCTCTTGGTTATGGAGTGTCAAAAGGCAAATGTGGAGTATTTTAAATGTGTTTAGTGTTCCTGTGAAAGAAAATACAGGTTTCCAACACTGGTTTTTATCATCAAAGCAGACTCCTGCCCTGCCAAAGCTAACAGAGAACCCAGATCTCCACACAGGTTTCTCTTTTATGGCATGATTTCCTTCAAAGATGTCTGCTTTACAATGTAGATTAACCCTTAGGGTTTTTTTTTTTTTTTAATTTTCCACGTGGAAACTTTGAAACAATGAGGTCCCATCTGCCAAGAAGAAATGCCAAATAGCAAATGAGTTGCACATAGTTTCCTGCTGGGATGAAGACCGTGGAAGGGCGCTCTCAGATTTGTTGGGGTCTCTATGACAGCAGGTGTCATGCTGCTCCCTAAGAATTAAGTCTCAGGTCAGTCATGACACAGAGAGACAATTTCTCTAAAATTGTAGTCACATCATAAAGACATTTATTGTGGTTTTTTTTTTTTTTTTATTTCTGCCTTGAGAAAGCCTTTCTATTGACACTATTGCTGCCAAGGGGAAACAGTTGAACAAAACAAAGTGAACAGTTTGGGTAAGTAGTGGTCATGCTTTTAGTTCAACTGCCCTTATGGGTCTAAATATGAGTGAAAGGAATCCTACGACTTCTCGCCCATAATTTTACTTGTTAAGTTGTCCTTAAGTGGATAGAGGGCAGTTTCAGGACTGCAGATGAAAGCATTGCACACACCACCATCAGTATCCACATGCTCTTACATACGTACGATCCTAACACCATCAGTATCCACATGCTCTTACATACGTACGATCCTAACAAATGAAACTTCAATAGCTTAATGCGAGGCACGGGCTCTCAACTTCATAACAACCACCATTCCTAAATAGTGCAAAACCTAATTTACACATTATATTACCTTCTTCTTATAATATGGGCATTAGTGTTTGTGTGCTTTGAAGATCCTTCCAAGCAAAAACAATGATGTATCCTCTAGTGCTCAGTGTATCCTTGACATCTTACTGTCTCTTGATTATAGTAACTTATTCTACTGCAAACTGATACATGAAATTAACATTGAAATAAACACTTGAAAAATAGCAGAGCATCTAGAAAAGATCTAATGCAAGTACCTGGTATGTAGGACCAATAAATGACAATTGTTTCATGTGACATGATGCCAAGGAGAAGGAAGAGGAAGAAGAGGATGTTGGTGATGTGATGATGATTGTTAACTTATAAGTTTAGCTTTGGGGAAACCATACTTTAGTTACGATGTTGATTTGCACAAAAGAGATGTTTAAGGATTTGATGTTTGGTGTCTACAGGTCTGGATTCAAATTTCAATATGCCCTTTGTAACTTATGTGACTTCTTAAAAAAAAAATAGATCCAAGACAAAGATACACATTTGAGAATTGTGAGATTTGTTGTTCCTCCTCGAAAAAAATTAACTAGGTTAAATATACCTTGTCACTATAAGAAAGAAAAGGATCACAGAAGAAGAAGAATATCCTAGGACTGAAGGAGTAAAACAAGGGTTCTAAGAACTCTAAGAGAGGATAAAATATGGAGAGTAATAAAATACATAAAAAATGATAAATTCTACTATATTCTCTAATGGATTATTATCAATAGATCCAAATGAGTTGGAAATAAGGACTTCAAACTTCAGTATTCTTATAGTACCAAACCCATGAATAATGTGCTTCTGAACCAGCACCGAGGAGCACAGGTTCTCACAGATCCTAAATATTGCTGGAACACGGATATTTTAGCCTAAGGTCAGAAAGGTGTAAGTAAAGGGGTTAATCCAGCAACTGTAAAGCCTCCACTTCTCTGACTTGTACAAATCAGGCTTCCCTAGACAAACTGTTCCACAGGACATTTTGAAAAATCTTCAAACTTACTGATAATCAATGCATCAGTCTTAGAAAACACTTTTCCTCTGCACTGACTCTGCTGAATTAAAAAAGATATTTAATGCAGTCAATAGTGAAAAGGAAATACTAAAAAGAATACATATCTACAACAGACTCATTGTCTTTTCCCCTTTACTAAAAGTTTATTCCTGGTCTTTATGTATCTTCTCAAAGCCCAGTTAAATTTTTAAGTGATTGTCCTTCATGGGACTAAACTTATGTCTTGAGACAACAGCAATTGCAGCCACATGTATTTATTAACACACAGCACCCAGGGAATTGGAAATGTTGATCTCATTTTTTTTTTGAATCCAGTGGGGAATAAGCTATTTCAAATAAAAGGAAGCAGCAACTTACATTTAAACTGAGAGGTTAATCTCTACCTAAGCCATCTTTGCACATTAATTATTAGTGTGGGAAATTTCATTTGAATAACTTCTTCATTGCTTTCACAAAATACTACTAGAAAAAATTGTTGAATTAAAAAAAATATCTTCAGATTTTCTCACCAAAATCAATGCAAAATAAAAGCAAAGGACTTTCTTCATTTTTTTTTTTTTTTTTTTTTTTTTTTTTGGGTAGGTATGGATGATAGTGTAGAGAAATAGATGTGTTTCAGAACTTCACTTCTTGAGATAAAGTGCACTTTTCAGTGGATAAATTCCTACCAAACAGTAATTTCGCACAAGTGTCTTAACAAACAGCTACTGAAATTTTATCATGAGCACTGTACACAGTGTAGTGATATCAAATATTAGCGGTACTGGGACTTTGTTTAAATTCCCACCCATCTTTAAGTTTTTAACCCAGAAATGTTCCAGTCCAGAGAAAAGACAGGGACAAAAATGGAGCAGAGACTGAAGGAAGGACCATCAGCAGAGCACCCCACATGGGGACCTATTATGTCTGCAGACACCAAACCCCAACACTATTGCTATTGCCAAGAGGCACCTGCTGACAGAAACCTGATGGGGCTGCTTCTTGGGAGACTCTGCCAGCAACTGACGAATGCAGATGGAGATGCTTGGAGCCAGCCATCAGACTGAGCTCAGAGACATTGGTGGGGGAGCTGGTAGAAGGACTGGAGGAGCAGAGAGGAGTTGCAACCCCATGGGAAGAACAACATCAGCTGTCTGGATCACCCGGTGCTCCCAGGGACTAGACCACCAACTAAGAAATATATAGGGAGGGATCCATGGCTCCAGATACATATATAGCAGAAGATGGTCTTGTCTGACATCATTGGGAGGAGAGGTCCTTGGTCCTATGGAGGTGTAGGGGGATTCAGGAGTAATGGGACAAAAGCAGGTGGGTGGGTGTGTGAGGGAGCACCCAATGGATGCAAAGAGGAGGGGGAGAGGGCAGATGGGAGATTTGGGGGTTTGTGGAGGGGGTATCCAGGAAGTAGGATATCATTTGAGATGTAAACAAATCAATAAAAGAGAAAATCAACATTTTTTAATAGAAGTAAGGGTTTATTTGAGGCTTATAGTCCCAGAGCAGGAGAGCTCATGAAGGCAGAGAAGAGGCACAAGTGGTAGTTGTGGGATATGGAATAATACCTGTGTTCACGTCTTATGCAGGTTCAAATTAGAAGACTGAAGTAAAAGTTGTGATTCTTCATATTCTAAAAGTCCACTCTCAGCAACATTCTTACTAAAGTAAGGGCACACATTTTCTCCATTTAATTATGGATTGATTCTCTTTATATCCTGATCAGAGCCCCACTCTGCTCCAAGTCCTTGTTTATATCCCCTTCTACATTCACATGTGAGAAAGGGAGATCCCTCCCAGGTAGCCAAGCAAACCAGGCACCTCATGTCACTGCAGGACTAGGTGCATCCTCTTCCTCTCTGATCAGCAATGACAGCCTAATTAGGGAGCAGCATTCACAAATAGGCAGCAGTCAGGGTATGTGCATGCTCCAGGTGCTGGGGGACCAACAGGAAGAACAAGCTTCACATCTGCTATGTATGTGAGGAGAGACCAATTCCTTATATTCTCTTTGGTTAGTGGTTCAGAGTCTTTGAGACACCAAGTGTACAGTTTAGTTGACTCAATTGGACTTCATGTGGGATTCCTATTCCCTCCAAATTTCTCAATCCTTTTCTCAAATTGTCCACAGAATGTTTAGAGCTCCATACAATGTTTGGCAAAGAATATCTTCATCTATTTTGGTGAGGTGCAGGGTAGAGCCTCTCATATGAATGTCATGGTAGGCAGATCCTTTATTTTAGTCTAGGCTAACAGATACCAACATACCCTGAGGCTCCAAGATAGTTGGAGGAGGCCAGCAAGCCAGCAGTATGTGCTTATAGAACTTCTTAGGACACTTTAGCCCATTCTTTCTCAAATTGACAGGGTTTCCTAATGAACTCATTTCTGTCTGTCTCACAGAAGGCACCTGTGTGTTCAAGCAAGCAGAAATCCCTGCTTCATGCTGAATAAGATGTATACATCCACATCCAACAAGAATATAACTGTAAACAGTAACTTCCCATGTTGCATAATTTTGACAAAGTTTGACAAACAATGTAACATCAAGGTCTTATAGCATGTCTCTAAAAATCTACTATCCATGTAGACAGGATGGTTCGTGTTTTCTACATCTACAAATAGATGTCCATGGAGACATGTCTGACAGGCTCAGACATCATAGTAGAGTTTAGAAGTTTTTCTAAAAATCAACATTTTTAAAGGCTAACAATACACTCTACTATTGGATACACGAGTTCAACATGTGAGCATTAACAGTACAGGAGTATACAGCCATGTCATGTAAACTATAGGACTTACACATGACATGACTTCAAAAGATTGTAAATAATCTCTAGTTGGCTATAGCAAGCTTCATGTACAAGTTACTACTTGCACTTATAAAATCTTAAGCAATCATTAAGATATGCACATCTAGATATGTTTTAAAAGAAACATAAGTGATGGTCACTAGAATTAGGGAAACTTCCCCCACGTAGAACAATGAAAGAGCAGAAGTTGGGGGCATATGGTAAAATCCTTAATTCCATAGTGAGGCACTGTGGTAAATAGAGAGCTAGATGCTAATAGAGATTTGTTGACTCCGTTTTGCCACCAATTTTCTGTCAAGTTATGTATTATGAAAGATTAGAGTAACAATTTTATATATAATATCTCTTCTTAGACTACTAACAATACAAAATAATTTAAAGAATAAAGGGTAAAGGATCTCTCTAAGATGATATGCCTTATGTTTTGATATCAGGGAGCATAAACCATCTGAAATAAAAAACAGATTTGAAGGGCATGGTGAGTGCAATTTTAAGAAACTTATGTTGGAAGCAACTTTCAAACATAAATAAGAAAATGTCAATTAAGTAGGTACACATACTTATTTCAAGTACTTGTGCTATATACGTTTTGGAAATCAGATGTCGTGAGGTCTTAGCGAGGTCACACATAACACAAAGCATATTTTAACAACCCTCATATATTGGAGGTACTTCTTGAATGTTAGAAACAATTATATTTGTACAAAGTAAGATGACTATAGCTGTGCATAGGTTTTCATTATGTAGAGTCTTCATACCTCCAATGACTTGATCTAGAGCATATTTTATTGTCAATAATTTCAGAGAAAGTACTGGATGCCTGCCAAGCTCTTGGATTTTCAACTTGTTCACCAAAGACCTTAGGGTTGAGAAGGTGAAGGGTGAACTTGAAACCCTAGTATAGTTCTGACTATTAACCTACTCCCACTACCTTTTGAAACTTGATGTTAATCCATGAGTTACATTATGATCACTCTTCAGACCATGCCTTTACAAGATCTGAGAAATAAGTGAGAGTTTGACCTCACTTTATGGTAGTCCAAGGGCCATGTTCCCTACTCCACTCAGAAAAAAATAATAGAAAAATAGAATTACCCATAGTACTACTGTTTCAAAATAAACTTATTAACATTTGAGTGTTTGTTTCCCGTGTTTTTGTTTCCATGCATATAGTTAACAGTCCTTGTTTTTAATCAAGCCATCATACCAAAGTGATACATACTATCTTAGAGCAAACAAACTTATGACTCAGGACATAGACTTCTTCATGAAGAAATAACTTGTGTTATCCTCTGTCATATGTCATTTATATGTATGTATATATTTGTGTGTGCATGAATATATATAAGAACTTATATATAAATATATATAAAGAATTAATAGTACTGTGCACGTACCTACATGAACAACAGTATACTGTGACAAATATCAACTTAGACAAAGGAAAGAAGAAAAATCCATTCATACATATATGTATATATATGTATATACATATACATACACATATACATATATGAATGATATATCACTAGGAATATCACAGTTTCTCAGCAAATAATTGAAACAGAAGTAATTGACAAAAATAATACATTCAAAATTCCAATACCTCAGGACCATTTGTCATGTTCATTCATGGCAACTCAAAAATATTACTCAACTATATTCTGCTGATAATTGCTGTGGTCATTCCCAGTTAAAAATTGAACAATAAGTTATTTTACACATTTATGGTTTGTCAGAGTTGATGTTTGCAAGTTTATTAAGTTGTTGTTTATCCAAGTATGCAAATAGGTACTTCAGTTACTTTGTTCGTGTCAGAGGGAAGGTTGTTGAAACTTTTTAACTAGGAAGTAATTTCTCTACAAGGCATCAGCCCTGTGACTTGACCATCCCCAAATAGTCATATGATAAATTTTTACAATCCCTGAATCCAGCAATTTCCCCAGTTAATTATACTCTGGAATATTTCTTAGTGAAAGTAAAATATGAAATGTAAAAAGCTAGTCAAGCATCAGCAAATTTGTGGATAAAATTATGAATATTTGTGACTGTGGGAGTAAGCAGCATACTTTCCAGAAATACACAAAAGAAAATAGGAAAACACAAGTCTTCTTGATTTGTTATTGTTCAGGAAAATAGAGACTAATTATTTCATCTAGTTAAAACAGGGGAAATAGTCTGAGGCTCTACTGAACAACCTAAATTTAGATGAACTATCCCAGTGAGTGGAAACACAATGCTCTAAGTTAAAATGTTATACATCCAAGTCAAATGTTCAAACAACACTTCTTCTTCGAGTTCATAAAGCATCCAGATGCTTGGTATGAGGGCACCTGCTGCCATCTCTCTTTCTTGCCCTCTCTGCCTTCACTCTGTCTTTGTCCAGGGCAAGTGCCATGATACAAGCCACATTTAACCTTATTGGTGTAATAGGAATCTTTCAAATCTTAAGGAGAATTTTCTTCTTGTGTCTGCCACTACCGAAATTGTTATACGCAATAGGATCAATTAATGTCTGCTTGATTAATCTCTATATCTAGCACATGAAGAATATGTGTTTTAACATTTTCAAACAACAAAACCATGAGAAACTCACTGAGCCAAATGTATATAAAGAATGTTATGGCACTTTTTTGTATAAGGATCATTAAAGAAACAAGTCCATGGAGATTAACCAACATAAAGTAAAAGATACAATTTAGCACAACTACATAACAAATGAAACAGTAGCTAGCTCTATGTCAATAAAACAAACATACAAATTAAATTCACATGAACAACTGCAGTAAGACAAATGTTTCTTGGACTGGTCTATTTCAGTGGCCACTTATTTTCGAAGTAGTTATGACTTTTCATCATCAGAGTACTATCTTCTTTATTTTATTGTCTTTGTAATGCTCTTCTTCATATTTAAAGCCACATAAACTTCTTTTTTTTCTTATAGCATTGTCAATAATAAATATTGTCAAGAGAGATAAGATTTTATCTTACAACAAGAATAGCTAAGTTCAACAACTCAAGAGACAGCACATGCTGAAGAAGATGTAAAGAAAGGGGACTATTTGTTCATTGCTGATGGGAGAGCATACTTGTACAATGGCTCTGAAAATTAATTGGGTGGTTTGTCAGAAAATTGGGAATAGTTCTACTTCAAGACCCAGCTATACCATTCCTGGACATAATACCCAAAATTGTTCCACTATAGCCCAAGGACACGTGCTCTAGTATGCTCTTGTTTTTTAAGAAGTATGTCTCTTATTTCTTTTTAATTATTTTTTAAATATTACTAATTTCATCCTTATGCATTGTATTCTTGAATTCCATATTAATGGCTAATCTGATATTTTCCTGTTATCTACAATACTACTTATATATTTAAATCCTTTCAGTGTTTTAATTTCTAACTGAATTTGTAAATGGTAAAGGTAAAATTTTAACACCTTAAATTTCTTAAATAAAAGAGGAAAAGCAAAATACATTTATATTATGAGTAAATTTAATATTTCAAAACTTAAAGGCTATGGAAGTAATTAATAATTAAATAAGAATTATATTTTGCTGCAAATTCTTGACTGAACACTGTACTCTCCCAGTTAGGTAGGAACTTTTTTCTTGGCACTATCTAACTCTCTCAGCCTATATAGAAAATGTTGTTTGAAATAAAAGCCATTTTGATTCTGAAGAAAGATTATAAAAATGAAAGAGTCTTTACTAGTCTATATGAGGGGCCACCATTCAGTCAGTGGATTGTGCTAATTATCTAGGTGCACTCAACAGGAAACTAAGCTTGGCATTCAGATATATTAAAGTGAAAAGGAACTTCAAGAGAAATCTGTTGTCTGGCCTCAAAATAGTTTGCCAGAGAAAGAAAGTAGAAAAAAATATTGGCTCATAGAGTGTTTATTTTCAGACCAAATGAGATTTGTACTTTTTTTCAAATGTTGTGTTGAAATTTAGATTAAAGTTAAAAGCAAGAATTCTTTATTAATGACAGTTGAATGTTTTACAGATTAGATTAGTGGCTAGCATTCATTGATTCAAGATTGAATAATGGAGCAGGGGGTAGGAAGGTAGTTTGAAGATTCTTAGGTAAATGAATCCAAATGTTTAATTATAAAAGTCATTCACCACATATTCATCAAGTAGGAAATAAGAAAGAGCAATCGAAATAAGGATTGCCATAGAAATAGTCAAATTATCAGTTTAAAGTGATTTTCAAAGTATACCACTCTAAAATAGGAGTAAATTCATACTCCCATCTTAATATTTATTTGAATAAAAAGTTTTTAGTGTGTATATATATATATATATATATATATATATATATATATATATATATGTACAATATCTATAAATTAAAATTTAAGAAGACTTTACTTGTAAAGCAATTCCCAGGACAATTTCATTGTGATAACTCTGTGAGTAGGTTTTAAATTCTTTTTTATATGTACAGAACCATCTTAGCATATAATTAAATAATGGAAATTATAAAAACCTAATATATATTAAGAAGTAAGAAATCCAGTGAATTCTCCAGAAGCAATAAGGTTAAAATATATTGTCTTCTCACAAAGATGAACATGCAACAGACCTGCCAACATAAGGGACTTTGTCTTTTAGGTGTTCTTTCTGAGTCACCAGCATATATGAAAATATTAACAAGCATGCCTAGGTCAATACCAACAATCTACTTTGTAGTAGAGAACAAAATAT
Organism: Micromys minutus; assembly: GCF_963924665.1. NCBI lineage: Eukaryota > Metazoa > Chordata > Mammalia > Rodentia > Muridae > Micromys > Micromys minutus. The sequence goes on along the minus strand of NC_137980.1, from coordinate 6,456,292 downwards.
AACACTTTGGAGCAGAGTTTAGAATAGAGCCTTATGATATGTATGTGTTTTCACTTTGAACTTGGGTTTACTTACAAGATTGTCAACAAAACAGATGAAATGCAAAACAGTCAATTTTTTACTACCTAAATTTTTAATACACTAAGAAAATATTTCACCAAACATGTTTGCAATATTTTTAAAAAAGCAACAAACTGGGGTATCATTTTTAAAAATGACAAAATTAGATGGGTTATAAAGCAAATCTTAAAGAATTAAATAAGTCTCAGTAGGTCACTAGCACAGACTTCACTGCCTTAACTATGGGAAAAAGTCAATATCATACATTTCTGTTAATCAATGATAATATGGTTGTATGCTTTACATGATTAGGTAAAAGATTAAAAGATGTTGGAAGTGAAACTTAGGAAAAATAGATTCACTAAAAGATGTAAACAAATCTTTCTTATCTGTAGACTAATATTCTACACAAGGCATTTCCACTTTGATAGCTCCAGGAGACTATTTAAAATATTTCTTCAAGATTTTACACTTAAATTCTAACAATAAATTTAGTAGCATAGGTGTTCTGAATCATAATTTCTGTACTAGTATATTTTATTTTTCTGTTGTCTGTTATTTTGAAATGAGATAGACTATTTGGCTTGTGACTTTATAAGAATACACTTTATAGTAATGTTTAAATAATTTAGCTTCATTGTAAGATATTTACAGAAACAACCCTAGATATTCTTTTAAAATACTCTTTTATTCTATGTGCAATTTCCTGTTCTCCCTTTCCCTTGATGGGCATGAGAGAAAAACACTATGTTTCTGGAGGCATTAATAAATTTAGTATATTATTCTTTTTCTTTCTCTGAGGTTAACTAACTTGTTTTTTAACTCAACATTTGTTAGACTTTCTGATTCCAAGATTAATTTTTTTTGTTACTCTAGTGTAATGTTGCATATTCATTTGCAAAACAAAGACACATGGGCAAAAACTTCTGCAATATTGTCTGTCTAGGGACAGCCCTGAGGATTACAATATGTTCAGTTCTCAATTTTTTGTAACAACTTAAAGATGCAGTCTTTAGTTGAATTTCAAGATGGACCCTAATTTTTACATGGATCCTTCTGGCAAGAAAATTCTGGATACCTTAAGTAACTGAAATAAAAATTATAAGGCATGGATTCTTAAAATCCCCCCTTCGTCTAGATGAAAATGAGCAGAGGAAAACATACTGCGATAATCCAAAACATTCATTATGAAAATCATGTACGATTTGAAACTCTCTCTGCAAGCTGCATTTGATTACAAACTTCTCTTGGGACTATGCCTAGGTATTCTTGGGCTTGAAACCAGACTACATTGCTTGGCCTACCAACCACTGAGCAATGGTTTAACATCACTCAACTCCATAAGACCTACACTACGCAACAGTTCATATTTGACATACTTTCTAAACAGTTCCTGGATTTTTTGCAAAATGCAATCATTAAACAGTAGCAAACTTGAAAATGAGCACTACTCATATTTACTGTAATATCATTGCTCTTTTTAGTTGTCTGAAAGCAATGCATTAGCAATATATCTTTAATCAATACAGAGCCCCATATATCTTATAGCAAATATGGTTTTGCTCATAATTCTCAGGACAGTATTACCTCTTTATGCTATCTACAGTAATAGTTTATCTTTAGGTTCAGAAAAGAGGTTTATAGAAGAGACTATTCTTACACAAAGGGGCAGTCAGAGAATATGGTTATGTTATTTTTATAGTTTGATTTATATGACTGTTCATATTTACCAGCAATGTTATATTTTCAGAAAAAAATGTCTGGGTCATGTCACCTTCCCCAAAAAAGCACCTTTTGAAAACTACATATGGAAACACCCATTCATAAGGAAATTTGTATAGTGCTTTATACTATTATATCAAAAGAGATATGAGTCGTAGATAACTCATTATAGTAAGAAAACTTTCATATAACTATTACTCCTTTCCCAATATTTGCTTATCATTCTTAAAGGCAATGCAAAACCTGGTAGTTTTGTACTTGATCTGATCTTCAATTCAAGTCCAGCTTTATATCTCTCTACCTATAATGAAAACCATACAATTCTAAACTACTTTAACCATCTCTGGTATTTTCTCTGTCTCTACCTAAGACAAACTCTGAAGACTTGTTTTTTTTAATCTAGTTAAAGTCTGTTAGAATATTTTTCAAATTCTCTGTTATGTTTTCCCATTCAACTCAACTTTAAAGGAGAATTCATTGATTTTTGGCAACCTCTCCTCCTCTCACAATTGTATACTGTTTACTTTTAACAAATGCAACAAACATATCTCAGTTCCCATCTGCACAAGAGCCATATTTATACAGGTAGGAAAGGGACAGATTACAACGTTACAAGCCAGAGGGGGGGGGGGGAATAGCCTTAAACAACTACATTGAAAGATAGATTGTAGATGGCAGAGGAAATGTATGTTAAAGTTGTTATGATGGACAGAGAAGGAAAGCTGAAATCCAAACAAGCAATAAACACAATAGTAAATGGAAAACTCAAACTATATCTCGAACCCATTTACTGATTGAGAAATCTTCCTTCTGAGGTACGCCACGAACCTGCATATGTACTTTACTTGTACAGACCACTGTTTCCTAAGATATTTCTGTATGTGAATGTTTTTCAGTTAGCTTGCTTCTAGATTCAGGTCTCAGGAACTCCTGTATAAACTAGCTTGCACACACACACACACTTCTTACAAAATACAAGAAGTATAAGTGATGTAGTATGTAATGTTCAGTTTAAAATGTGAGTGATTCAGGTCACGTGAATAGCTATGTTCTTAGATCTATGAAGCTAAGGTTCTCCATTCTGTGTTTAGAGTCCCCTTCTTATAGTCAAAGGATAGCAGTCATGAAAGAAATTTTCATCCAAATGACACTATTTGTAGAAGGACAAGGACATATATTTTTCATACTTAAAAGAAAAATATATCAATAGGAATAGGAACAGTATTGGTTAATTTGATTGTCAATCTGACAACATCTATACTGACCAGAAAAACAGACTTCTGCATATAATTTAAGGAATTATCTAGATTAAGTTGAGGCAAGAAAAATTCTGAGAGTGGCAGCATTTCAGGGCCTTCAGTCATGGGCTTTACAAAAAAGGGAAAATCTGGCTAAATAGACTCATCTATCTGATTCTGCCTGAAGCAGACATTGTATTCAGAGACAATGTGACTGGCTGCCTGAAGCTCCTTCTACCATAGCTTCTTTGCCATGACAGACTGTAGCCTCCATAGGGAAATTCAAATAAACACTGGGGCATTTCTAAAATCAGACATGCTGCAGCAGCAAAGCCTTCATTTCTTCCATTACCAATACAGCAAAATGAAGTTACAAGAATAGTGTCAAAAATTTCTTCTATTTGGAGGGTGATTTTCTGAAACATAACAAGATAAATGGCATCTGAAGTCTTATAATACGGTTCTTCAGTCATCAAGATTGCAGTGAAAAACCCACTGGTTGTACCTAAAACTAAGGAAATCTCAACCTAAATGAGAAGAGGCAATGCGCCAATGGAAATGCCAAGACAGTGAATATGCTGAGCTCATTTGTGAAGTTTTTAAAGCAGTTATTTAAAAAGAGCTTCAGTAAATAATAGCATGCTGTTACGTTTTAAATAAGAATTGCCCCCATGTCTCAAGTCTGAATGTGGCTTGACTGAGAATGGCCCCTATAGTCTCATGCACTTAAATGTTTGTTCCTAGTGAGTGGAAATATTTAGGAAGGATGAGGTGGCATTTTGTTGTGGGAGACTTGTCCCTGGGAGAAATTTGACATTTCAAACTCCTGTGCCATTTTATTCTGTGTATCTGACATAAGTCTTGGCTACTGCTCCAGTACCACTGCTGCCTGCCTCTGTGCCGCCCATCATGATGGTCATGAGCTAACTCATCTTCTCATAATGTCAGCAAACTCCACTTAAATTATCCTTTCACGAACTTCCCATTATCAGAGTGTTTTTTTTCACAGCAATAAAACAGTAATTCATACCACAGTAAAGCAGAAAACCCCTAAACAAATAGAAGATTTCTACATAAAGAAGCCTGTACATCCTAGAATTTAAACATTACAATAGTCACTGACAAATTGACTCAATAGGGAAAACATTTGAATGAAGAATGTTGGTAACTTGAAGATCTAAGCATAGAAGCAGATCAACTTGAATGATCAGGCAACAGAGCACCAGAAAACTAATGTAAAATAACAGAATTCCAGCATGTCTAGCTCCAGAGTTTTAAGAAAACAAAACAGTACAAAATGCATGGCTAAAAAAAAAAACTTGCAGAAGCAATGGGTAAAAGGCAGGTGTTTATGTACTTAAGAAGTTAAGTAAAACAAAGACACGATACATCCCCCAAATATACATCATCCCAACCAATCACATTGAGAACAGATAAAGAAAAGCAATACATTTTCATTATTTATGAAAGGACTTAAATAACAAAATATGTCAACATAACCTCAGAAACCAGAAAGAAGAGACCGGATGTCTTTCAATTGACAAAAGAAAAACAAAAGGTAAATCAGATAACCCAACTCTGACACAGAAACTAAACACACGTGTAAAAAAAAAATCAGTCATTATGAGATTTATACAATGCAGACAGCCTTTAGGTATGAAATAAATAATACATGAAATAAATAATTCAATAAGAATTTGTCCCCATTCTTACCTTAAGATAACAATAAAGAACTCTTCAGATAAACATGTAGCAACATGGAAGAAAACTGAATATTAACATTAGACATGAAGAAATAAAAAAACAAAGGTTGGCGAGTTAAGAATAGTGACTTTATGGTTCTGTGAACTATAACAGTCATTCAGGATGAAAACTTACGGTGCTGTCTGACATGGTTCTTAACATGGTAGAGGAAACATTGAACAAGTCTATTGTGAACAGAATGGACGTTAGTGAGCCTTACATCATTTCTATGTTTACTTGAATTAGTGAAATGCCACAATTAGGGTGTGACGAAAGCAGCAGTCCTATCAGTCTCCTGCTCAATCTTCTTAATTCTGATTTCCCAAGTACTCCTTCATGCAATTGAATGCTCACATCCGGCATGTGCAAGAGTCTTATCACAGGGTTTTTACTATTCTATAACTAATGACCCTATCATGGCTAGCCACTGTTTTCTACATTACTGTTTTATGTGTTTGTGAGTTATACATATGTGATGTATATGTGCACAGGTGTGTAAAGGCACACATGTGATGCCAGCATGGAGTGTTCTTATCTCTCAGTCTCCACCATATTTTTAGGCAAAATCTTTCCCTAAATGTCTCTTTCTCTTCTTTATCTCTCTGTTTCTCTCTGTATCTCTGTCTGTCTCTCTCTATCTCCATCTCTATGTCTGTCCATCTCTGTGTCTGTCTCTGACTCTCTGTGCATGTGTGTGTGTGTGTTTGGGTGTGTATGTATTTGTGTGTGTGTATGTGTGTGTCTATCTGTCTCTTTGTGAGTTTGTGTGTTTGTGTGTGTATGTTTTTTGTGTGTGTATGTGTTTGTGTGTATGTATATGTGCTTGTGTATGTGTATGTGTGTGTGTACATGTCTGTGTGTACATGTCTGTGTGTGTATGTATGTGTGTGTCTATCTGTCTCTCTGTGTGTATGTATGTTTGTGTGTATGTATTTGTGTGTGTGTATTTGTGTGTGTGTGTCTATCCCAAGCCCCAGTTTTTCACCCCCAGTTGGACAAGTCCAGTTTGTGTTGTCCCTGCCCTGTCACATGGGTGCTGGGTCCATACAGTTACACAGGTAGCACTTTTAACCATTAAGTCATCTCTTCTGTCCTAATATTTCTTATTTTATTTTTCCAGAATCTTCCCATGTTGTCTGAGCCGATTGAAAACATGTGATTGTTCTGCTTTAGCATCTGGGAAGCTAGGATAACAAGAACACAGCACCACACCATAGCACTGTAAACTAGACTCAGGTTATGGATATACCTAAGGTGACAGTCTGGCTTTGAGACAGCCTGCCCATTGTTCACTATAGCTCTGACCACAGCCCTCAGGCCATGCTACCATTGGAGGCTGATCTTTTCCAACTACTCTGAGTTTGCTGTACAGGTCTTGCTTTTGACTTAGAAACCTCTATGCCAGACTTGGCACTGCCAGTTTCTCTGTGACCAGATCACCTCCCAAGACATATCTCTGACTGTCTACGCACATGGGTTCCTTCACTTCTTACAGTAGTATCCTGTCCCTTGTTTTCACAGTACTGTCACCTTTAAGATCATCCTGTCCTCTCTGTGTATTTTTTTCTACTTCGAACTTCTATACCATAAACTGTCTGACCCCAGGAACCACATTTATATTGCAGAGTACATACTGTACAAGTATTTACAGAATATGTTAATATATGAATTTCCTTCCAACATAATTTTCAAATAAATCTTTTTTGTTTTATCCTTTTTTAAATTTTTTAAGTTGGACAACTTTATATTTTAAAAAACAAAGATAAATGTACAGATTTTAAGCATTTTTGAATAAAAGTATATGAATACATTTTTGTCAGTACTTGTTTTTTTTAAAGGATTGATAGTGTGCATTAAAATCTTACTAGTTACAATGAGCATAAAGTACATGTTGGATATTCTCTGTATTTACATTTCAGATGTTGTCCCCTTTCCCCCAGTACCAACCCCCTCCCCCTCCCATTGCCTCCATGAACGTGTTCCCTTTTCCAACCACCCTCTCTCACCTGAGCACCTTGGCATTACCCTACACTGTGAAAAGAGTCTGCCTCACCTGAGGATCCACCCCATATGCAGCCACTAAACCTAAGCACTATTGCTGATGTCAAGTAGTGTTTACTGGCAGGAACCTGATATGGATGCCTCCTCAGAGACTCTGCTAGAGCCATACTGATACAGAGGAGGATGCTTGCAGCTAATCATTAGATGTAAGAACTTACCCCAATGTAAGAACTATAGAAAGGACTGAAAGAGCTGAAAGGGTCTGCAACCCCATGGGAAGAACAAAATTTTCAAATACATCTTAGTCAATATTATATGTATTAAATTATTTCTATAACATATCTATTTAGAAATAACAAGAACCATTTTAAAATGATTCTATCTTTAAAAATCTAGAAAATATATTTAATTTCAGCAATGTTTTTTACCATTACCATTTGTGGGACTTATATGCAATAGTGTTATAGTCAGTGATGATGTGAAAGAGCTAAGTCAAATCCAGCCCAGGACGAGCCGGCTGCTACTCCTAGCTTCATCCTATTCACAGCCTCCCATAAATGCTAAATCTATATCTATTCATAGAACAGTGTGCTGCCAGCCTGTGATCTAATGCAGCACATTGCTTCCACTGACCAGATCCCTGCAGAGTCTTGGCAAGGTTCCCCTCACCTGTTAGGAAACTAATTCATTGCAGTCAGACATATATTTATGATTTATTTATATCTACTGGACAAAAGATTATTAAAAAGAATGGATGTTAAGAGTACATTAAAAGGGCTGACAGGAGGCCCAGCTTCAGAGTTAAGACTCTGTTCTCCCGTTACCTCAGCCTCTTGAAGTTCCTGACCAGCCCTGGATGACACTGGCAGCTCCCTTAGTTACTGTTGAGCAGAAAACATGGGTTTAATGACTGAGAGAAAAAGGTCACGCCCCTGCTGAACATGAGAACAGGCAATCGGTGCTGGGTTTGGACACAATGGAAGAATCCCACGTTTCACACAGTTGCTGTTCTAAAATCCATCCCCCCCCCCCACCATAAGTGTCCAGCAGGAAACTGAGGCTACTGATCTGATTTGCACTGAACTCCTGTTGACCTCTCTGCAGGCAGAGAGATCCCTCCGATGCCCTCCAGGAACTATAGGTAGAGTGTAAACTCAGGGTCTACCGGTACGGTATGTTTAAATTGTCAGAGTTGAGAGAAAAGGGAGACAGTAATTGTGACTCAGGGGCCATTTTCTCCCAAAGTACCTCAAGAGTCTCCAGCAATATCTAGTGATCCTTCCCCTGCCTTTGTGGTATTTAGATTTATTTTCCTTGGAATATAGTTATTTCAGTTCCATCCCACACATCACAGGCATTCACTTTAGCCTCCGAGCAGTCACGTGACAGGTGGTAATGGCTGTCTGTCTGAGAGAATGGCAACTGTCATACTGTAAGGCGAGTTTACACTGTGCTTGCAGCATCATGAAGAGAACCATGCCTGTGAAGAACTTTTGCGGCCGATTGGCAAGAGTTTGAGATTGGGCCAGGACAAAAACGTAGGGCTACCCCAGGCAGGAATTTGCCATTAGGCTAGGACAGGGAAGTAAGCTCAGAGAAGAAACTGATTTTTGGCTAAAACAATGAAACAGGCTTCAGGCAATAACTTGACTTTGGCCTAGGTCAGAGAAGTAGGCTCAGATAATCATGCCAATCTTAAAACATGGCAATTTTTTTCATTAAAATATCCAGCAACCCCAGATAAGTCTTTCTTACTATATAAGCATGTGACTGTTCCTAAGGTTTTAAGAAGCATCTGATGTCATCCATTAAAATTGTGAGAGAGCATACTGCACACAGGGTTGGGGAGGTATTGTTGAGTGGCCACAGTTGTCACTGTACTTATATCTTATTGGGTAGGTGCTTATTTTTTCTTTTTTTTCCCTATATTATAAGCAAATCGGTGCCTGTGTGAAATGTATTTTAAATGAGAATTATTTTGACAAGTACACACAACTCCTTTTTTAACTCCTCACTGCAGAAATCTAGTATCGAAGAGGAATTTCATTAAGTGTCGTTAGAAAAGAGAGAATTCACACTGTAATTTCACTTTACAGATACTATATCCACACTAGTGTAAAGAGAATGACTAATGGAAATCTAGTGTTTCCCCTTATTTTGGTAGAAAGGTGGACAGAGCCTTGTGGCTTCGCATTCATTCAGAATATTATTATTCTCAGCCTTTAACATCTCTTCAGCCTATTAAACACCGTCTCATGCTTTAAATTAAATTATGTCATTTTGTGAGAATTTCTTGAGCACCTACTAACCTCCAATGTTAGAAAATACTATCACATGAGTAGGAAAATAGTTTTAATATAAATTTAATAGAATCAGCCAAATGAAAAAGTTTCAATAAAGTTTCCACATATGAAATGAGGTTTCTCCCTGTCTTAGTTTACCATGGTTTGTTCAGAAGGGAATATTAGATACAGAAGAACGATAAAAACACTGGTAAAAGTGTGAAGCTGTGAAACTTCATGGCAAATATGGAAAACTCAAGTCATTGCTAATATAGCCTAAGATAGATAACAGGGCTAAGCAGCCAGAAAAGGTGGCTAAGCAACTGTCAAGTCAGTTTATTTCCATCTATGAGCACAGAGGAGCAATGGAAGCATCTGTCTGCTTGTATAGTCATGTTTATTTACTTAAAATGAAGGTGTCACAATGCCTAACCCATCTGTGTAGTACAATAACAACGTTACAAGTATAGTAGAAAGTTACATTAGAGGGGGAATTGTGGGCTGGAACACCAGGGTAGGGGGCATTAAGATGTATTGTTAAAATACTCCAGAGTGGATATGGGACTGGTAAACAAAGAATTAAAATAGAGAATAGAGACATTTAAACTTTCACAAACTACAGGTTCAAATTAGAGGGAGAGCAAAGGGATAAATTTGAAAACAGTTTTGTAACAGGAGTAACTTATTTAGTGTCAGCTAGAGAACTTTTGAATGGGAGAGACATGAGACAGAAAGCTGAGGCAATTGTAACTGCAGAATAGTTCTGGTTTTGCTGGAGACTTTGAGTTGAAGAAGCAGGTCTGTCGTTACAAATCAAGTTAGGCCTTGGGTGGGCTGCATGGAATGGCAGTGGATGTGGCCAGCGGACAAATCGGTAGATGTCAGCTCCTGCAAGGTCCGTGGAAGGACCTGTGTCCCCTGGCAATGGTTGGCCTGTTCCTCCCTCCTCCGGATACTGCTGCTCCCCTACCCTGTTCTCCGACAAACCCCAGAAGACTGGATGACACATGGTCTTTTACAAAAACCACCAGCCCTTACTGAAGTTCAACATCAATAAACTGAGACTAATAATAGAATATCGAACTTTCTTTGAAATTTGATCCTACTGTAGCTCTGAAATTTATACTTCAGTTTTCTCTAAGAGTTTAAATAAGTATATAACCATGTTGGGGTTTCGAAGAGTTTAAATAAGTATATAGCCATGTCGGGGTTTCTTTAAATATAGCTTTTGATGCCAAATTATTCACCCTTTTCTATTTAAAAATCAACAAAAATGATCAGAACTATTATATAGAAAGTGCTATCTTCAGGTTTGCACAACTAATTCTTTTGTCAATATGTATGGACAGTCTTCAAAACTGAGGCAGCATCTACCCGCATCCTTTTCTTCCCAGCATCATTGGAATTAGTGTATGATTTGGTTTAGCACACTGCTTACAAACATAGCTCTTTTTCATTTGTGTTTGTGAACATTTTTGTCTCCAGAATCACTTAGGATAAAGCTAAAAATTCACTCCTCCAGGTATCTGAATGAATTAGGGGGCTCTCTGTGGCCTCACACCTGTGAGTAACTGAGCAATGTTTCCTGAGATGTTTGGTTGGTGTAAGGCAGAATCTTAGAGTTGTTTTGATTTGCATTTCCCTGATGACTAGGGATGTTGAGCATTTCCTTAGGTGCTTCTCAGCCATTCAATATTCCTCAATTGAGAATTCTTTGTTTAGCTCTGCACCCCATTTTTTAACAGGATTGTTTGATTCTCTGGAGTCTAACTTCTTAAATTCTTTGTACATGTTGGATATTAGACCTCTATCAGATGTGGGGTTGATAAAGATCTTTTTCCAATCTGTTGGCTGCCATTTTATTTTCTTGACAGTGTCCTTAGCCTTACAGAAACTTTGCAATCTCATTAAGTCCCATTTATCAATTCTTGATCTTAGAGCACAAGCCATTGGTGTTCTGTTCAGGACATTTTCCCCTATGCCTATGTGTTCTAAGGTTTTCCCTACTTTCTCTTCTAATATTTTCAGTGTACCTGGTTTAATGTGGAGATCTTTGATCCACTTGCACTTAGAGCTCTAATTTTATTAATATATAAAACAGATAAAATCTAAACATACTAAAAGTTTGAATATTCTAAAAACAGTCATATAAATATATAAAGTAGCTGCAATACAGACAGAACACGGAACACTACTCTGATCTTTTTTGGATTTACCCACAACATCAGTAAATATATTTTAAGTGTATGAGAGAATTTGTTTAGGACCTGAAATTTGGTCATCAGGAGAGAATTTATCTAGAATGTTGAGTTGTGTTGACCTAGGTGTCAAATCATGTGTGTAACAAGTTTTCTACTAATGTGTCTATACATACAGTGTGTGTATGTGTGTATGTGTGCATGTGTGTATGTGTGTGTGCATGTATGTATGTGTGTGTGCATGTATGTGTGTATGTATGTGTGCATGTGCGCATGCATGTGTGTGTGTGTGTAGTATGTATGTGTGCGTGTATGCATGTGTGTGTGTTTATGTGTATGTGTGTAGAATATATATAGGATCTTTCAAATACAAGGCAAATCTCAAGTTGGATGAATAAACAAAACAAAAAGCTGTTTCTTTAGTAGACATTCTCAGTACTACATCAACAGAAAGCTCTCCAGGTGTAATTCTGATTCATAATTTACAAAAAGGTAAGATGCATCAATAAAAGAGTAAAGGCAACAAATATTTTAAAATAAAAAATAAACTAATGTGAATACTTCTATATATTAAAATATATTTAACTACAATTACTACTTCTTACATATAAAATATTTACAGAGAAATCTTATTCCATATAATATAAATTAGATATATTCACTAATCATAATTCACACATTGAAATACAAAACTCACAATATCCTTTTGTCTTCTATGATATTATTATAGCAGACATCAGATATTGACAATAAGAAGTCACTATTTTACTGGTATAGGCCAACAGAATTTCAAGAACGTACCCCAGCATATAAAATGATTTGTCAGAATGATCCACTAAGGGTAAATTACCTCTCCTATATAATATATTTATTTTAGTCAATTTTTGATGGCACAGAATATGGCTTATATATTCTAATCTAAGAAAGCAAGTTGTATAGAGTGTGACAAGAATGTGACAAGAATGTAGGAGTCATGAACTGATAGTCTAAAAGGGTCTGTATGCTTTTGACCTTGGCACTAAGCTGGCAGCTTGATCATTATTGATTGAGAGGACAACCATGCAAATGTCCTATGTTGCACTGAAGCATTGTGGTGAGTACTTGATGTTTGGTCACTGAATAAATTAGTGATTAAATGGATCTATGTGAAGGTCTGTACAAGAATTGTACTATGAGGAATCTTGTACTACTCTAAAACATGGTCTGGTCGATTGTGTCTGCATGAATCTGATTTTTTTTTCTGTTACTAATTCCGTGAACATAAAGCCTTCTTATACTTTTGAAATGAGTTTTCTTTTTCAGTTTTTCTGAACTAGCAGGTATTGGATCCTAAATAAACGATCCAGGACACATTGTGTAATGGCAATTTGTTTGCGATGTGCTAATGGAGTCCTGGGTGATTAATCTGTATTTCCTTGCTGTTTCTCAATTTACTGTTACACTGCAAAGCATTTACACTCCTGATTCAGAACTTCCAGTTCTACTCTAACTGTGAAGAAAAAAAAAGTGTATAAGCTAACTTGAGATTTTTTTTCAAACACTGTGTAAGCTCTCATACCTGTCCAAATAATAACATTTAGTCTGAATCTCATGACTCTTACATCAAAAAATGTGTAAGTTCATCCAAGTTTTCAACACACTTGTTTGAGGAGAAGAAATCCCCCCAAAAAAACATTATTGGGGTTTTCTAATCTGCACACTTGCCTAGACATGACTCTTGGTTGCCCCATGAAGTGTTTGCTTTGCTGATATGAATATTATGTTAGCTTTATTCAAGGTCCAGAAAATGTCTAGTCTGACTTTGTAAAGGTTTGTGCTGTTCAAGTACGATTGCCTGCACTGAGTATCACTTCAAAAATGTTTATCTTCATGTGGTTCAAACCCATGGAATCTTGTTCTTCTTTTCCTTTCATCATGCTTTTCAATATGCATATAGATCTTTCTGAAAGGCAAAAGAATTTTTGGCAATATCTTGGAACTCTATCTAATCAATATGTCAACTTGTCAGTGAATTCTACAGGTGGAAGCTTACTGGTAGCCATTTGAACATCAGGTGTATAGCCTGCTTAATCAAAGCAACTTTTTCCATACACACAGTTTTAGAGTAGAACACAGTGAGTTTGTTCTTTGAGGAAGTGTTGTCTTGTTGTCCAATTACAATAGGTAAATTCAAAACAGAAAGGTTTAGACATTTAAATAATAATAGGGCTGTAATAAAATTCAACAAAGCATCTATATGTTCACAAATGGGAAATTTTTAAAGTTTTCAAGGATTCCCCCATTGAGAAAAGCATTCCTCTGGGGTACAGCATGACAGATTATCACAAAGGGTGTCAGGGACTGGTTCTCTGCTCCAACCTTGTTCCTGCACATGTAAGCAGGACAAATTTAGGGTCAAAGATTTTGAGGGTGGTTTGGAATCATTATTCTTCTGCTGGGAGTCTGTCTGGCTACAGGAGGTGGCCATTTCAGGCACGGTGTCCCCCACTGCTAGGATAATCAGCTAGAGTCACCCTCTTAGACACCATGGACCCTTTCCCATCCTAGATGTCTGGAACATTCTAGAGACATTGCCCTACCCCCCACATCCCACAACTTCCATTTATTCTCCCACTCCATGTTCTTCAACTTCAAAATGTATAAAGGAAACATGGTTCATTTACACAGTGTAATACTACTCAGCTATTAAAAACAAAGACATCATGAAATTTCCAGGCAAATGGATGGAACTAGAAAATATCATCCTGAGTGAGGTGACCCAGACTCAAAAGGACATGCATACATGCATAGTATGCACTAACTTATAAGTGAATATTAACCATAAAATATAGGATACCCATGTTATAATCCACAGACTCAAAAGAAGCTAAATCAGAAGGAAGGCCCAAAGGAGGAGGATGTTTGAATCTCCTTCAGAAGGGGAGATAATATAATCATGGGAGGTGGATGGGTGGAGGGAAATATGTGGGAGAGAAGATGGGGAGAGGAAAGGGGGAAGATCGGACTTCTGCATTTTAATGTTTTATCTTCATCTAGATGTGCTGTCCTATGAATTTGTGGAACATGATAAAATCTAGCCTACATGGAAAAGTGAATCTCTGAGGTGAAGGTATTGAGGGATGTAGTCTGGACCCAGTTCTTGCTTGCAAATTCTCTATTGTCACCGTGATTTCTTTGCCAGATGGACCTTGAAACCAAACAAACTCTTCCTCCTTTAGGCTGGTTTTGTCAAATATATGGTCACAGTCATGAAAAGTATCACCAACACATAAATTATTATCAGATTGTTATAGCAATAAATCTAGATGTATGACAAAGCTTTCAAAGTTAACTTGTAAAAGAAATATGGAAAAGCTTGGAGTTGATGACTAAGAGACCATATATTGTTATAAGCAAAGTTTACTGAATCATCCTGGTAGGATTTCTAAAGACAAAATACTTGACGTAAAAGGTCTCAGAGGTTCACAAGGCCTCTGTTGAGCACAGAGCTAGATTTCACCTGGCTTAACTTTTGTTTGCTATGTTAACACATTGACCAAAAACCACTCATGGGAGAAATGGGTTTGTTTCATTTTACAAATACCAGGTCCTAATCCATCTCTGAAAAATCTTAGGGAGTAACTTTGGTCAGGGACCTAATAGAAGGAACTGAAGCACAGGTCCATCTGGTGAAAATAATTCTTCAGATGAGATTCCCTCTTTCCATATGAGTCTAGTCAACGTAACAAAAACTTAGGAGCACAATATCATGGTATATTCTGTAAAAGAATCATTTCATATTGACTGTACCTTTAAAACTTGAATGAAGCTGAATTTGGAGTAATGACTTAATTTGTTTGGTAAAGGAAATTCCAAGACCATGTAACAGTCAAGCCCTGGGATAGTCGTTCTTCTCCACGTTTAGTGACATTTAATGTTGAGAATTCAAAGTAGAAAATTTAGCAGAAAGATGAAGCTTAATCTCAGTCAAAACTGTAAGTAAGGGACCTAAATAAAATGTGGCTGCAATTCATAAAGAGACTCCTTCTATTACAATTGAATACCATACTCTCTGCTGAGACCATTTGAAAGGTGGCTGTGGTTAAGATTCTACTCATCAAAAAACTCAAAGGTGTGACAATTCAAAGACAATTAAAAAAATCTTACAATTGATCCTAAATAAATCCCACACCAACAAAAATACCTAAAGAAGTGTTTTTCCAACTTTACCAAGGGTGTTTTCCTCCCAAGATGCTTTTTTGTGGTTCACAAGAATCAGCTTACATTTTTAAATTCAGCAGAATTAATGATGTTCTTATGCTATTTCTTTTGTGTAAATGCAGGAAGTCAGATGCATGCATTATGAAGGCATGCATAAGAGTTCTAAAAAGCCACTGAAGGAGCAAAAAGGGTTTGTAACCTCATGGGAAGAACAACATTATCAACCAACCAAACCCTCCACATCGACTAAAACAACAAGCATTGAGCACATATGGAAAGACCCATGACTCCAGGTGCATATGTAGCAGAGGATAGCAGTGTCTGGCATCAGTGAGAGAAGAGGCCTTTGCACCAGTGAGGGTATGTTCTCCCAATGTAGGGGAAAGCCAAGGCACTGAGGTGGAGAGGGTGACTGGGAAAGGGTGCACCTTTGTGGAGACAAGTAGAGGGGGAGGGGGATGGGAAGGGGGGATAACATTTGAAATGTAAATACAGAGAGTATCCAATAAAACAATTAAAAAAGAAAAAATAATAAAAAAACAAAAAGCCACTGAGGACATACAATGTCTCATAGACTTGTTTTCTCTGGATGAAGTTACTGAGTGGGTTATACATAAAGTTATGAAGGTAAATGTTGAGATCAGAATGCTCTGCTCTAAGTTACTGCATACTTTGTAAAATGGCAGTGTTCAGGCTGGTCTTAGAGGTATGACTTAACTCCATTTTTAGTGTAAATACCAAGGCAGTTGATTTTGTACCTCCCTATGCATGTAAGCACCACTATTTGTCAAACATTTTATATGAGACACAGATTAGTTAAAAACAAACTTATTTCTAAATGTAAATTAAGTCACTGTGCAAATTGTCAAAGAAGATTGGAATCCTATGAGAATATTGTCCTAGTAAAATAATATCAATGAAACCTGGCCTGAGAATTCATCAGATATGCTGGACCAAGTCAGAGCACAGCATTCCCATCTGGACTGTGTAAAGAGGAAGAAATCTAAAATAATGACAGTTGGTCCCATTGACCTATATGCTGAACATTTGGTGTGTGTGACAAGAGACCATGAGGCAGGATATTCCTGTCTATCATGAGAATTTTAGTTCAAAGTGGTCTCCACTGTTCTTTGTTCAACTCTCTGACTGCCTGGACCTGGTTCTATAATTTTCTTCCAAGGTCCTGAGGTTCTATCCCTCATCTGTATCACCTTTATGGTCCTATGTCTTACTTAAGTACCTCAGCTCAACACTGTCACCCCACTGCCTGACTGCAGCTCTCTCCAGCAGCATCCCTGTAGTAGCTACCCTTACATCTGTTTCAGCTCTCATCTTCCCTTCTGTTAAAGGCTCCGTGAATCCTTTGCTTCTTCTCTGGTTTCTTTAAGTCTTATGCAGCCATTCTGTATCCTACATATGTACATAAGTAAACGGGTAAATAGAAAACCAGACAGATATAGATAGACAGAAAATAAGTAAGTGATAAATGTAATTAGACTGTGTTGAGTCACGTGTGCTCTAGGTATCAATATTAGTAATTAATATTGGGATAAGAAAAAAAACACCTGTGTTTGAAAATGGCCAGCTATCAATGGAAATTGGGACTGAATTATACTTACAGCAACAACAACAAAAAAAGATACTACTTTTGAAACTATTATTACTCAATAATATGAGAATAGACATGTGTGCCTCTCTTTCTCTGACTTCCCAACTCGTGACTGCAAAGTTGGATGAGATCTCAGATGTAGATGATGTCAGCAGTTTGGTTGGTTCACAGAGAAAACCTCCACAGAGTACAGATAACCCAATTAAGAGACCACACAGGCTTCAGGCTGTGTAAAACCCCTGGAACTGGACATAGAGCTTCAGGTTTCAGTGTTGCCTCTGCTGGTTTTTGTCTTGCTCTGTTCTGTAGTTTATCTGCTGGGCTTTCTCACCTCAGCCCAAACCCCAGACCCTCATTGCCTGGGGCAGGCAGGAGAGCTGTCCCAGACCCCTTGCCTGGCCAGTGTAGGGGAGCTAGGTGCAGTGGAGCACGGGAGAGCTCAGGAGTGCTGACCCATGATATGAAGGCAAGACAGCCCTTCCCACCACACTCCTGATGCCAGAAGGGAAAAAGCTGAGTCACCTCAGCAAAGCTGGAGAGCTGACCCTGTTGCTGAGAGAGAAAGGAGGAAAGCTGTTTTGGGTAAAGGGTATGCCTGTCATAACACCAAGATACAATGGAGCTTCCAGCGGGAGATGTTTTTTAAAGTCATTTATCTCTGTGTTTATTTTTAGCCTTTGTTGCTTTGGTGGTGAGTTTGGAAGGTCAGAGGGTGGAGAGAGACTGAGGAACAGGGAGGAAGGTGGAATGGGGGCACATGATGGAAAAGTCACAAAGAATCGATAAGAAGAAAAGAAAAAAATGAATTGGAATGTGTATCCTGCTATATTGGGGTTGCATAAGGATAATTCAGGTTTTACAAAGTCTAGCAGCTAATAAACACATTGCCTGTATCCTTCGAAGAGACTTTAAACTTCGGACTTTGGGACATCATTTGAATTATGGGGCTGCATGGACTTTTGAAGTTAATCTGAAAGCATTTTACAGTATGAAATGAGCATACGCCTACAGAGGGTGAAATACATTTTGCATGTAAAATAACCACACAGGCTCATGTGCTTGAACATTTGGTCCCCAGCTGGTAGTGCTATCTTGGGCAGTTGTAGAACCTTCGGGAGACAAGTCCTAGCTGGAGGAAATGGGCTACTGGCAAGAGGGGTTTAAACGTTACTGGCCTCAATTATGGCCTGATTGTTCGGCATTGTTCACAAGCACGTGCAGCAGTGCCGCCCCCCCAACCCCCGTGTTGATCTACCTTCCTCTAAACCCTTAAGATAAAAGATATTTTTCTGTTATTTATTCCCTGCAACAAAGAAAGTAACGCTGATACTAAACGGTAGGGAAATGTGATGTTTAGGTGAGCAGATCCAGTCAAATCATCTTTCACTTATTACTCTGTGTGAGCAGCCACTTTAGTAAACGTAAGAAGGTTTCTTCATCTAAATCTTTGCTGAATGGGCTAGAGAGATGGTTCAGTGGTGCAGAGCACTGACTGTTCTTCCAAAGGTCCTGAGTTCAAGTCCCAGCAACCACATGGTGGCTCACAACCACCTGCAATGAGATCTGATGCCCTTTCCTGGTGTGTCTGAAGACAGTGATTGTGTACTCACATACATTAAATGAATAAATAAATGAGTTTTTAAAAAGATCCTTGCTGAAGTTGTTAATCGAGTTGTTACTCATCTTTTTTTTTCCTATTTTTACATTAAGAACAGACCCAGGCAATTGTTAAGAACATTTGATTATAAATATTAAGTATTGTTCACATTAAAGTTCTTATAAAGTTCATATACTAAAGCTTTAACCTGTTAGGCTGGTGCAAGAGGGAGTTTCTCTGAACGTTTAGGACAGCGGTTCTCAACCTGTGACCCCTTTGTGGCCCGCATGATGCTAAGAACATCAAAAAGACAGATTCATATTACAGTTTGTAACAGTAGCAAAATTATAGGTTTGAGGTGGCAATGAAAATGATTTATGGTTGGGTGTGAACAAAACATGGGGAACTATGTGAAAGTTTATGGTGTTAGCAGGGTTGAGGACCACTGCTTTAGGAGATGCAGACTTACAGAAGACCCTCAACAGGAACTAGGAGATACATATCTTGCCTTTCAGTCTCTGCCTCTTCAATACTACAGTTGCCTGCAGGCTTGTGCTTCTGTGTACGAATGCGTCTGGCACCCAAAAAATGATCAAAATAATAGGTCCCCCTGATCTAGGAATGAAACCTTAATAATCATGAACTTAGTAAAACATCCTTTAAAAACCTTCCTAGGTTTGCTGTTATAGCAAGAGAAAATATTTAATATATTTAGTATGTGATAGCTTACTAATATTTATAATAATTCTTCAAAGTATGAATGTTGTGATTTAAAGATGAAGTGTTTATCACAGTCCCATGCGTTTGAATGCTAGGTCTCTAAGAGATAGCCTTGCTTTGAAAGATTATGGAAACTTTTGAATGTGAAATCTTACTGGAGGAAGTGAGTCAAGTCATCCAGCAGGCCCTAAGAGTTCATCATTTACAGTGATCCACTTTCTTCTCTCTGGCTCCTCTCAATGAACTATAACCGGTCTCCTAATGGCATGACAAACTACCATGGTACACACATTCTCTAACTCTGTAAGGCAAAATAAACACTTCTTTAAGCTGCTTCTTTTGGGTGTTGTCACAGTAATAAAAATGACTGATAACTAATAATAAGTAGAAAACATGTTTATTTTTATTTATTAACATTTTATTGGATTATAATATATGTTCCTTTTAAACCACAATGCAATACTTTAATTAACACATATATTTGGTAGTGCTCAACTCAAGGTAATAAGCACACCTAAGACAACAAAATGTTACTATTTCTGTGGGTAGATATTTTCACATTCTTCTCTCTTTGAAAGGGGTAATGTGTTATTGTTAATTATTTAAAACCCATCTTGTGCATGGAAACACTAGAAATGAATACTCCCACCAAACAATTATACTGGTCACTCCTAGATGTCTCACTCTCTGATAATCACCCCTCTCTTTTTATTTCATATTTAATGAAATGTTAAAGATTTCACATATAAATGAGATCAGTAGTATTCCTCACTATGTGGTTGATTAATATGCCAGTGTATTCCATAGTAATCTACACTGTGATGAAGTAGAGGATAACATTAGCTTCTACATCTAAAGAGTTGTGTATAAACATATATATGTTTACACACACACACGCACACACACACATATATATACATATACATATACATATACATATACATACACATACACATACACATACACATACACATACACATACACATACACATACACATACACATACACATATACATATACATATATATATGTATCAACACATTTTCTTTATCTACATAATTTCCATGGATATTTACCTTATTCATACATGGCTAATGTGAATAACACAGCAGTAAGCACAGGATGCAGATGACTTTTCGGTTTGTTGGTATCATTATCTCTGGCAAAATACCCAACAATGAGATTACTGGGTCATATGGTAGAGATCTACTTTTTGCTTTTCCATTTTTAGACAATTCAATGCTGTCATTCATACTGGCTGCATTAATTTACATTTCCACCAAAAAATGGGTAACTATTATTCTTTCTCAACCAAAATTGCTAAAGGTAGAAGTTGCAATTACAGGACAAAGGGAAAGAGAATTGTTCCTTCTATGTGGTTTGTTTTATTTGGGTCTTCAACAGACAGCATTCTATCTGCCCATTTTTATAATCCTTTCTGAGACTACTAATTCAAAAGTTAATATTGTTCAAAAACAAGAAAGCAATATAGAAATCACAGAAATGATGCCCTTCCCACACCAAGGGAGAAGAAATGATCTTAGCCCCAAAGTGGAGAATTAAGGCCAAGACCGTATACACAGACTTCATTGTCAGCAGCTTTGCTTTCCTTCAGCCTTTTAATATATCTCAGTTATTTCTCATAACCATCACTTCTTGCTCAACCTACTGTGTAAACATTTAGGTTTTGCTACTTTATTGTTTACTGATTACTCTTAAGTCCTTATAAAGCATCTTATGAATATCAGGCACACTGGTGCATGCAAGAGAGTCTCTTTTTTTTTCCTTATAAATAAATGTATAATGGATTTTTTAAAAGAAAAAAATATATATTAGAGCGAAGGGGAGACCAAAGTTAACCAAATGCTACCATATTTAAAGTGATCAAGCATTATAGAATGGAAGTATGGTTCAACGGAAAAGCACCTCCTACTACACACAAAGTTTAGGTAGAACCCCACCCATAATTGCAAGAGTTCAGTAGATTCTTACTGAGCTATTATTTGAACACAGTGAAGGATGAAATGCTGAGTTCTGAGAAGACAGTTCACAATGCAAAGACCTGGAGGCGGTCCTGTGAACAAGCCTCAGTACCATTCCTTCCTTGCTTTCTGGAAAATGTCTTCTAAGCAGAAAGAGCAGTTTAAAATTAAATACAGGACATCCTCCCCATCAGTAGGTCAAGTGCCTGGATGCCTGTGATGTGATTTTACACTATTGTCCCCATGTTCTTCCACCTGGGGAAGGAAGAGAGGGAGGTAAGTAAGAAGCAGTCTCACCTGAGTGACTGTGAATTCCTGTGCTGGAATTTTTAGCGTCTTACCAAGAAAAGAAAGTTGGTCATCTTGAAAGCACATAAGATGTGACACTATTTAGAGCAACAACGGTGAAATGAAACCTTGTGGGCTCGCTGTGAAGTTTGCAGCATTTGACAAATTGTAACTCTGTTCTTTGCAAACTTCTAAACACTTCCTGCTAAGTGACAACAAGCTTCAGCGAGTTTCCACAAACCTTCTGCAGCTTCTTCATCTCACTATAAAGAACAGATGCCACCGAGGGGCTGCTGTGAGCTCTTCTGTTCTCTGCACAATATGCACGCGTACAGAAAGGAATTCACATTCGATGAAAACGTGATAGCCAAGGCCTCCAGAAAATGTTGGCAGTGAGTGTAAGGCATTCCAACAGCTGGCCTGGATCAAGGGCTCTCTGTCAATCATAGGGAAATGTGACAGACTTGTGACTTTGTGGTAAAAGTGATAAAATTTACAGTTTGAGTGAGTCACATCAATAATAAAGTAATTTGGGTTGTTAAAATACACAAAGATGCTCCAATTTGTTTTCTAACATGTTTAATAAAGATTAATGTATATTTTCATATTAAATAATTGAAAACTGAAAAGTTATAAGAATGTAAATTAATCTAATCATTTTCATGTAAATTATTTAAGTAAATTATTTCTTACTATGAATATAAATGCTAATAAACTCAAGTAAAAACTCCAGTGTGCTTTAAGAAATTCAATAAGCTTCTATGTACTAAATATTAAAGTTAGATTTATGTGAGCTCAGTAACTAAAACATATATTTATCTGTTCACAGGTAGAATCTTGTATGTAATCTAGTATGTCAATAAATTTTGCAATAATTTACATGTCTTTTTATCTTGTGTTTTCCAATATTTTCCAAAGCAGAGTTTATTTTAGACTTGCATATTCTTCAATACAACAAAAAATTCTTAATATGAAAGAGTTCCTTGTATTCATACTCTTGTGATCATGATCTGAAAATTCATTTGTCATCATTGTCAAAGACACTAGGCTCCTCCCCTATAGTCATAAGAGAAATCAAAACTGGGGAGTCTGACTAACAGTTACAATCTGACCAGCATGTGAAAAATCAAAGAAATGAATGAACAAATAAGCAAAAAAAAATAATTTAATTTTTTTTCTACTAATGTTTTAATTTGAAAGTAATACACAAACACTGCTAAAGCAGGACGTCAGAAAAATTGATAGGAACTGAAAGGACTTTACATATATTATTGAGGCAAAAATAGAGTTATTGAGGAAAGTAAAGAGTTTTAGTATGAAGTTAAAGGAATAGTGAGTTTTCGAATTGTTGAAAAACAAAGCCATGTATATAATTATATATATATATATATATATATATATATATATTGGAGACAAGCAATAAAAAGAACACTGGAATCATCTACTTAATTAAAGTATTTTACAGATATACCTTAGTCAGTGTTCTCTTGCTGTGAAGAGACACCATGACCAGAGCAACTTTTCTAAAGGAAATTGTTTAAATGGGACTTTCCTTCAGTTTCCAAGGTTTAGTCCATTGTCATCATGATGTGAAATTTGAAGGTCGGGTTAAAATTCTCAATGATAGTGAGTATTTACGTTCTAAACCTTTTTTATTTATTGCTTCTACTGATGCTACCTTATTGATTTTAATTAATAAGTTAATGCAGGTAGTATGCTTACCAAATGGGAGTTTAGTAGATGATACAACTCCATGTTTCAAATAATCTGTACTTTTTTTCAAGCTTAAACATCTGTCAGATTTGTTTTCATCTGTAAAAGGGGCTGGGAAGGGTGTTTGACACAAAGAGTTACTTAGAAACTGGATGATGTAAAATAGTTAAAGTGAAGACAATATTATCTAGCACATGGCAAACCTTACTGACAGCATAAATGAGATGCTGTGTCTTCTCAAGTATCAGAATTCACACAACTTGTAACCCAAACCAGGAACCCTATAAGAATGAAATCAGGCATGACTAAGAGTTCCTTAAGCTCCAAAGTGAAGACATGAATAACCCTAGGAACCCAAGGCTATGCAACCACCACTTTTGACGCTTACATCCCATAAGTTTACAGTTGAAATATAACAAAAATAGGCCAAGCAAAATAAGAGAGTCAAATTTTATAGAACTTCACAAGTTCTCTGAAGATTTTTAAATCCTCTAGCTTCATTTCATTATTTTTTAATAGAGTGAATTTAAGGTCTATAAAGTTCAAAAACCTTGATCAAATTCTCAGTCTCTGATTTGTAAACCTGGTAAATGGGCCACAGTGATGTTGTTCGTTGACTCTGCTCAAATTTTCATCTGCAGTAGAATAGAAGAAAATATAATCTTTCTTAAATTTTCATATTAAAGAACTAGCCACAACTGAGCTTTACACAGGAGGATTTCACTGCCATGAGTATCTCAAAGGATATGGGTAATAATAATGATGATGGGAATGAAGTGTGCAGTTCAAAGCTAAGTGGACAGGTATGTATCCAATGAGTCTTTCCAGGGTGGCTGGGTATGTTTTAACCATGTGTAATTGACCATCTGTGTTTATTAAGCCTTTCAGTTGAAGGCAATGTTTCCCTTTCTTAGCAATATGTGTGTTTGGTTTTGGAGGGTCCACCCATGCTTCCTGAGCTCAAGTT
The DNA here is from genome assembly GCF_963924665.1 of Micromys minutus. Taxonomy (NCBI): domain Eukaryota; kingdom Metazoa; phylum Chordata; class Mammalia; order Rodentia; family Muridae; genus Micromys; species Micromys minutus. The sequence continues at coordinate 6,431,972 of NC_137980.1, read as the reverse complement.
CTCTGATCCCACCCACAGGTTTCAGAGGCAGGGTTGTTGTACAGAACCAGACAGAGCATCCACAAAAAAACCGTGATCTATAAAAGGTGCCACAGGAAAAGCTATAGGTCTCAGATCAAGCCCATCAGGTCTTTGATGCCAAGAAGTAGGAAGATCTACTGAGTGTGCCTTTCTTGTTCAAACAATGCCTCTCTCTTCCACAATTTATAACATAAAGATTGAGACAAAAAAAAAGTTCTTTGCTTAGAGCAGCAGGGGCCTACCTTCTTATATGCTTCAGTTATGTAAAGGCATCTGTGACCCTCACTGAGCACAAAGTTTCAGCCCTGGCTCTATCATTACTGAGAAAGTGGAACAAGGTTAAGCTATAGACCACTCATTAGTTTGTGTAAAACAATGACATAAACAAAATAGGAATTAAATAATACCTGAAAAATGTTTCTCTGTTCATCTATATGCTGGAATGCTGTGGGAGTATCCCTCGGCACTTCCACGCACAGGTTTTAAGCTGTATTCCAGCATTTTCTCATAGGTGAGAAAGATCAGCCTAACACATTAAATAGGGTTAGGGGGTCAATTGTGAATGTGTCTAGTGACAATATTAAGGCCTTCTAGAACAGGAAAGACAAACCTCAGCCATTGTTTCATGTGGACTGAATTTGATTCTTACCTTGCGTCTTACAAGAATTTTGCTTAAGTCTCTTAAATACTTACTTTACTTAATGTATATAGCAGATATTATACTCATTTTTGCCAAGTGGGTTTTGAGTCCTTGTGTATCTAAGCTGAGACATCTCATAAGCTAAAGTGTATAAAGCCTAAAGCCATGCTCCTGAGAAGCACATCTGTCTAAATTTCCTGATAAGATGACATGGCTGTCTCCACTTGAGAAAAGAGGCATTTGTCTGAATTCTTTCCCTTGTATTCAGGCCCTAGTGGTTAAATGATGCCCATCTCCGTCAGTAAGGATGATTATTTTAACTCAGTCTTCCAGATAAAATGTTAAAGTCTGTTAGAAACACTTATATAGACACACTCCAAAACTGTTCAGCCATATAATCTTAAATCCAGTCAAGAAGACATCTTTGAAGAGACATGTCATGGAGGATGGAAAGTTGACTCTTTCCTGAAGTACACAGTCATACTTCTGAAGCACTAAATAGCAGTCAAATATATGTAGAATATCATCAAAGATGTCAGTTAAATCCCCAGGTCCCACATAATACAAAAATATTATTAATTACTATTAAGGTTAACTGTGTAACAGTTCCCACATAATCCAATAATATGATTAATTAATATTAAGGTTAACTGTCTTATTTGTTCTGTGACATGAACATTCTTGAAAATCAATAAACTAAGCAAAGCACAAAGTGAGTTCTCTAGCACAACTTGATTATCAGTCCGAGTGACACAGTAAAACTAGGGTCATCCATCAATCAGCAACCCTCTCTCTAACCCCATCCTGCTGGTAGAGGTAGGCAGAAACTAACAGGTTGCTACAGTTACAGTAAAATACAATCATATTAACACACAGTTACACACAGTAAACTGAAATTTAAAAGAAAAAAAGGCATGCTCTTAAATAGAAATATTAGTTGGTGCATTTCCTCACAAACTCCCACTCTTGACTAAAGCACTGCTTTAGTTACCAGTTCTTAAATCATGTGTTTGAAGACTTCACCTAAACTAACCTTATGCTGCCATAGCTGGCCTTGTTAACTATCTGAAAACCTTACATAATTGGCCAAAGACTATAACGAGAAGCTCAGAATAGCATGTGGAAACAGGAAACTTGAACACGGAGTGAAAAACTAGTAGCCAAATGCTTATTCATCACGTGTTTGTTTTTTTGTTTTTTTTTTTTTTTTTTTTTTTTCCATGTGAATTAAGGGATGGAACGACACAGGCGCAGACTTGGCAGGCTTGCGGTGTGGTGGAAGTGGAAGGTACGCCCTCCTCTCGGGAGGCAGGTGTCAGCTCCAGGATGAAGGTTGCACGACTCCTCCAGGGGCGTTCGCAGGAACTCTGGATGTGTCAGCCAGGCCTGCGCTGTTTGCACTCAGCCTCTTGTCACGGCTTCAGAATGTGCGAGAATCACCGAATTAGACAGCATCATGTGAAACCAGGAGCATTTTTCTCTCCTGTTTTCCATTGTTAGAAATCGTAATTGACCTGTATAAGTAGTTTCTGCCAGACGGCTTTAATAGCTGAGCTTTGATGAGAACCTTCCTTGTTCGCTGATAATGAAGAAAGGGGAATTTGCTTCAGTAAGTCAGGTTTGACAGAACTGTCAACTATGAGAAACACAACATTTTTATCCCTGAAACAAAGAATAATTTCTCCGATTTTTTTTCTCCACGCAGCACCATATGATCTACAAATCTGGTTTTATTCACTCCTCAGGAAAAAAACTCGTAGATTAGAAATATTCTTGTTCTTCACTAATTATGTTACTCGTTCCAAATTAAGCCTATTTTCTTAGTAAATGGGTTTTACTCTAGTTCTGGATGTCTCCTTGGCAGCAAGCCAAGATATAAAACAGACATTATTCATTCAGATGGACGCTTACATGGGACTAGGGAAGTCGAGTCCACTTTTGCCCACTTTCTCTGGTTTGCAGCATCGGGCTGCTCCGTAACTTCAGTTTAGGGGCTAGTGCACCTTTCTTACTCCTGTCAACTTTACGTAAGCCATCTGGAGCTCTGAAGATTCTGCACTTTCCACGTCAGCAGAACTCCGGGCCTTTGCTATGCAAGCAGTGTGATTCTTTTTAATCACAGTGTTATATAACTCTGCAGATTCACCAAGGTGCGATGATATTCAGAGGTAGCAGCAAAAGCATCATCTTCCCCTTGGCATTACCCTGAGAAACCCTGCACAGAGGAGGCTGAGCAGCCATCATGGCTCCTGGGGATGCAAGGCATTAACTCTTTGTTCCCTCCACAGAATCCTGATGGAACAGAAATAGCCGGTTTTCTGGAAGTTCACTCACAACTTTGAGACACTGTAATAATATACCTACTGAGGTGACAAGTAAACCCTGGGCACTCTCCGTAGCATGGACATCACAGAATAACTTAACAAAGACATGGACTGGTGGGCCCCATAGCTATGTTTAGCTCATTGGATGAAAGATAACCTATCACGTGGAAATGTTGCAAAATTCCTCAAGTCACTTTCTTTAGAAATGTTCCTATGGCTCTGTCTTACCACAACATTCATATTATTAGTAAAGGCACATAGGTGATGTTTATAAAAGTGGGCATTTTCTAAAAAACTATCCTTATGGAACAGATTATGGCTCAGACATGTATTATAGTGTAGGTAGGAAATTTATATCGGCATGAAAATTCCCCAGCAATCCTCAAATGATGTAATGATCTGGGATACTAGTGTAGCAGGTACCAGCAGAGGACAGGATGCTGAGTTCAGTAATTAGGAATGAGATCTGTTAGTTACAGAATCGACCAGGACATCAGGAAACACAGTGCAACACTTGCACACATGCTCAAATATAAGCATACAAAGTCTGGTTCCAGGAAAGTCTGAGAAGAGCAGCAGTTTTGAAAACTAGAATTCACCCAATCAGATGTCTAGAGAGAAGAAAGGAACTCATTCTTCATCTTAGTTCACAGATAATACAAGGTGGAAATGTAAAAGACAATAATCAATAAGGAGTCTAAATAATAATCTAAAATATCCTTTGTATTATCAATCAATGAAGATCTCTTTTAAAGAAGACTCAAAAACCTTAAATGGGGTTCATGTACAGCTGGATAATGCTCTAATACTTCTAATTAAGAACTCCTTCTGTGAAAAACACATCATTAAGAAAATTAAGGTGGAGGTTGGTAGATTGTTCAGGAAGGAAAAGATATGGTTGCATAAAAGCCTGACAGCCTGAGTTTAATTCCTGGAAGGCAAGTCGGAGTCCAATGCAGTGTCATGCATCTAGAAGTTCTGTAATAAAATAAGAGGCTGAGATGGGAAATCTCCAAAAGCTCAGAAACAAACTATCCTGCACTTAATGGAAGTAGAACAAAAGAGTGACATGTTAGAAAGAAACAACCAGCATGTACACAAACAACACACACATGCACACACACACACACACACACACACACACACACACACACACACACATGCAAAGCCTAAAGAAAAATAAAATGAAAATGTCGACAGAAAGATGTTAAATTCATGTAAAACATATAAATTATTAAGCACTTGAATACAGTTTAAATAGGACAATCCACTCAATCTAAACTTCTCATAGCAATATGCCCTTGTAGGTACTACACAAATCTGACAGCAAGTTATTCTTAAGTTCATCCACACTTCATAATGGAGGGAAAATGTAACACTATTCAAGCTATGGAAAATCATTACTTCAGAAAAGAGTTAACAGTTAAAACAGTTCAATCCCTTATTCTGAACCCTAACTAGAATGTGTCTCTGGTGAAGACCGGAGACAACAAAAACAGCTCAAACATGCGAATAAATTTCTAATGGTTCCCTTTGCGTCAAAGGAATATTGTTAAAGCAGAACTGCTCATTGTGGCCATAAGCATGTGCTCAAAAGCTTCTTATACATCTGTAAATCCTCAGGACAGTTCCATTTTCATAGTCTAATTGTTTAGGGGAAAACTGAACCTCTCTAAGAGTACAACCAAAGAAAACTGTAAGTGTGAGGAAAGTGTGTTGTTTAAAGTAGCAAGTGGTCATGGAATTCTTGACATAATCACACTCAGGCAAGACTCTGAGAACATTATTCCCTTCTCCTCAGTGTGCAAACCTGCAACTGCAAATGATTCTCATCTGTTTCTATAGATACGGAGCAGTGCATGGTGGCATGCTCCATCAGACGTTAGCTTATACTGTAACAAAGAAAATGGCTTCAAAACCTAATCAAATAGCTGTGTGATGCACCCTCTCTCTGAGAAGGTCATAAGAATGCATTCATTTACTTAAGGAAATTATAGCATTTTAGTGATGGTTTGGTCAAGTGCTAAACAGAGAAGCCAGGGAAGGCTTAAGAATCAAAAAGACCATAGAGATTGACGTCTATTGGGAGGGTTCTATGGGGGGGGGGGGTTAATGAACAAAGACAGCTTATGGATTCTGACCATATCTGTGTAGCAAAAGAAAACTATACCACTGGTTCCAAAAATCAAGGACTGGAAATCCCACATCCTTTCTCATCTTGTTTTATTCTCCAGCATTAGTCTTATTTCTTTCTTTCTTTCTTTTTTTTTTTTTTTTTTGAACAACTTTGTTTTAAAAAACAAAGATAAATGAACAAATTTTAAGCATTTTTGCATAAAGGTATACGAATACATTTTTGTCAGTGCTTGGCTTTTTTTTCCCAAAGATTTGATAGTGTGCATTAAGGTTTTACTAGTTACAATGAGCATAAAGTACATGTAAAACAGTATGTAACCCACAATTAGTCAAAGTTTTCTTGGTGGGTAAGGATTGAGCATAATGGTTTTATTCTTTTCTTTTTTTCTTGAACCTCACACAATCTGTAAGTTGTTTCTGGGGTGTTCAGAGATTTCTGAGATTAGTACCCAGTTATCAGTGACTGCATATTATGTCTGTTCTTTTGTGACCGGGTTATCTCATTCAGGATGATATTCTCTAGATGCAGCCATTTTCTTAAGAATTTCATAAAGTCATTGTTTCTGATTGCTGAGTAGTACTCCATTGTGTAAATATACCACAATTTTTGTGTCCATTCATCTACTGAAGGACATCTGGGTTCTTTCCAGCTTCTGTCTATTATAAATAGAGCTGCTATGAACATTGTGGTGCATGCAACTTTGTTGTATATTGGAGTGTCTCTGGGATATATGCCCAGAAGTGGAATAGCTGGATCTTCAGGTAGTACTATGTCCAATTTTCTGAGGAATTACCAGACTGATTTCCAGAGTGGTTATATCAGTTTACAACCCCACCAACAGTGGAGAAGTGTTCCTCTTTCTCCACATCCTCGCCATCATCTGCTGTCATCTGAGTTTCGGATCTTGGCAAATCTGACTGGTGTGAGGTGGAATCTCAGGGTTGTTTTGATTTATTTCATAGTCTATTCAAACACAGGTGATATGTTAACATCCGATGAGGAGCATTATCTACAGAGAAGAGCCCTGGATGTTATGAGTATTCTAGGAGCTCATGATAAGAAATGTCCACTCTCAGTGTGCACTAGGTAGAAGAAGTCCAGGGGACAGTAGAAAGAAAGTAGAGTAATGTCTGCTGGTAACCTCATTTGTTAAGTTCTTTTTATAATTACAGTATCAAAAAAATCAGCATTCCGGTTATCCAAAGGTAAGCCATGGTGCTAAAGGCAAGCAAGGCTTTGCCAAAATTCAGACAATGCTAAATTAAGGGCAAATATAATCCTATAAATCAAATACATTGAAAACCATCCTCATTCTTAAAAGACCTACATCACTAAGACCCTGTGCATTACAATCATGTAACTTGGTCTCCCCGTGGGACACCAGAGAGTAGGAGCAGGAGCTATCTCTGACTCTCTTACCTGCCTTGGGACCCTTCCCCGTGGGACACCAAATAGTAGGAGCAGGAGCTATCTCTGACTCTCTTACCTGCCTTGGGACCCTTCCCAGTACTGGGCTGTCTTGACTGACCTTAAAAGAAGAGGAGGTGCCTAGCTTTCCTGAAGATTGATATGTGATGTTGGATATCCATAGAGGCCGGCCACATTCTGAAGACAAACAGAAGAGGAACGGATGGTGGATGGGCAGGGACTAGGAGGGGAGTTTGACCAGAACTGGTGTAGGGATGTAAAATGAATAAAATTTTAAAAACTACAAAAAGAGCTCAGATGTAATTAGCACAATTTACATGTGCACAGCCCTACTGGGTGGCTGACAGACTTAGAAGCATAAATACGTACAAATTAGAAAGGAAACAAAAATCATTCTTTCGATGTGTATAAGATGAAGAAATAACGGTTATAATTTCACTGCAGCTAAGGCAGAACATACATCTCAGCCTCCCTATTCTCAATTATGAAAATGCTACAAAACAGTGATCCTAAAACCAGCATGATGTGCACATAAAGAGAATAACTGAGAAATAAATGCAGTAACAGTGGAGCAAGGCAGAGGCTGGAAGGTAAGCCCCACGCCTAAAGTCAACTGATTACTTTCCGTAAGGGGTTAAGGACATACACTGAAGGGGGAAAGTCCCTTTCTGTAAATAATGTTAGAGATGTAGAGATCTACATGCAGATGAGTGAAATGATGCCCAATCCCACACCAGTTACACCTATAAATACGAATGGAATAAGGATGTAAACATATTGCTTTAAATTATGAGAAATCATGGCCAAAATGCTGCAGAACATCGGTTTAAACCAGAATTATCTGGACAAGACCTCAAAGCTTGATTGGTACAGAAAACAGAAGTAGAAAAATGAGACTCATAGAATTGCAGTGCTTCACAAAAAGTGGTGGTGGGGCGGGCAAAACAGGGCTGGAAGCAAAGAAAATAAACAATTTACTGAATAAAAGAAACTGTGCTGGCTGGCTACACATTGAAAGAGGAACACTGCCCATACTATATGGGGCTAAAACAGTTCCATATTGAAAATAAAATTTAAAAATAGATAATAGCTGCAAAAACATCTCCACCCCAAAAAGATATGGGATGACCCACAAGGTCTGTGAAAACAAACGTGTTGAACACACCATTGATGGAGAAAATGCAAAGCCAGTTCATGAGATTGCACTGGGCCCCAGTAAGGATGGAAGAGGAGGAAATCAGAGCAGGCAAGAACAGGGAGGAAAGAGAGTCCCTACATACCAATCTGGAAATGAAAATTGGCGTTGTCATTATCAAAAACAGCATGGAAGCTCCTCAAAAGATTCAGAAATTGAGTGTATGAGAATACGTAAAAACAACAGATCAATATTTCAAATAGACATCTATTATACTACATTTGCTACTAAATTATTGACCAAAAGTCTAAAGTGAATCCAAATTATCCATCATCTGATAAATGGGTGGACGAGTGGAAAAGAAATGCAGTAAAGGCATGCTATACGATACTGATCAGTTGTGACAAACCAAATGATGTCATTCTTGGCAACACGCATGGAACTGGAAATCATTGCACCTAATAAATTAAGCCATAGACAGAAAACCAACACCAGGTAGCTTTCACGTGTGTGATCTGATAACATTAGTGTCATTTAAGTCAAGAATTGGGTGATTGGTAAAGCCCAGGAAGAACTGTGGAAAGGGGCAAACAAAAAAACTGTCCTCCAGGACTGTCCCATTCCTGTGTGCAAGGTTCAGCTCTTCTACCCCACATATACAGACCCTATGCAAATGTGCTGCACATTCCAAAAGAACTGAAAAAGAGAATATTGAAAGTTTCACTAAAATACAATAATACAATACAATAATAAATATTAGAATATATGTGCATATGTGTGTATAGGTTTTTCAACTTTGCCACTGTACAATTTAGACTTATATTGAAAACTGTATTGTGCTTCATTTATATGTAATTTTAATATTTTTAGTAGCTAGAATATAAATGTACCATGATTAAAATGAGTATATAAAAGGGCAAAATTAAGCATAAATTTAATATATAAACAAATAGTAAAATGCACTCCATAAAATAAGTTAGGTGCAAATGAAACTTATGTACAAAGAATAAAAATAAATATTTAAAATGATTCAACTTACTATACCAATAATATTCCATGCATTATATGGAAAATATAGATAGACTTCCTATTAAAAATTCTGAATATTTTAGCCTTTTCTGGATATTTTAGCAAAATAAAACAGAAATGGCCGGTACATATGTCTCAACATTGCTTTTCTTGGAATGTGTAAACATGACATTTAATAATTAGGTACAGGTATACACCAAAAATCTAATAAAGTATGTAACATTTAGACATATAGGTCTCTTTTATTATAGCAGAATTAATATTTACTTTAAAAACTGTAGTAATCCTTTCTCAGTAATGCTGGCAGCATTTTTTAACTTTCATTCTCTATAGTTTCTCTGCCCTTTGTCTCTTCCTTTTGATTCTGTATCCTTTGGGTCCCACATACTCTGTGGGGCCATGACACTCCTCGAGTTACACTCTACATTTCTTCTCTGGGTCAGAGCTTTCAGGATGTTTGACCACAGCCTTCATGATATAACTCTACCATCTACAAAAGCAAAAGAACATTTTTCTTCTGTTTCTTCCCCACTTGACTCAGAATATACAATATCGAGAGAAGCCAGGGCCTAGGCATTAAATCAAGTGCTCAGCAGAATGCACTGTCTTTCACCAGCCAAGAGAACTTGGGTGCTGTCTCCACATTGTGGTATCATACATATCTTTGTAGTGCTTTGAGAGGCATTGTCTCAGTTTAGAATTTACTTCAGTCTCAACTATGGAGCGAATCACTGAGCCTTCTCCTAAATTATGCGTTTCAGGTTATTGTGACCTCTGAAGCTAGAAAATTGTGCTTATTCAAAGGTGAATTTTCATATTCAAGGATGGGAGGGGGAAATGTTTCTGCTCCTAATTATGAAGAGCCTCAGATGACAGAAACACTGTAAAAACATGCCTGAAAACTCAGGACAATGTGACAGTGTCAGACAAACTTAGACTGCTATAAAACATTCTTGTTTGCTCAATGTATAAGAAATGGAATGAATATTTGCTCAGAAAATAAAACACCACTATAATAATCTGAGGTATGCGGATTTTCCTACAAATGAACAGTCACTGGTCCTTCTGTCATTAGCATTAGGGTAAGACGAAGAAATAATTTCCCTAAATATATTTTCCTGTATTGAATTTCATGCCTCTGCCTCAGGCCAAGCATGATGTCCACATACTGCCTCTGAAGCCTACTCGGGGCCTGGAGAGATGGCTCTGCCATTAAAGGTTAGGATCACAACCAGAAATATAGCCCTACCCAATACAGAGTTCTGTCTTTTAAGGTCTTCTTTCTCCTAACTACTATAATCAGTATATCCTTCAAGATCTGGCTCAGATGATCTGCCCTTTATTCTTTCTATATCTTCAGGAAGAAAAATAAAAAGTCCTCTGAACTTCCTCTAATACTTCTTCTCTGATCTTATGAGAATACAGTTGTTGTTTATATCAACCAATGATTACTTTAATTCAAAAATGCAGAAATTTTATGATAAACCAGAGACAAACACATATTACCATTGCAGTACCTGCAGAAGGATTATCTAAGTATTAGTGAAATTTAAACCAGGAAAGAAAGCAAGCATATCAACAATATTTAGCCACCAGAGTTTCCCCTGCATATAACCAGATATGTCTAAAAAATGATACAAAATTCTATCCTTTATTGTCAAAAATGTTTTCTAAATGTGACCATATCTATCCCCCATTTGCTTTCTCCAACACAATTCCTCAACACACCTCTTTCCAAATTTCTGTTTGAATAAAACGCTATGCCCATGAGCAACATGAGGATGATGAGCTTATTCGTCTTACACTTCCATTCCATCATCCATCAGAGAATGAAGTCAGAGAGGGGATGCAGCATGGCTGAATCTGGAGGCAGAAATTGATGCAGAAGACGTGTAGGAGTACTGCTTCCTAGCTTGCTCCTTTCAGCTTGATCAACCTGATTCCTTGTTCTGGCCATCCATCATTAATCATTAGTTAACTCACAGGCCAAATTATGAAGATATTTTACCAACTGATATTCTCTCCTCTCAGATGACTCTAGCTTGTGTCATATCTTCTGGAACATGAAAATACGCCCCGTGGCCACATCTTTGGAGAAGAATGACTCTCCCTCCCTAGAAACTATCCGGTGCCAGGAGCTTTTCAGTGTGAGGTAGAACCTGAGGATTCTCTTCTGCATCTATGGTTCAATTTGGGCCCCCTTGACCTTGTAAGGGTCTTGTGTACATAAACAAAACTGTACAAAGTCTAGTGAGAAACAGTCTATTTTGTATTAGATTCCCATCACAGCCTCTCCCAACAGTAACTACCAAGTGACCCGCAGTCGATGTGCTACTTAGCACTTTGTGTTCCTTTTGTTGTTGTTGTAGTTGTCTTATTTTACTTTGCTTCTGTCAACTTCACACAGGCTAATATGATCTGGGAAGACAGAACTTCCATTAAGAAATGGCTTCATCAGATTGGTCTGATGAACATTTGTGATTAATAATTGATGTGAGAGGCTCCAGCACTTTGTGGATGGTGTCACCCCTTGGGCAATTAGTCTTGGGTTAGATAAAAAGCAGTCTGAGCAAGCCTGAGCAGGCATGAAGAGGAAGCCAAAAATCAGATACTAAAAAGGGCACTTTCTGATGTTCATCAGGGGGATGTGAGGCAATACCTGTTGAGCTCATTAGTAACTACTCATATGATAGTTCCTCATTATTATTTTTCTATCCATCTATCTGTCATCTATCTATCTATCTATCTATCTATCTATCTATCTATCTATCTATCTATCCATCTATCTGTCATCTATCCATCCACCCATCCATCCATTTATCCATCTATTTATTCACTTTAATCCCAATTCATGCTCCTCCAGTTCCCTCCTCATATAGTCTCTTCCCCTTCTTCTCTAATAAATGTCAATTTTATTTAGTCCCCCAGGTGCTATCCTTATATTGTTGTCTCATAAAGTACCTCAAGTTATTCCTCAAAGTACTGAAATCTGCAAATTTCAAACACAAGGTATTAAGAGATTCGGTGTGCAGTTAGCCTGGTTTCCCACCTCATGGAAGTTGACTTCTCTCTGAGGAAAGAGCCTCCTTTAAAAGGGCATAAATCAATTCTGAAGCTTCCGTATTTATGATGTAATCATCTCTCAATAGTCCCCAACTCATAAGACCGACTGCTTGAGGGTTAAGATTTGAAACATCAAGAGACCACAAGCATTGCTCAAGGTACAGATTGTATTTGTTCATAACCTCAATATTAGGGCCTTGCAAAAGAGATTTCTGAATGTTAAAGGATAGTTTTTGGTTATAAGTCAATATTAGACTAGACAAATTCTAAGGTCATCACCCTGGCTGTTCTTTCTGTTGAGATTAGCATTCGATAAGCAATGGGTCATCTTCCACAAATACCAGATGGGCCATCTCTGTAGATGGGCATACACTAACTGTGAAGTGTTTCTGCCACATATAAATACCACTGCAGCATGAAAGTGAGGCTGGCTGTCTTCCACCTTTAATATGGAAGAGAGAAGTCAAAACAGCCTTCCACGTCTAATTCAGTCTGTTAGCTACGACTGAGGTCAGGCACGTATCCATGCCTTTCTGAGCAGAGAGAGAGGGTGAAAAGCTTAGCATGGCAATCAAGAGCAGACTCTCAACTCTATGATAAGAAATGCTGTCAGCGTGGTAATGACTTGTTTAAACATTTATTAAATCACTTCACAACAAATAGTGACACATGAAGTGCTATCCTCACATTTCACAGCAAAGTCTCTTCTAAGCAGAAAAAAAAAACATTTAAAGAGAAAGAAAAAAGAAAAAAAAAAAAAAAAAAAAAAAAAAAAAAAAAAAAAAAAAAAAAAACACTAGCCAAACTGTTTTAAAACCTTCATCAAGTTATTATTCAGTTGATACTGAGAGGATTAGTTTTTCTGTTTCTTCACAGGCAGTATTCTCCTAAACAAACTTGGCAACAACACTCAAGCAGGGCTGCATTATCGTCGCTAAGGAAAGCTAAAGCCATTTAAGGAAACTTGGTGTTGGACTAGCCACAACTGCAAGAGTTTTAATGTATGTAACTTTCTAGCTTTTGCTTTGACTTGTACTCATAATAGATCCTGACTAACATATTATCAGTCTCAGAAGAACAACTTAAAAAACAGATGAGCTTCATATTCAACATATAGTTTCCTTTTTTTTCATCGTAATTTAAAGCATGTTGCTCAGTGAAAATGCACAGACGCACAGGCAAGAAGAGATCTTAAAGTTCAAGTTCTGCTTGGGCTACACAAAGAATCTTGTTTATTTAATCCTTACAGAAGTCTCCATCTATAGTGGGCATTTCTTTAAGCACATCTCCTAACATACATGCATATCCCAGCACAGACTATTTCTAGAAAAAAAAATATTATAAAACATTTCTGTTAGTTATTTGGGTTATTTATCCACATGGTTTTTGGTATAAAGACTGTGCTACTAAAACAAAACTATAAAGTCAGATACTAAAAAGAACACTGATGTAGGATGGAGCATAGATTCCTAGTGTGACAAGTCAGTATAGCCAGAAACCCAAATCTCCCTCTCCATGTATTAGGACAATGGCCAACTGCAACTGGGGATGGCTTATCAGGACGTCTACTGGCTTCTCATTCCACTGAATAGTTAATGGTAAATGGGTGCAAAAAAAAAAAAAAAAAAAAAAAAAAAAAAAAAAAAAAAAAACAAAAAAACAAAAAAAAAACAAAAAAACAAAAAAAAAACATACTTCTCTTTAAAGACATTCCTGAGAGCTAGGGGTGAGACAGAAAGACAAGAGAATTGCAGTAAGGTTGAGTCAGTCTCTCCTTGTAGTGAGTAAGAGAGCAGCTACAACTGCCAATCCAAAAATGTCTCAAAATTCAAACATAAAACAAACATAACACAAAAATAAAACCACTGTGCTACCTCAGGAAACCCAGGAAAAGAGATAACATTTGAAATGTAAATAAACAAAATACCCTATTTAAAAGAAAAAAAAGATGCTGTGTACATCTTGTTTCTTTGCCCTTAGTCACATGAAATACAAGATAAAATGAAAGCTAATGTTTTTATTAAAGTCAGTCATATATTCCAAAGCTATTATTTTTTATCTTATATTAGTAAAAAAAATGAGAGAGATAGAAATACAGAGACATTTAAAAGACTCCGTCCTAATTCACTGTACAAAATATTTGACACTTGAAGAAACAGCACACACTCTCTCTTACTTTAGGAAGTAGGACATGTTTTATTCTCTACTCTTGTAGAAAGTAGGACATGTTCAACCTAAGTGCATCCTATGTAAAAGCATTATTTTATGGGTCTACTGTAAGAACTTTCGAGTTAATGTAAAACATCTGGGATTAAATTTGAGGCAGAAAGAGACCTGAGGCTACTGATTGAAAAAAAGACAAAGTATTTTATATTTATATTGCATTTATATGCAAGGTAAACTACATTTATATGCAAACATTATCTTTATATTATGCCTTTGTCATAGCCAATATTATGAATAAAGGGGCATAAAATGAAAAACTAATCAAAAAATCATACTTATCCTCACCTTCCAAGAGCCAATATGAATTTCTTTTATTTGAGGATTTCTACAATTTCATTAAAATTATTATTCACCTACCAAGTGATACATGCATATATCTAATAATAGTTTTTTTTCTTATAATTATCTTTTTTTGTAATTTTCTCAAACCAAAAAAATAATTCCTTACAGACAGGAAAAAGTGTTACATTCATTTTTGTTCATCTGTAATAAATACTCATAAAACTACTTTTAAAAATGGGAATGGACACTAGGACTACAAACTGGAAACCGTCAAATGAATGAGGTTATATAAATAGTCCAAGGAAGAGATCGTGTAGGTCTGAAGAAATGAAGAAAATGAAGTGCAGGAAAGGTGTTAAGGGACTAGATTTGCACCATATATTTAAAGGGGATCCAGCAGAACCTCCACAGGATTATAGCCTATGGGTGGAGAGAAACATCAAGGATGAGTGCAAACTGTAAGAAGTGTAGTTGTGAAGTCTTGAAAGTATATCATGTAATTAAAGGAGAGTACAGATAAAGATATGATGTAGGAGTAACCAGAAGAGTAGAAATGGAACTAAGACACAGGCCGACCTTGAAGTTAATGGAAGGACTTAAGGAAAAAGATGAATTGGGTAAAGTAATAAAGGTCAAGTCCACTTACTGGGAGGACAGAAAAGAAAGAGTCAGAAAGAATAGATAAGCAATGAATATCAATGACTCTTCAGAAGGATTATTTTGTAAACAGTATGCAGAAAAATGTGTTAGCATATAAGACATTTTTATCATCAGAGTGCTCTTCTCTGATTTCAGAGACAGAAAGGATAGGGCTGGAGAGGAGTTGGTGAGAAGAAGGCTCAGTGATATACCATGAGCATGGTCAAATCGATTGGACTCTATTGGATGACATTGCAGGAGTTAGTTGGGAGGGAGACACAGCAGGATTACATTAGAGAGGCAGAAGGTTAAACATGTGATTATCTGGATATATGTGGTGGCCCTGGAGACAGGACACCAGAAAAAGGAAAAGGTTAATGATTACGTGTATGACCTCGGAGCACTAGAAGTAAAGACTATTAAAAAAAATTGAGAAAGAATAGTTAAAGCTTGAAAAGATAAACACTGGTATTAGTAAAATTCAAATAGACTAATTATGGGTATACCTGATAGCTCTTAATGTCTGATTGAAATGATTATGAATTTAAAGTAAAAGGAACCATCATGGCTGTTTTTTTTTTGTTTTTTTTTTTTTTTTTTTTTATTTCTATATAACTACAGCTGCTTAGGCTCAAGAACAAAGTTGAAATAGTTTAAACATCACTCTACAACTTACTGATTCTGTAATATTTACTTAATATCCACAAGCTCCTATTTTTTAAATTTACTTTTACAGGTGTGTTTTAAGGCTCAAATGAGATAATATATGTATGCTGTAGTGATTAAAAGCTCAAACACTGGAATTAGTCTGATTGAGTTTAAATCCTAACTCCTATGTGAGTAAAAGAGAGACAGGTGAGGCAAATAAAGAAGTGCATAAAATGATCCATAAACTTCTACATGGAATCCAAGCTTGATATGATGGGAAATGAGAGCACAAATCCATTTAAATGAATTTAAAACACAGCAATGGGTATGGTGGGCTGGGAGTTATATTTGTGGAGTCAGGATGCTACTGGTAAGGACAGAAGGTGATAAGAAAGTAGGATGCTTAAACTGAAATTATAGAAGGAGTTTGGGGTAACTTATCTGAAACTTGGAAATAGGGTTAGTGAGGAGAAGTCAGAGTGCCTGATACTATCATCAATGCCAACACTGAGAACATTAGGAAACAGGACTTACACTGTTGCTGATAAGGATGAAAATGAGTTATAAGCTACAGTACCTGGAGAGTGTAGAGATTTATCAACACCAATACCACAAGGAAGAAAATGAATAGTGTTATCACAGAACTATCAGAAAGAAGGAGCTGTTACGAAGAAGCAAGGAAAGGGGCAACTATAACTTAAAACCTAGTATAAAAACGAAATCAGCCTGACAGAGTTTAGAGATTATTTAACAATTTAGCTCCATAAAGTTCAACAGTGATATTTGTAGGTCTTGAAATAGGCATATAATTCTAACATAATTGTAGGAAATCACTTGAATTATCTTTTATCTTCAATACCATACAGTTACTGTGCCTCCTCAGAATAGTTCATAGTAAATAAAATGTCAGTCTACATAAAAATAATCAACATAGAGTAGAGATGCTGACTGACAACATTCAGCCACAAAAAATCCTCAAATGAGCAAATTTCATCTGAATATAATATCTGAAAATTGAAAAAGAGAGTGTGACCTGTTTGGTTTCACCTGTGACATTTTTCTTCCATGGTAAAAAAAAACCAACAGACCACTGTGGTCTGAACTTTCTGCCATGGGAGAGATTTTGGTACAAATCCATGGTACAACTAGTTTGAACCAGACTAAAGAGATTGGACAAGAAAAGAATGTCCTCTACCATATAATAATCAAAACATGAATCATACAAAAAAAGAAAGAATATTAAAACCTGCAAAGGAAAAATGTCTAATGAAGGCAGATATATTAGAATTATAGTCAACTTCTTAACAGAAGCCCTAAAAACAGAATGCCCTGAATGATTCGTGCTGATTATAAAAAGTCACAGATACAAGCCCAGACTACTATATCCAGCAAATGTTTAATTTCCATAGACTAAGAAAACAAGATATTCTATGAGAAAGACAAATATTGCACTAGAACCTCCCCACACACAACAAAAGCCCTGGAGCTGAGGATTTCCTACACCCTCTATACCCAAGTCCTGCCTAGAGAGAGCTGCTCTCTCAGGACTGCTCTCACTCCTAAGTGACAGGTTAGACCAAACTTTTGACTAATAACTGTCCAAAGAAGGACTGGCCAGGAGCACACAGGGCACAGGAAACTCCAAGCAGTCTGGGACAGGAACCATCCACTCTCCATCTGTGCCCAGAGCTAAGGCTGTCCCACAGCTCTCATACCCAAATACCACCCAGAAAATGTTGGTTTCCCAGGAGTGCTTTCACTCCTAAAGTCACAGGCTCATGGGCCCACAAGAGGGATAAGTTACAGTCAGAGACAGTAAGCCTAATGTCTTAGTCAGGGTTTCTATTCCTGAGCAAACATCTTAACCAAGAAGCAAGTTGGGGAGGAAAGAGTTTATTCAACTTACACTTCCACATTGTTGTTCATCATCAAAGGAAGACAGGACTGGAAACAAACCATGCAGGTCAGGAATCAGGAGTTGATGCAGAGGCCATGGAGGGATGTTGCTTACTGGGTTGCTTCCTCTGGCCTGCTCAGCCTGCTTTCTTATAGAACCCAAGAGATAGCACGACCCACAATGAGCCAGTCCCTCCTCCCTTGATCACTAGTTGAGAAAATGTCTTACAGCTGGATCTCATGCAGGCATTTCCTCAACTGAGGCTCCTTTCTCTGTGATAACTCCAGCTTGTGTCAAGTTGACATAAAACCAGCCAATACACCTTACTAATCCTAGAGATAACCAGATGGTGAGAGGCAAGAACAAGAACCTAAGCAATAGAAACCAAGGCTGCTTGGCAACATTAGAACCCAATTCTCCTATAACAAGAAGTCCTGGATAACCCAACACACCTGAAAAGCAACATTCATATTCAAAACCACATCTCATGATGATGATAGAGGACTTTAAGAAAGACATGAATAACTCCCTTAAAAAATACAGGAGAACACAGGGAAACAATTAGAAGCCCTTAAAGAGAAAACAAACAAACAAAAACACTTAAAGAATTACAGGAAAACACAAATAAACAGGAGAGGGAATTAAACAAAACCATCCTCACTCTAAAAAAGGAAATAGAAACAATTTTAAAAAATCAAAAAGCAAAACAAACCTGAAGATAGAAAACCTAAGAAAGAGATCCGGAGTCACAGATGCAACCATCACCAGCAGAATACAAGAGATAAAAGAGTGAATCTCAGGGTCACAAGATACATTGAAAACATTCGCACAATAGTCAAAGAAAATGCAAAATGCAAAGAGCTCTTAACCCAAAATGTACAGGAAATCTACAACACAAGGAGAAGACCAAACCTAAGGGTAATAGGTATAGAAGAAGAGGAATTCCAAAGTTTTTAAAAACATTTTTATTGGAGTTTATGTATTTATATTTCAAATATTATCCCCTTTTCTGATTCCTCCTCTACCATCCTCCATTCTCCCCATCCCATCCATCCACTCCCATATCAACATTCTGTCATTCCCCTACAGTGGGGAAATGAACCTTCATATAACCAAAGGCTTCCTATCTTATTGATTTCAAACAATGCCATTCTCTGCTAAATATTTGGCTGGATCCATGGGTCCCACCATGTGTAACTTCTTGGTTTGTGGTTTAATCCACGGATTTAACAAATATCTGTAGAACATTTTATCCTAAAACAAAAGAACATACCATATTCTCAGAACCTCATGGGACCTTTTCCAAAACTGACCATATAATCAGTTACAAAACAGTCCTCAACTGATACAATAACATTAAAATAATCCAATGCATCCTATCAGATTACCACAGCATATGGCTGCTATACAATAACAACAAAAAACAACAGAATGAGCACATACACAGAGAACCTGAACAACTCTCTACTCAATGATACCTTTGTCAAGTTAGAAATAAAGAGAGAAATTAAAGACTTTTTAAAATTTAATGATAAGGGAGGCAGAACATACCTGAACATGTAGGACATAACTAAGGCAATGCTAAGGGGACTGAGTGCCTCCAAAAAGAAACTTGAGAGAGCATATACTAACAGCTTGACAGGACACCTGAAAGCTCTAGAACAAAAAGAAGCAAATACACCCCAGACAACAGAAAATAATCAAACTCAGAGATGAAATCAACCAATTAGAAACAAAAAGAACTGTAAACAATCAACAGAGCCAGAAGCTGGTTCTTTGAGAAAATCAACAAGATAGACTAATCAGAGGGCACAGGGACAGTATCTGAATTAACAAAATTAGAAATAAAAAGGAAGTCATAACAACAGAAACAGAAGAAACTCAAAACAATCACCAGATCCTACTACAAAAGCCTATACTCAACAAAACTAGAAAATCTGGATAAAATGGACAATTTTCTGGACAGATACCAGGTAACAAAGTTAAATCAGGATTGGATAAATCATCTAAACAATCCCATAATCTCTAAACAAATACAAGTAGTTATTAAAAGTTTCCCAACCAAAAAAGTCCAAGACCAGATGGGTTTAGTGCAGAATTCTATCAGACCTTCAAAGAAGACCTGGTACAAATACTCTTCAAACTATTCCACAAAATAGAGATAGAAGGAACAGTACCCAATTCTTTATTTGAATCCACAATTAACCTTAAATCTAAATACACATAAGTGAATATTAGCTCGAAAGCTTGGAACACCCAAGATATAAGTCACAGATCATATGAAGTCCAAGAAAAAGGAAAACCAATATGTGGATACTTCAATCCTTCTTATAATAGGAACAAAATACTCATTGGAGGAAATACAAGAACAAAGAGTGGGTCAGAGACTGAAGGAAAGGCCATCTAGAAACTGCCCCACCTGGGGATTCATCCAACATGTAGCCACCAAACCCAGTCACTATTACTGATGCTAAGAAGTGCTTGCTGACAGGAGCCTCTTAGGGATGTCTCCTGAGAGGCTCTGCCAGAGCCTTACCAATACAGATTAAGATGCTTTCAACTCACCATCTAACTGAGAATGAGGATCCCAATAAAGGAATTACGGGGAAAAAGTTAAGGGCTGAAGGGGTTTGCAATCTCACAGGAAGAACAACAATATCAACTAACCAGACCCCTCCCCTCAGAGCTCCCAGTGGCTAAACTGCCAATGAAAGAGTACACATTGGAGGCAGGGGATGAACTAATGGCTCTAGATGAATATGTCACAGAGGATGGCATTGTTTAGAATCAATAGGAGGAGAAACCCTTGGTCCTGTGAGGGCTTGTTTCTCAGTGTAGAGGAATGCAAAAATGTTGATGTGGGAATGGGTGAGTGGGAGGAGGAGCATCCTCATAGAAACAAGGGAATGGGGATGGAAGATTTGTGAACCAGGGAATATCATTTGAAATGTAAATACAAAAACTATCAAATAAAAGAGGATATTTTGAAAAAACTCAAGTAAGAATAGTCATATGTACACACACACTCAATATGCACACATACACACAGACATACTCAGGCACACATGCACACACAGATACACATTTACCACCAACATCAAAATGACAGGAAACAAAAATCATTGGTCATTAATATCTATTGATATCAAAAGATTCAATTCCCAAATAAAAAGACAGGATAACAAGAAATTTGAAAACAAGACCCATCATTCTCATTTATTTAGAAAACACACCTGACCATCAAAGATAGCTATTACCTAAGAGTTCATGGTTGAAAAAAGATTTTTCCAAGAAAATGGACCCCAAAAGCAAGCTGTGGTAGCCATTCTAATAACTAACAAAGTAGATTTTTGATGTAAAGTAATCAAAAGAAACAGGAAACAACTTCATACTCATCAGTGAAATAGAGGAACTGAAAGATGGCATATCAATTCTGAATATCTGTGCCCCAAAAGCAAGGGTACCCACACTTATAAAAGAAATATTATTAAATAATTAAATCTTAATTCACACACTGAACCCCACACATTAATAAAGGGAGTCTTCAGCAACCTAATCTTATCAATGGACAAGTCCTCCAGACAAAAGCTAAACAGAAAGTCCAGATTAGTTGCCTTTGTTTGTCCTTCTGTAGCGTTTATATTTCCGTCAGGGCATTCATCCTTCAACTCCTCCATAAGAGTCCCCTATTTAGCTCTGTTGAATGCTTGACTTGTTAGTCTTTGCATCTGTATGTCATCTGCTAGATTAAGCTTCTCAGATGATAGTTATGCTAGGTTCTTGTCTGCTACAATAACAATGTCATTAATAATATCATGGATTGGAGCTTGCCTATGTTACAGGTCTAAAGTTTGACCCATTATTGATTGACCATTTCCTTAGACTTTTTTTTTCATCTGTGTCCCTGCATTTCTTTTAAACAGGACACATTTTGGGTCAAAAGTTTTGTGGGTTGATTGGTATCCTTATTCTTCTACTGGGGTACTCTCTGGATACAGGGAGTGGACACTTTAGTTTCTATATCTTCACTTCTAGGAGTCTCAACAAAGGCCACCTGCATTGACTCCTGTGAGCCTCCTCCATCCCAAGACCATAGCAAGTCCTAGAATTTTCTATAAACACACACACACACACACACACACACACACACACAGCTGCAGATATCATTCATTCTCCTGACCCTCTGGAGCTCTCTCCTGTCTCTCCCCACACCTAATCCTGCCACTCAATTTCCCTCTCCAGATCTTCTCCCACACTGTTTCCTCCCTCGACCTGCATCTTATAACTGTTTTGTTTCCTGCTTGTAAATAATGTTCAAGCATGCTCAATAGGCCTTCCTTCTTTTGAGCTTTTTTGATTCTGTGGAGTATTTTGTGCATACCCTATTCTTTATAGCTAATATCTGCCAACCAAAGAGCATATATGGACTGGACCAAAGCCCCTGGCCTTATGTAGCAGATACATAGATCAGTCTCCCTGTAAATCCTCAACAACTGGAGTGGGAGCTCTCTCTACAGCTGTTGACTGTTTTAGAATCTGTTCCCCAACTGGGCTGCCTTAATTAGTCTCAATGAGAGAAGGTGCACCTAAACCTACAGGAACTTGATGCACCAGAGTTGCATAAAACTCAGAGGGGTCTGCAACCTCTGAGAGGAAAAAAGAGGGGGAATGTGTGGAGAAACTCTGTGAGCAGGAAACCTGGAGGGGCAAGCACCAAGTGGGTTAGAGAGAGAGAGAGAGAGAGAGAGAGAGAGAGAGAGAGAGAGAGAGAGAGAGAGAGAGAGAGGAGAAAAACAAAACAAAAAAAACAGTGAAATAATGGAGCAAACACATTTTCTGAACCAAATGGACATAACAGATATCTACAGAACACTTTACCTAAACACAAAATAATATGCTTTCTTCTCAGAAGCTTTGAGAAATTTTTTCAAATTTGACTACATACTAATCACAAAGCAGGTCTCAACAAAAAAAAAAAAAAAATGAAATACTACCCCATATTCTTATAGACCATCACTGATTAAAGCTATATTTCAGCAATAACAGAACAACAGAAAGCCTACAAACTTAAAGAAACTTAACGACTCTCTACTAAATGACTATTGGGTCAAGACAGACATAAAGAGAGAAATTATCCCAGAGTAAGAGATTGCCAAGGTGCTGAGGTGGAGAGGGTGGTTGGGAGAGAGAACATCTTCGTGGAAGCAAAATCTGGCACTGTTTTCACAGACCTTGAAAGGATATTCTCAACTTCATAAGGAAAAACAAAAACCCAGGATAACTAAAACAATCCTGTACAATAAAAATCTTCCAGACTTATCACCATCCCTGGTTTAAATTGTCCTACAGACAGGAAGTAATACAAACTGCATGGTATTGACATACAATAGACAGGTTGATCAATGGACTGAATTTAAAGACCCACATGTACATCCACACCTACTGACACCTGATATTTTAAAAGGAAACCAGAATTATACAGCAGAAAAAAAAAAAGAAAGAATCTTCAACAAATGGTGCTGTCCTGACTAGATGTCTGCAAGTAGAAGAATACAAAATAAGTTCATATCTATCATTCCACACAAAACTCAAGTTCAAGTAGATCAAAGACCTCAACATAAATCAAGACACATTAAATCTAATAGAAGAAAAGGGAGAAATAGTCTTGAATGGATTAGCAAAGGAAACAAGATTGACAATTAAAAAACGGAACCTCATAAAACTGAAATCTTCTGAAAGACAAAGGACACCATCAGTTAGACAAAACTGCTGCCAACAAATTGAGAACATTTTACCAACTCCACATCTGACTGAGGGCTAATATCCAAAATATATAAAGAACTTAGGAAGTTGGACACCAACAAAAAATAACCACACTGGAAAATGTAGTACAAAGCTAAACAAAGAATTTTCAACAGAGGAATCTCAAAACGCCAAGAAGCAGTTAAAGTTCAGCATTGTTAACCATCAGGGAAATGCAAATCAAAACAACTCTGAGATTCATCTTATACCTGTCAGAATGTCTGAGATCAAAAACAGAAGTGACAGCTCATTCTGATGGTGATGTGGAGCAAGAAAAACACTACTCCTCTGCTAGTGGAGAGAGGATTCTTAGAGCCACTTTTGATGTCAGTATGGTGCTTTCTCAGAAAATCGGGAATAATTCTACCTCAAGACTGAGGTTTACACTCCTGGGTATATACCCAAAGGATACCTTTTTCTACAAGGACATTTGTTCCACTATGTTCATAGCAGCTTTATTTATAACAGCCAGAAACTAGAAACAAACTACATGTTCCTTACCAAAATGGATAAAAGAGAATATGATACATTTACACAATTCAGTACTGCTCTGATACTCTAAAAAAAAAGTCATAAAAGTTGCAGACAAATGGCTAAAACTAAATATGAACACTAAATAATATACCATGAATGACTACTGAGTCACTGAAGAAATCAAGATTTTTTTAAAATTGTAGAACTGAACAAAGGTTAAAAAAAAAAAACTTAGAATACAATGAAAATAGAGCTAAGAGGTAAGTTTATGTCTAAATGCCAACATTCTAATTTTTTTAATTCTTTTTTTTTTGGATATTATTTTATTTACATTTCAAATGTTATCCCCTTTTACAGTTTCCCTTCCAGAAACCTTCTATTCTAAGACCTTCCCCTGCTTCTATGAGGGGGCTATCCCACCAACCCACCCACTCTATCCTGTCTCCCCACCCTGGCATTCCTCTATACTGGGGCAACAAGCATTCACAGGATCTCCTATTAATGCCCAACAAGGACATCTTCTGCTATATATGTGACTGGAGTCATGGGTCCCTCAATGTGTACTCTTTGGATGGTGGTTTAGTCCCTGGGAATTCTGGGGGTCTGGTTGTTTAATATCTTTGTTCTTCCTATGGGGTTTCAATACCCTTCAGCTCCTTCAGTCCTTTCTTTATCTACTCCATTGGGGTACGCTGTTCTCTGTCTAATGGTTGGCTGTGAACATCCAACTCTGTATTTGTCATGCTCTGGAAGAGCCTCTCAGGGGACAGCTATATCAGGCTCCTGTCAGCATATACTTCTTGGCATCCACAATATTGTCTGGGTTTGGTGGCTGTATATGGGATGGATCCCAGGTGGGGCTGTCTCTGGCTCATCTTTTCTTCAGGCTCTGCTCCACACTTTGTCCCTGTATTTACTCCTGTGAATATTTTGTTCCCCATTCTAAGAAGGACTGAAGCATCCACACTTTTGTCTTCCTTCTTATTGAGATTCATGTATGTGGTCTGTGAATTGTATCTTGCTTCCCTACAGTCCCAGGAGATCAAGTTCTCCTCTTGCAGCTACAGCCTCCCCCACAGCTTCCTGTAGAGAAGTGTGTGGCCATCAGTCATGACCAAGCAGGACCATGCCTCCATGTATGTAGATGAGGTAATCCAACCTATAAGGCCAAGCCAATGGGAAGTACCTATTGTCAGACCCTGATCAACAACAAACTGTACATAAGAATCATATCCAGAAGGAATAAAGGTGTGCACGTATCACTCCATTATCTGAGAGCTTCTGTCATAAGAACTGTAACACGGCCATCAAGGAAAAGCCATCCTCTCTCAATATCACCGCCAGAAGCTACCCTGTGCTACTTGCTGTCTGTCTGTCTAATGCTCAGCCCGGCCTGATGTCCTGGAGAAACTGACTTGACAGCAGTGGAAACAGAGGCAGAGTAGTGCCAGCAATGGAGGCAGTGAAGGCAGTTCTCCTTCCATGCCCTGAGTTTTCACCCCTTTGGGTGAAGTCACACACCCAACCAGACCAGAATTCTCCATGGAAAGCCTCCAGTGTACAGGCTCAAAGGCTACCTCACTCAGGGTGATATTTTCTAGTTCCATTCATTTGCCTAGGAATTTCATAAAGTCATTGTTTTTCATGGTAGCACTTGATTGTGTAATTGTACCACATTTTCTGTATCCTTTCCTCTGTTGAAGGACATCTGTGTTCTTTCCGGCTCCTGGCAATTATAAATAAGGCTGCTATGAACATAGAAAAGCATGTGTCTTTGTTATACATTAGAGCATCTATTGGGTATACACCCAGAAGTGGTATAGCTGGGTCTTCAGGTAGTACTATGTCCAATTTTCCAAAGAACCACCAGACTGATTTCCAGAGTGGCTGCACCAGCTTACAACCCCACCAACAGTGGAGGAGTGTTCCTCTTTCTCCACATCCTTGCCAGCATCTGCTGTCATCTGAGTTTTTGATCTTAACCATTCTGACTGGTGTGAGGTGGAATCTCAGGGTCCTTTTG
Organism: Micromys minutus; assembly: GCF_963924665.1. Taxonomy (NCBI): domain Eukaryota; kingdom Metazoa; phylum Chordata; class Mammalia; order Rodentia; family Muridae; genus Micromys; species Micromys minutus. The sequence continues at coordinate 6,406,204 of NC_137980.1, read as the reverse complement.
ATTTGCATTTCCCTGATGACTAAAGATGTTGAAATATAAACTTTATCAATCAATAACTATACTTAAGCCTTTGGAAAAACTAGGCAAAAATAGACCTCAAAGCCTCAGATGAAAAGTAACAATCAAAATCCTGGCAGAAATTAATTAAACAGAAACCAAAAGTACAAAGATTAATTAAATGAAAACATAGAAAATTGATTATTTGAAAAGATCAAAGATATTGACAATTCCCATACAATTATAAGCAAATACGGAGAATACCAAAATTAATTAAGTGAGAAATTAAAAGTGAGCTTACAATAGACACTAACAAAACTTAGAAAGTCATGGAGGCATACTTTCAAAATCTCTATACCACTAAATTAAAACTTTAAATGAATTAATCTCTAGATACATATGATAAACCAAATTTAAATTGTGAAAAAAAAAACATAATTTAGAACAGTGGTTCTCAAACTGTGGTTCTCACCGCCTTGAAAGTCACATATTAAATATCCTACATGTCAGACATTTACATTACTATTCATAACAGTCGCAAAATTACAGTTATGAATTAATAGCAAGTATTTATATTTTGAGGAGACTGTGACAATGTGAGGACTGTATTAAAGGGTCATAAAATCCAGAAGATTGAGGACCACTGATTTAGACAGATAATCATCAACAAGATTTAAGGAGTCATATAATGTCTCCCAACCAATATAAGCTGAGGACCAGTCGGAATTCCTAGAGAATGCTATAGAACATCCAAAAGAATTATGGTTTGTGGGGGTGTTGTTCTTATCATCATTGTTTTGGAAGACAGGGTCTCATTACATAGCCCCCTCTAGCCTGGAAATCTCCATGGAAGCAAGACTAGCCACTGTATTCTCATTTCCTGACTCTGCTTAACAGTGGGTAATACTAAAGACACAAACCCAACTTTCTCTGAAAGAAGTTACTTAAATAATTAACCAAAATGAGATGGAAAAGATAATGCTGGTGAGGATGCGGAGAAAGAGGAATACTTTTCCACTGTTGGTGGGGTTGTAAACTGGTACAACCACTCTGGAAATCAGTTTGGCGATTCCTCAGAAAATTGGACATAGTACTACCTGAAGATCCAGCTATTCCACTTCTGGGCATATACCCCAGAGAAGCTCCAACATACAAAAAAGGCATATGCACCACAATGTTCATAGCAGCCCTATTTATAATAGCCAGAAGCTGGAAAGAACCCAGATGCCCTTCAGTAGATGAATGGATACAAAAATTGTGGTATATTTACACAATGGAGTACTACTCAGCTATCAGAAACAATGACTTTATGAAATTCTTAAGAAAATGGATGCATCTAGAGAGTATCATTTTGAGTGAGGTAACCCAGTCACAGAAGAACAGACATAATATGCAGTAACTGATAATTGGATGCTAACCCCAGAAAGCTCTGAACACCCCAGAAACAACTCATAGACTTTATGAAGTTCAGGAAAAAAAACAGAAAATGAAAAATCCTTATGCTTAATCTTTACACACCAAGAAAACTTTGACTATTTCCAGGTTACATCTTGTTTTACATATACTTTATGCTCATTGTAACTAGTAAGATTTTAAGGCATACTATCAAACCTTTAAAAAAATCGGGTACTGATAAAAATGTATTCATATACTGTTATGCAAAAATGCTTTTAAAATCTGTACACTTATCTTTGTTTTCTAAAATAAAGTTGTTCAATTTAAAAAAAAAAAAAAACATGGCTGGAAAAGATAATAAAAAAATGTCATAACTGCAGTAGCTACTATTTGGCCACCCAATCTCTGTGTTGTTTATTTAAGTGGATTAAAGTAAAAGACTTAATGAAGGCATTGCATTTTCTGCTCATTTTAGCATTTTCACTATAGTGAAAAAAAATGGAAATATCCTACGTGCCACACAAGGAGAAGAGAATAAAAATTGTGACATTTTTTTATTATTTATGTAAACTATTTAATCTTATCTATATTTAATCTTACACATATTCTTTTTAAGTATGTGAATCATTTTTATTTTTTAAAACCAAGAACACTTTGTCACTTGGAACATGAGTGAATTTGAAGGATGTTACACTTACTAAATAAAATAAGGCGGATAAAGAAAGACAAGGAATTTATAACGGTATTGATATAGAGAAGCTAAAACAGCAAATTGTGGAAGCAAAGATTAGAAAGGTAATTATGAAGAGACAGGAGAAGTGAGACCCAAGAGTGTTTGTGCAAGGAGTATGAGGGGTGAGTTAAAGAACACATGAGTTTTACAACTCAAGGTCATAGGTGTGTGAGATAGTGATACCACCTTCCCATATTTGAAATGCTTTAGCAGGATGAATCATAATGCTTCTCATCACACAACAAATAAATGTGGAATCTCACACCATTTAATGAGCTTAATTGCATATGAACTTCATCATTTCACCAAGATGAAGGTACTGAATATATGCAACTTTATAGCCTCAAAAAAGTAGACACCTACTACATTTCCCATGAATCCTTGCTAAGTACAGAGACACATATACTTCATATATATTTATACATTTAAAAATAACAAACAGTTATGCATGACACTCGAAATATTCCCTGCGGTCTTAGGACTCATCCACAGAAAACTCTATTTCTGTGGTGTCCATACTGTAGATTAGGGAAATTATCCTTTGTTCTGTCAGTAAAGTTTTCCGGGTTGCCACTGGCACTTCTCACAATATGGTGTTGAGATGATATTAAGAACAGTCACGGTGAGATTTTAAAATATCCACTGAAGCTACTTTACATCTGGAAAGGCTAAATTCAGGCAATCTTTACAGGAGAATTAAATCACCTAAAATAATATGATAATAAAGCATCATGACACATTGCATCTTCATATCAATGACGCTGAGCTGATGTGAGAAGTGCTGAAGTCTCAGCTCTGTAACCATTCAGGATGAAATAAATAAAAACTTATGACAGAACAAATTAAGGAGTGAACAATTTAATAGCATAATTAGTAGTGAGAAATGTAAAAATTAGTAATTATTGAAGAAGCCATATGTTTACTGTATTAACTGTAGCTATTAAAACGATATTATATTATTTTGTCAGGTTATGTAATGAGCAAGATTTTTCCAGAGCTTAAGCTACTTTCCGAGAGGGGGAAGATTAAGTTTGAGAGAAGCCTCATTATTTAGGCCAGAGTTTACTGTACATTAGTTTTATATTATTCTTTGCACATTGGGAGGTCTGATTCAATTGTAAAAATAGGATTTTTAAAGTGCTTGATGAGGTGTTCAAAAACAATATTTAGCAACTGGAAATGTAAGGTCAGTAAATGAATCTGCACTTATTTGTAGCATAAACAAGCAGAATTTCAGGAGGCATTTCCAAGATTTGGTTTATACCCATAGATTCTGAGATTTTTCTATGCCATGCTCAGATATCCCCACAAACTTAACAATAGTCACAGTAGTAATAGTGTATGGTAGATGCAGGAATCTAATCCATGATCTAGAAATTATAGGACAATCAGAAATACTGAGCCTCTTAAAATAGCTACAAAGAAACATGTATTAATTAATTAAAAATATTAAATGTGTTTATCTATATATTTATTTGCATGTATATGTGTATAAGAAGCTTATATACTATTAGAAGATATATTGGTGTATACCTATATATGAGACTACACTTATACATGGAAGATTACACATGAACATAAATGAAAGAAATATATAAAGGAATGTCTGAGTTAAGACACCATGACCAACTTGTTAAAGAAAGACTTTCTTTGGGTCTTTCGGTTTCTAAGGGTGAGCCTATGACTGTCACTGTGTAAAGCATGAGAGCAGGCAGGCAGTCAATGCATCAGAGCACTATCTAAAAGTTTTAACTTGATTTACAAGCCTGAGGTAGAAAGCTAACTGTGAAGGATGCAGGCTTCTTAAATCTCTAAGTCAAGTCAGTCGCTCCAGTAATACCTTTCCCACCAGGTCACACCTCCTAATCCTTCCCAAACAGTTCCATCATGGAGATCCAAGTTTTCAAACTAGGAGCCTATAGGATCCATTCTATATTTAGATCACCACAGGGAATAAAAACCTTAGGAGCAGAGAATTTTCTTTGAAAATTTACTAAAACCCTCTTTGAGAAGGTCAGATTAGCATCACCTGAAAGAAGAAGCAAGGTTCAGAACTGTATGGGAAAGAACATCCAAGAGAGTTTAGTAGCTGCAGGATAATATAGATAATGCAAAAAAAAGAGAGAAAGAAATCAATTAAAAATGTGTTATGAAAGCCCACTCCTGACATTAATAATGAAATCCCCCTATACTTACAGGAAGCATAACTATTATCAAAAAGGCTGCATGCAGCAACTGATGAAAATAGATGCTGAGACCCACAGTCAAACTTTAAGCAGAACTTGAAGAATCCTGAAAAAAAGGAGGAAAAAGGATTTTAGTAGTTGGAGGGGTCAAAGACACCATAAGAAAGCATACGGAATCAACTAACCTGGGCCTATAGCTTCTCCCAGTGCCTAAACCATCAACCAGTGAACATTCATGGGACGGACCTAGGGGCCTCCTCACATGTAAGAGTTGTGCAGCTTGGGGCTTGGTTTTCATATGGAACTCCTAATAAGGGGCTAATTGTGATCTCTTTTCTGCCTTTGGGTCCCTTTCATCTTATTGGGCTCCTTCATCTAGTCTAAGTAAGAGAAGATGCACCTAGTCTTATGGCAATGTAAATGCCAAGATGGGTTGATATTTATGAGAGTCCTCTCCTTTTCTAGGAAAAAAGGGAGAATGGATATATTGAAAGAAAGGGAGGGGAGAGGGAAGGTCTTGAAGAAGAGGGAGGAGGCAAAGCTGATATTAGAATGTAAAGTAAATAAATTCACAAAATAGTTCATAGAAACGTTGGAGAATTGAAAGCACATGCAAATGTTATAAAGGAATTCTGTATCTCACAGTATAACTAAAATAAAATTTAATGTCTTGAAAAGGATGAACCTCAGAACACTTTGTGTAAATTTTTGGGTAATATCCTCAGGAAAAAAGATAGCTTCCTGAATAAAATACTTTTAAATTTTCTTTTTAAGGGAGGAGGGGGTATAACAACTAAGAGAGGAAAAAAAGTTTTCATACAAGCATTCTCCAATTTCTCTAAGATATAACCAAAATATTTTGACTGAGTTAAAACATAAAATAAATATTAGATTCAATTAGTTTACAAACAATAACATTAGGATTGATGTGTGTGTGTGTGTGTGTGTGTGTGTGTGTGTGTGTGTGTGTGTGTGTATGTGTGTGATGTATATATGTGTGCAATTCTCACCAACATCCTATTTGAAGTATTCCCAACAACGCATAGCAGGTATTTTAACCTATCATTTGAGTACTTTGAATAAAGAAAAGGAAGACCTGTCAGGAATTTAAAGTCATCCTCAACTACACATTCAGTATTTTGAGTCAGCCTGTATTACATGAGACCCGATTTTAAAGCAAATCAAACCTTAGCACTTTCTTTATCAGGATTCTAATAAGGTGCCTTGAGTTCTTTATAACTGATTATTAAACTACAACTGATCTACTGAGCTGAAGAAGAGGTTTGATTTCCTGCAGCATCATGTAAATTCCATGATGAATTTTTGCTTTGAGTTTTTGTTTCTCATTTACTTACTTCATTCCTCTGGTTGTTTTATTCTGTCCCATGTGAGTCATTTACTCTTTTCTGCTGGTTTGTGGCTCATTGGACATTAATAGCCCACTTTATGTATCCATACACTAACTGACAGACACTGCATTGCTTTCTCCTTTGGCCTCCTCAAGATAATGATTTTATGAGCACTAACAAGTAATTGTTTATATGGACATAAATGCTTAAGAGTAAAGACATTTGGTTAGTCATATATTGCCCATGCCTAGTAATTTTAAATTCTCTACAGTTTGAGTCATATATATTTAATTGTATGGTCAGAGATCAATCCTACTGAATAACTGTAGCTAGGGAGACTGCTGGCATACTTTATGAAATTAGCATGCTACTTACTTCATTACAGCATGACACTATAGCTTAACTAGGCCCTAAGAGGAAGCAGCAACTCTTAAGATTTGTGTGCAAGTTCAAGATAGTGTGAACAAAGTACTTAACTTGTAGGAGGCTCATGTGGACAGTGCATAATGATTAAACTCATACTCTTGACACAGTGCCTGCCATAGAAAACACTTTTTCTTATTCACCGAACCGAGGTTTTTTAACAGCCCACTGAGGTTGCATGCTTGCCTTTAACAAGCAGCATTTCTCTGCTTTTAGATCCCAGTCATAAAATTTCCTTTCCACCAAAGAAAATGCATCCACAATGCTGAATCTTTGCTATCTGTCCATCATCTAAATCTAAGTCTGAGAAATGAACTTTGCTGTGATACTTTTAGATCTCAGAAATCTTAAAGGTAAACGAAATGCTAAAGGGAGCCCAGTAGCAAAGGGAGGCAAAGACGATGAGGACAACGTGAAATGACTTTCTATATGAGGCAGAAACATGCACAACGCATGAAGGAAAAGAAACTAAAAATATCTGTGTTGTTATAAAGGAAAGCAGAGCCAGAGCAATTTGTCTGTGCTTCTTTCCCATCTGTGTGGCGCCTTCACTTAAACAGCCAACGTCGATGAATCTGATTTGCTTTTCTGCTGGAAAAGTTGTGGCTTAGCTTGGAGCTATGCTGCAATGTCTAGATAAAGACATCTTTACATAAATACTGTATATATCTCAGTTTAACACATATGCTTTTTATTTGTGACTTTTGCACACACACCCCATCTTCCTATCTTCAGGTAATATGTGAGTTCCTGAAAAATACCGGGAGGAGAATATTTTTCTGTTATGTGTATATATATGTATATAAATATATATATTCTTGTTCTCCATATGTGTGTGTTTGACCATATATATATATATATATATATATATATATATATATATATATATATATATATTACGGTTATTATTAAATAAGAAATAAGAGGATAAAATGACTTGATCCCCCCCTGCGTGTTGCCAGGTTCTTCTCATGAGGAGGAGCTGAACATCATGTTCAGATAGCCTTTCTGTCAGACTAGTGTTTCAACCAGCTGACCAGTCTTGCTGTAAACATTTGCCCTGGCTGAATTTTCCTATTCCGGATGATTGTCTGCCTGGCAACAAGATGCCAGAAGCGCAAAGCCAAAATATCCTTATGTGGGCATAGCTGCCTCTCATGGCAGAGCCAATTTGGACCCTATCCATTGGCAGGGATGTCCCAGAGGCATCCAATTTTAGTTCAGTCTCTTTTAAACTATGGATTGTAAACAAACAGTAGGATTTTCCACAGTGGAAGGGAGGAGAGTGAGAAGTGGAATAACTAAAGCTAGCCACTAGCTCACCACAAGAATGGGGTGTAGCAATCACCCAGGAATTCCAGCTACTCTAGAGAACAACAGATAGTGCTTGAAGTTCACAAGCTTGGTGTAGCCGCTGCTTCCCTTTTCTTTCCTATTCTCTGAATTTTCACACACCCTTCTCTCTCGGCCTTTAATAGGAAGCAGAATGTCAAAACTACAGAAGTTTCAATGGGCTCGTGCTAAACTGGAAGTGACAGATGCACATTGACTGGTTTTCAGATAATCCATGTCTTTGTTAATTTTACACACAGCTTTTCTAGACCATCTTGAAGAAACATGGTTGGTTAGATTTGATAGAGTCTGAGGAGCTTTGAGCCACATTCTCTACATGAATCTTGCCTCTTGAAATCTAGCTCAACAGCAACATACTCATGTCTCATGATGCTATGCAACCAGTGTCAGCAGACCAAGAGTTTCTCCATGTGGTCAAGGGAGGACAGAGAGGTCATTTTTCTACCTGAATGTGGAATTAAGACAATATCCTTGAATTCAGTGGCTCCTGGAACGATCTTAGACGAACAGAAATGATGATTGTACTTATGTCTTACATGAGCTACTAACTTCCAATACTCAATACAAACACTGTTATGTTATGTCATTTATTTAATTAGTATGTTATCAAATAGAATATTGAGTGGCCAAATAACTGAGTCACAATAGCATTGTGTGCAAAAGAATTTAGCTTAGTAATTGCATGGTGAATTAGGGTTCCTTTCTTTGTACATCTGCTTCAATATTTGTGAGATTTCTTGATCATAGGTATGGTGACTAGGGTACCGTAATTTCTCAGAGTAGTTTTAATTTTCATTCCTCCATGACTAATAATATTGAGACCTTTTTAAAATGATCATTATCCTTTTGTGTTTCTTATTTTGAAAACCATCTATTCAGTTAATTTGCCACATTGTTGACTGGCAGCTTTGTTTCCACTTAAATTTTGTAATTGTTTGTAAATTATAGATCAGCCTTTTTCAGAAGTGTAGCTGGAAAAAAAATGTTCTTTCCTTTTGGGATTTCTCTCTTTGTTCTGATTATATTTTTCTTGGCCATGCAGAAACTTTTTTCTATGTAGTCATATCTGCTAACATTGGGGCATAGTTCCTGTACTATCTAGAAAGTTCTTGACTACCCTATGGTTTTGAAGAGTAATCTTTGTATTTTCTTTTAGAAATTTTAGTATGTGTAGACTTAAATACAGATTATTAATCCATTTTTACACAGGTTTTAGAAATATCTTTGAAGTTTCCTTAAAACATAAAAAATAGTACTACCATTAATCCAGCTATTCCATTCCAGGGAATATAACCAGAGAACTCATAAGGATATTTATACTTCTTTAGACTCATTCACTATAGCAAGGAAGTGAAACCAACCTAGTTTTGTATCAAATCATTAATGTATAGTGAAAAATCGTGGTGTGTGTGTGTGTGTATAAATAATTCTGCCCGAAAGAAAATTAAAGTCACAAAATTGGCAGAAATATGGATGTGCTTAAAATGTAATATTAGGTACTGTCACCCTATTTATAAAAGAATCTTCATCTTCTCCATATGTATGTATATCCTAAGATGTGTGTGTATATTTGTGTTATAGTGTATAAAAAAGAAGAATATAGAATAAAAATAATAGAGGATGAGTAAAAGGTAAATGTAGGTATTAGACCTTTGAGTCATAAAAATATATGAAGTTAATTGTTTTTCTAGTTTTTACTCATGACGTGATATGGCTTTTTAATTTTTTGGTGTTGGATAAGTGCATAAAATATATCGCATAGTGAAACTGTTAAGACCAATATTAGGCTCCACAACTTCCGAATGGCCATTTAAATGTTTACACTGTGTTTCTGTTTAGTTTCTGTTTAAATAGCCTGTCTATTGGTGACAATGGGGTGTTGAAGTTGCCCACTATTATTGTGTGAGGTTCAATGTGTGTTTTGAGCTTTACTGAAGTTCCTTTCACGAATATGGGTGCCCATGCATTTGGGGCATACCTGTTCAAAACTGAAACTTTATCTTAGTAAATTTTTTCCCTTTGGTGAGTATAAAATGTCCTTTTCCATCTCATTTATTAACTTTTTGTTGAAAGGCTATAATATTGGATATTAGAATGACTACTCTAGCTTATTTTGGGGGAAACCATTTGCTTAGAAACCTTTTCTTAAGCCCCTCTTTTTAAAATTATTTTGTTTCTCTTTTAAATATATATCAGTTCCCAGTTACCTCTCTCTACAAGCCTCATATCCCATCCCTCTCCCCCTTCACTTTGCCTTGATGAAGGTTCAACTCCAGCCACTAACTCACTCACTCACTCCTTAACACTCTGGCATTCCACTGTGCTGGGGCATCAAACTTTCACAAAACCAAGGTTCTCTCCTCCCACTGAGGTCTGATAAGTCCATCCTCTGCTACATATCCAGCTGAGCCATAGATCCCTCCATGTGCACTCTTTAGTTGGTGGTTTCGTCCCTGGAAGCTCTGTGGTGTCCATTTAGTTGATATTGTTGTTCTTTCTATGGGGTTGCAAACCCCTTCAGCTCCTCAGTCCTTCCCCTAACTCTTCCATTGGGTTCCCTGGGCTCTGAGGTAGTGTCTCCTTTTGTCTCTGAGGTATATTTCTGAAATATATAGACCTTGGATCTGATTTTGATGTATTATGTTTTTATTCAAAAGTATTAATATTGTAGATTTAATAAATCTTAAAAATATTCAGATCAGGCATAATAGTACACTCAGAAATAAGCAGGAGGCCAATCTTTGTGAGTTCAAGCCCAGTCTCATCTATGATAACAAACAGGCCAGCCAGAGCTGTTGAAACTGTGTCTCAAAAAAGAAGGAAAGAAAAACTGTAATGTACTGAGTATGGTCATTTACATTACAACAAGTAAAATAACCACCTTTGAACTACTCCTAATATTTTATATGATATGAATTAATGAGAAGCCACCTAGCATGTCAGAATCATTTTTGACATATTTAATTTATTGCAGAAGAATTTACATGCAGCTAGAAATGAAATTATAATTTTTATGTTAGACTTAGTTGTTTAGATTACAAAATTAAATAGCTTGTAATAGATGACCCTCACCTAGTATCTCTGCTCTTCTTCAAAAATCCTAGGCCATGGAGGCTGGTGATCACTATAATTAGTGATGTCCAAACAGGAGGATAGCCTTGAATATACTAGTAGAAATGCTAACTTTCTTTCTTCTAGAGTTCTTGGAAATGCATAAAAGGTATTTTACAGGACAAATGGACATGAGATAGACATTACTGGTGTCTATCTCATTTACCAAACACTGGGATCTAGTGCATGATGCCTGCTTAAAACTGAAAGAATTAACACAGGCTTTGCTGAGGAGGGAGATAAGTGTTATGCCTGAAATGCAGGATCATAACTCAGTAACTCAGTGTGTCTAAATCAATGAAATATAATCCAGTGATTGTGCCTGGTACAAACAGAAAGCATGGAGAGATGGCATATAGGAGGCCAAGATGTTCAAATCATTTACAGCAACGTCAAGATAGATATCCATTAAAATCAAATCCTGTTTCAATGTAATGCTGGCCAACAGAGACAAATAGCATCTCTCCGAAGCAAATGTAAAATTATTTCTCTTTTTAGATTTTTGGACCCTATGATGATTTTAACCAAAATTACTTCTTGCTTGTTTGGGGAATTTTTACTCCCTTCTGTCATTTAGAAATTCCTAGTTAGTCCATCAAAATAATTTTCTACTTCTACTGAAAGGAATATGCATTAGGCATTAAACTATGCACATTTGTATAGTTGGCATTCTCATTCACATTCATAAGTTGATTATATGAAATGAGTTGATTAAGAATGACTGAATATGTGGACTGCAAAGGCTATTCGAATTACATCATCAACACGAGTAGTTGTTTCAAAATTGATGGACTATGTTTAAAAGTCTAATTTCTGAGACACAGCACAATATAAGATTTACCTTTCTTTCCTGATGGTTTTCTCATCATCAATCTCATTAGCAAAAGATGTAAGAGGCAACTTCAATACACAAAATATTAGAAATGATATTTAGAAAATGAAACCTGTGAAGTTACATTATTTGGAGGGAAAAGTAGACAGTGTCTTGGTCTTTTAAAAGAAAATCCCATAGAATAATAAAGACTTTAACATGTTCAGTATTTGTGCTGTTACATACCTCTAACCTTCTATAGTTAGCTTTGCAAGGAAAAATATATTATTATGCTTGAAAGAACGTGTAGAATACTTAAGAGAATAAAAATTCTTTATTAAATATTCTATCATTAATAGTGTCTTTGTTTCTTCATTTAGAAATCTGAAGTGTGGACTGACACCAGGGGTTTTATCTAAAAGTGCATCAAACTTTAGAAAAGAGGACAAAGTAAGCTTCATTTTTCTTCTCCAAGTTAATACTGATGAACAATACTCTATCCTGCGTTTTCTCTTTAAATTTTTTACTATTTTGATCAATTTTTAAAATAGTATATCTGCACTGATTACCATTTATCATTGAGGTCATAGTACTGAAAAGTGCCTACACCAGAATTTCAGCACAGGTGTATATAGCCCTCAAAGCCTTTGTCCCTAAAAATGATTCCACATATGTGGGTTTCATCTCTATAGATGATTTCTTCCCTTAATGATAAGAAAACAAATCCTAGATGAATCCTAGGGAAACCTAAAGCTGAATGGTGTCAGCTTCTGAACACACACACAAACACATACACGCATATACACACACATACATAAACATATACACACACATATACACATACAAACATATACACACACTGAGCAAATAGCTTCCTAATCTATGTAGAATAACATTTTAACGTCCAACACTATATAGCCAATGTCCTACTTGGCATGCTCTTTTCCTATCACCCTTAATACTATATCCTCTCCTTTCACTAAAAGTCAGCCTCTGTTGTGCCACATTCATCCCTAGATATCCAGTGATTTTTGTCCATTCTGATTCCCTTTCTAGCAGCTTAATTTTCCCACATCCCATATGGCTACATTATTGTTCATACTTCAATGTTGGTGCCACCTTCCCCCAAGAAAATATTTCTGACTTTCAAAATGGAAATAAGTTGCCTGTCACTCCTGAATTGTTTCTAATGAAAGCAATTTCCTTGTTCCTGGATGATTGTTTGCAGCCACCAATGTATGAAATTTCTTGACCATATTATTTAATTCATGATTTGATTCACCAGACTCCAAATGCTAGATTCTCATTTCAATAAATGATTAAATGGATAAGACCTGCAGAGGACCATTGTATCTAGGACTTTCAGACTGATCACCTGATGTGGGATGGATTTACAAATGTTGACAGTGACTCTTCTCATTAATCATCTAATTTATAACTATATAGCTCTACAGCAGGAACCAATTGTAATAGAAAAAGTTTGTGCTAACAATTAAGAGATCTACCTACAGGCCTACATTTTTGCACTTTCATATTTGGTGAATTTCAAAGAAACTGAAGTTAAGTATTTGAATATTGTTTCCTAGGTTTGGAAGAGGAGAGCAGAGCTGAAGATAGCAAATAACTTGAGTGTGCCCCATCTTCTGGCCTGAGAAGGAGTTTTACATGAACCATCGAGCACGGCGGAAGTTTAATTTTCTTAGAAAAAGTGAAGTAGTGACAGAAGCCGGCCATCTGTTCTTCACATCACTAGAGCCAGAACAAAAGGGAAAGAGTAAAATGTAATCCAGAGGGTTTATATTAGATCTGAGAAAGAAGGCCTACACAAGGAAGTTTGCTCTTATGCAGCAAGACAAACTTCACGAACAGACTTGAAACTTTCGATGTGGAAACTTTTAGAGTTAATTCAAATTTATACCCCAAAATGTTTCAGCGGGATATTTGTTATGAATTCAGGAAAGTGAAGCTTTTTTCCTAAATTCTTGGTCATCACATTAATTTAATATATTAAAGATATTCAATAAAACGTATATAAAAATCTAGGGTGGTATTGTAGGTTGTATCATACATGGATTTATGTGAACACATGACAACAAAGACTACAGATAAAAGTTAAAGCAACTTGAGCCTCTAAATTGTTTCATCTGCTTGTCACATAGTTGTCCTATTCAAGAATGTCTGTGGTCTTCAATGACACAACCAGCAGAAAACAAAAAGTGAAAGGGAATAGAGACAACTTTGTTTTCTCTCAAAAGCCTCCCCAGCATAAAACCGGTTCCGTTTTTAAGTCTACATTAAAGATCTAACCTTCTGAAGTGTTTGTAGTCCAAATTATTCTTCTCTTTTGCCATGTTTTCCATGAAGAGTTCACTCCCATCAGATGGACAGACAAGAAGCACAGAAAACAATCAGGGAGCAGTGATGGCGAATGGCTCTTGAAACCTCAAAGCTCACAACCAGTGCCACACTTCCTTCAGCACCAACATGCCTCCTAATCCTCCCGAAACAGCTACCAACCTGGGAGCAATTACCCACATGCCTTACTAATAGCATGCCATTCCACCACCTCAGAAGACACACAGCCATTTTCCAACTTAATTTTAGGCCTGCTGTGAAGGAGAAAGGGGGAAATGCATGACTGGTACTGCCAAGATCTCAGGAGCAAAAAGTTCTAATGGAGAAGCTATCACCAGTATTTTTGCTAAATTGACAGTGTATTAAACTTCCCTCTAAACCAGTATCTTTAGACTTATGCATACTTACAGATTAGCACAGTGCTCAAAACCTCATTGGAAAAGTTTCCTTGTCTAATTAATTTAAAAATCACAAGTAACCAAATATACTAAGTATCCATAAAGCTCAACCACAAATGGAACATCTAAACCACAGCATTTCCCACAAGGCTCAAGGATCATTGAAAGAAAAAAATAGTGTCAGAAGGTATTAAGACCAGCAGTCTGCATCAAACAGCGCCCTCTAAATAAGGAGGGGGCACTGCAGTCATGAACTGAGAACCATGTTTGCCTACCCAAGACCTGTACAAATTCATTCCAACCAATATGCTAGGTTGGAAGGACTAGAGGCTCCCAGCCCTCCACCCTTAAGAGCCTTGGTGGTTGGATTCTGGGAAGGGAGGGTCAATTTTCTCTAAAGGTGTAGCCCCTGGTAGAACTGCTTCACATATACAGGAGTATAGTGGCCACAGAAACTATACTCTGGCTTATTTTAAAACAGAAAAAGAAGACATCTATTTGGGAAATGAGTGTTGGGAGTTGCAACCAGAGTTGATCTGGCAGTACCTTAGGGAGTGGAGTAGGAAGAGATATATTCAAAATTTATTGGATGTGTGTAATAAATTACCAATCAGTTAATCAAGTGGCTCTGTAAATACTAACTCAGGCAAGCTACTAATATGGTCTGCTTTGCAATCTTCTGATCCACTCTACTAAACCAAAGCTGCCACAAAAGCACACGTTTAAGGAACGATGAAATTTTCGGTGCAATTAACGATGAAATTAACCTGGTACTTGAGAAACATAGAGTTGGTTGGTTTTGTTTCATTTTTAGACAACCAAGCAGGTACCGATGCAGAGAAGCCATAGTCCCTATATAAAGACACGTGTCTCTGCCTATTGTCATGTTTTCTTTCCTGTGGTTTTGTCATGTACATAAAATGTCATATACATGGAATTGATTGAGGGTTTTAAATGTAAGGATATTCATGGCTACCCTTCTAAACAGTGATATTCTTTACTATTTAGTTGGATCATGTATTACACACATAATCTTAAAATTTTTTGCCTATGTTCTAAGTTTTTCTTTAAAAAAAAAAGTTTTAAAGACTTTTTGCTCCTTAAGAACTCAGGAAACTATCCTCTCATCTCTGAAAATATATTACCTGTGGTCACTTTTGAGCTCCTCCCCTTCAAAAGAGATAGTCACTTACCTTTTTTTGCCGTCAGCTTATTCACCTGTAAAGTAGGAATGGAAATATCTCATCAAGGATAAGGATGAAACTCAATTTAACAAGGGGTACAGCTAAGATCATGACTCACCACATGAGGAGAGGATGATGTACATTTAATTATTTGAAACCATATTGTAATTACCATGTAATGACCAACTTAATGGCAAAAATCCTTACACAGTTATTAGAACTTTTCTGTGATTTTTCTAAAACATTGTTCTATACAATGTTATAAAACTTAAAACCTGCTCTGAAATTCATTGAAAAATAATAAGATTTCATTATCTATAAAGTAAAAATAATATAAGATTTATAAAGCAGAAATTAGTGTAATGGAAGAAAAATCACAGAGCTCTGGGAAATGAGATTACCAGTGCTCTGGACTAACAAGAAAGCCATTTCTGACACAAGGCATCACCTGTGCTAACACATAGAGATAAATAAAAAGACGTTTCAGGTGGATGATGGCTAGTGGGTATGTAGCTAGGAGAGTTAGTAAGGTTTTCTGAGCTAACATATGAAGTGCCCAGGTAGAGATGAGAAGAGATAGAAGGAGAACCTAAGTCCCTAAAGTCAAACTAGACTGTAACATGCCAGGGAAAGCTTGTGAGACATGTGGATAAGGAAATGCACTTCTAAAACTGCTTTAAGACCATTTTTAAGAAATCAAGGGACACTATTCCACAGACTGTGAGTCTTTATCATTAGCATCAACCCAAAGCCTATGGAAATGCACATTCTATTTTTTTCTTATTAGAAATCGTTATTTTGATCCTAAAACATGATCTTATTGTACAAGAAATTTGTATTTGGCCAAGAATATTTATTGTGGGATCCCAACTTCAGTTATATTTTTAAAAATTATTCTTTTTATTTTTTTGACATTACAACACGTAGGTCATTTCTCCCTTCTCTTTCATCTCCTTACACCCTCACATATACTCCTCTTGCTCTCTTTTAAATAAATGTCCTCTTTTCATTAATTGTTGTTAAGAGCATGTATAGCTGTGGATAGTTATACATATCTGCAGATGTAACATGTTACGGTTTTTCAACCTGCTCTTATCAGACAAGCTGAGTTTGCCCTTGGCTGCTAAGTCTGACAAGTGATCCCAATGCAGATTTAAGATTCCCCTACTGCTACCGAGTAGAAAGTACATTGGAGTAGACAAAGACAAAAGCTCTGAGATCCACCATGGACACAGAAAAGCAGATAGGAAAGCAGAGAGGGGGATACTGAAATCCTGTGTGTGCAGTGTGAGAAAGCCATGGCTGAGCTCGTCCCTGTGGCCTGGGCTAGCGATCAAAAGCACAGCCAACATTCTTGGCATTTGTCGTCATTGTCATTATGGATTACAAACAAGTATCTACCTGAAGGAAGCTTTAGTTCAATCTACAGTCTTAGTGGGAGACTGTGAAACTGTATTAACAGCATCAGTGTCTCCTTCTATCAATGGGAAATATTTTGATACATCACCATAAAAACAATAAGTTTGCTGCTCCAGTCTCCCTGCCTTACTAACTCCCAACTTTCCTTGCTTTCACCGTTCTCTTTTAATGCCCTTCTCTGTGCATTATTTCATTTCCATTATATGTTGTGCTATTTTGCATCCCCCCGTGATTATGTTTTCACTGAACAGATGCACAACAGTTTTGCTGCACCAAATTCTATGATCCATAATTAGATGTCAATATGTTTTCTTTATGAACTAAATACATTTTTAGTTACTTGGACATTAATTAAAATCACATGCTGGATTGTTACATCCTTTCAACACATTTTTGAGGAAATATTTTTGGTTTACTTGAATGCTTTAAAACACTCAATTTTATAATATACAATTCTTTTTCCATAATAATAATACATACTGTAGATAATACAGAAATATTAATTATAGAGTTACACCATACAACCCATTAACAAGATATAATCATTCACATATGAAAGAAATGTCATTTGATGAATTAGTGGAAGCTATTTTTTTAATCATTGCTTTAAAATATGTTATGCATTTGGATGCAGTTCTAGTAAAAAATAATGAAATGGTTTTTCAAAATAACAAGAAGTAATGTCCAATATTTTCTATCATAATAACAAAAAATTTGAAAATTCGTAAAAATTTATGTAGAAATGGATAACCCAGAATGGCAAGAGGTAGTAAACTGTAGTGATTCAGCTGCATGGACCTCAGCAACCTTTTCATATGGAAAAACTTGAAACTTGATATTTTTAATGAAGGGATGGGCTTCACAGATCTATTCTTATGGAGTTGACTATTTAAGCCCTTATTCAAGAACCCCTAATTCATTTTCATAACTACAGTCTGAATTTGATGAGAGAAGAGTAGAGACACGTATTTGAGCATTGTGTTGGTATGTCTTTGTCCTTTTTCAGTTACAAAGTTTACTTGTTTACACTTACACAAAGTTTGCATGGCATCTCAGAGGCTATAAAAGGTCCTTCACTATAATATAAATGGTGTCACACCTACACACACTTGCTCAGATTTTTGCCTCCAATGTTTAGGACATAAAGACATAAACTCTGAATTTCCAGATATTTGTTTAAACCAAATAACTGTCTCTTAGCATTTCTATTAACTTTCCTCTGGGAATATCAAAGGTGATAAGGTGATGCCTCTCTAGCTAAGTATAAGCACCTTGAACTGCTTATATAAAGTGCTCAAAGGAGAGTGGCAGGCTCTGATAACTCAGCATTCTACAGGATTAGGTGGCATTTTCAAATGTTTTTAGAATATGCGAGGTACACAGACTGAGCCTTGAGGATGTTCAATCGTGGCAAATGCATAATTAACAATAAATTTTAAAAGTTAGAACAAAATACTTGTGTAGAATATATTAGAAAGATTAGCCAGAAATTGGTATCTGCTGGCAAGGAATCGATTGAAATGTCCCTTAGGTGTGGCCTAGTTTCTGTGTTGGAAAGCAGAAACTAATCATGTTAGAAATGGGGGTGGGTCTTGCTCTCCACATCACACTGAGTCACGATTTTCCACTTGACAAGTCCTCTGACCTGTGTCCTGTTCAGTGAGGTTGAACATAAAGTGTTTTCCAGAAACCTTTATGCACCACATAGTGCTTATAAATAAAAGAGTCAATCTTGTCTAATAATACTTTAGATGATTAATAGACGAGACAACCAGATGAAAGAAAAGATCAAACCTGTCTTGTAAAACTCATTCGTCATAGACCTCCAAATTTAACTGGATGCCATATATTTTATCCACTAACCCGGACAAGGACCCACACCGTGCTTTTATTCCACTGTGAGAGAGACTGCTAGACAAAGCTGCTTCAATGCTTACCAAGGTCAACTTTTTCTAAGTGGAGCTACTCGCCTTGGTCTCAGTCCACTGGAACTCTTCCCAAAGAGGAGTGGGTTGCCTTTACTGAATCCATGCTCAGTACATAGAAAATTCTAGATTCAAAGGTGATGTTCTTTCACCACCGTATTAACCAGCGCTTTCCATTTGATAGCAAACTGCGGGACTTCGACTTCTAGCAATCAGGCATAAACTTCTTCCATACGGGGGCGGGGGAAACAAAAATGTGATATTATCATCTCAAACTTATGATTCGCAAGAAAATAAGAAGTTAGTCAGTGGGCTAAAATCTCAGCAGATGTGAGACCCATTGCATTAAGGTTACTGGATCACATTGATGAATTTACTAAAAAAATGTTCACAGTCTCATCAAAAGGACCTTCCAGAACTTAAGGGCTGAATGATGTGGACAAAGTTCTGCCCAGGGTATGGCATCTAACTGCTATAATCACAGTGCTCAATACACACACACACACACATCATCATCATCATCATCATCATCATCATCATCATCATCATCAACATCATCATCCCAAAATAAGGAACAATTTCACTTATTGAAATTAAGAAATGCTTGTATTTCCATGGAAACTGAAAAATAGTCTAATCAATATACTTTGGCACAAATCTACACATACAAAGAAGTTTAACCTTATGACAAAGGTGATGCTTATCGTTGATAAAATATAGAAACTACAATGAAAAAGAGTTGTAAGCACTGGTTATTTATTTCTTAAAGACAAAAAAAAGGATTCTTCCTGCCTACTCACTGCAAGATATTGATCCTATGATAACTGGAAATTTTATGACGTAATAGAAAATGTTATAAATTTTATAGTAGACTAACTTAATCTACCTACTGCAAAATGCCCAATAAGTGCAAAGTGTGTGCTTGAAATCTCCTAAGGCTTCAGGTATTGAAACCTTATCACCATTTTGAGTAAGTATCAGGCGGAAACCAAATCAGACTATGGATTAGAGGTGAAGCCTTTGGAATGCAATGAAAATTAGATAAGTGCACTTACAAGTAGCCTTACTTTTGAATCAGCTTGTATTTGTAAGAGCACTGAGAGACCAGCTAGATACAAAAGGAACAAATAATATTTTTCTATCTTTTGTTATGGAATTGTTTGCACAAGGAGTTTAAGACACAAATGTCTTCTTTCACTTATACCACAGTCCTGCGCCAAAACAATCCATTTTTCTCCATGAAGTCACATACCAAAAGATTTTATTTTCTTAACCAAATAGAGAATAAGGCCAGATTTAAGCTTTATGTTGGAATGTGTCATTTCTGAAGGTAGAAGGCATGATCCAGAGAAGAAAATATACTCTACATATTTTGAAGTTGTAAGAGGCAGAATTTTCACACTACCAATCAGTAAGGAAATAGAAGTGAAAGATGAATGGAACAGGAAAAGCGTTCATCGTACAAACACAAGCAGAAGCAGAAAGACTAAGGAAAGGTTGGTGAACTGACTCAAGCTGCACAAGGACAGCAGGTTCTGAAATTCCACCACAAACCAGGACAAAGCAGCACTTTCTCATTTAAAAGAAAGGTGTGTACATGACTTGTTCATTCAAAATGATGAGACTATCCCTCTCTTAACCTTAATTTGAACATTTCACAACATATTATGTGTCAAGGAATTATTTATCTCCCCATTAAGAGATTTTAGTAAAAATCAAAGTAAAATAAATATTTTAAATGATGAAAGAAGTAATAAAAATAAGGCAAAATAACTGAACTTATGATTCAGAAAGTAAGAATACAGTGTTTTTCACGGAAATACAACCCAGAAGTATAATAAAATAACATTATATATTTTCTCAGTGAGTCAAAGACATAATTTTGACCAGACACAGGACACACTGAAGTGGTGTATGATGCACTACTGGAAGCTTGACAAGGGGTGAACCACTGTGAAAGACACTTTTAAATCATTTGTGTCCCTGACCCGCAAAGTCTATTTTTGTGCCTAAATGTAAAGAAACATAATTCACAGATTTTGAGCATATGTTTAATGATTTAAATATACACTCATGGGCTGGAGAGATGGCTCAGTGGTTGAAAACACTGACTGCTCTTCCAGAGGTGCTGAGTTCAATTCCCAGCAACCACATGGTGGCTCACAACCATCTGTAATGAGATCTGGTGTCCTCTTCTGATGTCTGAAGACAGCTGCAGTGTGTATAAGTAAGTAAGTAAATAAATAAATAAACAAACAGAAAAACAAACAAATATCCACTCATGCCGTTTAAAACGTAAAACAGTTGAACTAGTCTATAGCCATAAGAAGGTTTGCACATTTTCTCATTTTCTAACCTTTACCCATAGAGATTATTTATCTTATCCTTTGATTCCGTGCACATGGAACCATCAGTAGTGTTTGTGTTAGCCTTCATTTTTTGCTATAAGTCATTGATACGTTCAGGGCATCAGTCACCATGTGGTACTCCATTGTTTGGAACACTGCAGTTTTCTGTTCCTTCATTTCCTGGAAAGATATTAGGGGGATTCTCCAATTTTTGGACTATTTTAAAACTGCAAATTCAGTCAAAACTAAGCTTCACTTTTACACAGCAGGAGAAACAGTTAAAACTAGACATAATATCAATGTTCATACTAAGGTGAAAAACCTGTAAAAACAAAACGAATTGATGGCTGTCACATACACTGGGACACCAAAGGACAATTGATCATGAGTTCATCATATTAACCTCCCATGTTAAAATATATATATCATACTACTCTACTTATAGGAACTCAAAGATATAACACAAAAGTAAGAAATGCATGTTATTATAAAACTATTTGTTTACCTGTGTGAGAGTATGGGCCTCCATGTGTAGTTGCATGAGCCTGTGCAGACAAGCAATGTCAGAATATGTTAACTGACTATCTGCCTCTAAGACTCTCTACCTATGCCTTTAGAGCAGGTCTTTCCCCAAACCTGTGGCTCATGTTTTCTCTGCTCACCAAAAGCCAGCAATCCCCAGACATCCTTTTGCCTCTGTGCCCATCAGAGATGGCCTTACATATATTTCTGGGGTCTCCAGATTGTTACACAAGCACTGGGTCTTAACCTCTAGTCTGCATTATCACAAAGCAAGCACTATTAACCACTGAGCCCTCCTCTCTCTAGCTGAATGTATGGTTTTTTTTTTTAATTATAAATATGATATTAAACATGTAAAAATAAAAGTAAAGAAAGAGTTTGAAGTTGTGATTTATCTGACTTGCTTGATAGTACGTGGAAATAAATTTATAAGGGAGAGTGCAAAGACAGATAATATTCATTCGCAGTTGTGTGATGTGCATACGATCATCACTTGAAATGCTTGCTTTGCACATTGTCTGTGCTTTATAAGTATCTCTTACAATATTTCCAGTTGGTTGTTTCTAGGGGAGGGTCAGTTTTCCTTAAGGATGAGGATGTTGTTTAACCTTGTTCCGACGGATAAGCATACTCCAAGGAGAGATATAAAGAACATAAAATAAACCCAATGGGTTATTTTTTTAAGGACACAAGGTTGGGAGAGGATGTAGAAAAATGGGGATAGACTCTGGAAAAGTGGGTTAAGCTGATGAATTCACTTTATGAAATTTTCTAAAAATAAAAATAAAAACAAAAAGATGACATTATATAATCTTGATGTAGTGAGTACAATTGACTCAGAAGGCAACGTGCAACATCAGTGGAGAAGTAGAAAGGAAACCTACAATGTTAATCTGCATATATGCCAAACACAGGCAATAGCTTGAGCTGAATCTCATACATGATCCTCTGTCTGTGACCTCCACTGAATTCCTTCATTAAATGTACAGAGAGAGTCTAAATGTACTTTAAAATATACAGAATTGTTAAATATTCCCGTTACTTTTATAAATATTTGTTGAGGCCCAAGTGTATGCACGGTAATGTGTTTGGTAATAACCATTCTCATTCAGAAGTTTTGTTCTGTTTTTAGTCATGATTTTTTAAAAATTATTCCATTCATTACATCTCAAATGATACCCCACTTCCCAGTTACCTCCTCTACCAACCCCCTATCACATGCTATTCCACTTCCCGGTTACCCCTCCACCAGCTTCCCATCCAAACTCGACACCTTCCCTTCGCCTTTGCCTGTATGAGAGGGCTCCCCTACCCACTGCTCCAGCATTCCCCTACTCTGGGGAATCAAGGGCCTCCCCTTCCCCTTCTGTTGCTGTCAGAAAAGGGCATCTTTTACTACATATGTGTCTGGAGACATGGATCCCTCCAGGTATTGATTGGTGGGTATGATTGGCGGTCTAGTCTCTGGAAGAACTGGGTAGTCAGCCCAGGCTATGTCGTTCTTCCAATGGGGTTGTAATCCCCCTCTGCTCCTCCAGTCCTTCCACCAGCTCCCCTACCAGCTTCCCCAAACTCCATCTGATGGTTGGCTCTAAGCATTCACATCTGCATTGGCATCCATATCTGTATTAATCATTTGCTGGTCAGACTTCCTCCAGACCCACCACACTAGGTTCTGGTCAGCAAGTACCTATTGACCACAGCAACAGTGTTTGGTTTGTTGTGGTGGTGTCTGCACACAAGATGGATCCCCAGGTAGGGCAGTCCCTGGTTGGGGACTTTCCTTCAGTCTCTGCTCCATTTTCTTGTCCCTGTTCTTGCTTCAGATAAAAACATTTCTGGGTTAAAAACTTTGAGATGGGTAGGAGCCCCATCCCTCGACCGGAGGCTGTGCCTGTCTCACACTCCTTATACTACAAAGTCCCCCTCAACATATACAGGACACAGTCAACCAGAATTTACTATATCTATCTCTCTTCTTTGTTCATATACATACAGGCTGTCCCTGACTTTCAGATTCTCAGCTTCTGAGCAGCCAACACTTTCATGCATTATACATTGACACTCCATAGTGCCTTTTGTATGCCAAATCCAGACTTTCGTACATCAGCAGAGCAACGAGCATTTTGCGCTAATGTGTCATGGCACAGCCTGACAGCCAAGAGTTCTGTCTGGGCAGTCATGCCATCTTTGTCTGGAAGAGCAGACTTTATATAATTATTTGATTTTTTTTTTTGCTCTTTGCCCTTATTATTTTGCCAAACTGAGTAGAAAGTGAACATTGAAAATACTGATAATAGAGGGAGAAAAAAAAATCATAGGTCTCATAAGCTCCATACAGCAAAACAAAAAGAAAATCACTGTGTTCCAATTGTAGTATATCTTTAATCCCAACCATGGCCCTAGGAGATTTAAACCCAGTCAACTGTGGCTCAATCGTAATGAAAAAGTAAGATTAAGGTAACGTAAGATTAAAAGTAAGAGTAAGATTAAAGTAAGATTAAGTAACTGTGGCTCAATCATAACAAAAAAGTAAGATTTATGTCGTATATTCAAGCTTTCAAGAAAACTGGGTATGTAAGCCTAAAATTTTTACTTTTTATCCTAAGTCCTTAATGTATAAAGAAGGCATTTTCTGTAAATCAATGGACATGGGCAAACACTTTCACTTTTGTGTATGTGCTCACTCACTCTGACTTTTGAGCAAAAACTCTCTTACCATCTAGGATGCCCAGGTATATGGGCTTTCCCATCCTCTACCTGACAGTCTACAAAGTGGCTGAAGCAGGCAGGCAGAACAATTTCAGCCTCCAAAAGAGGCAGGACAGTCAAGGAAAGCAAAGCTTGCACAGACCAAGTGGAGCAAACAGACTTAGGTTTTGCAGAACAGGAAAAAAATGAGTTCAAACAAGTTCTGTGTGTTTAATTACATATAGTGTGTTTGCATGACATATTGCTTATTCTCATAAAAGTTGTGAGCAATTGACTAGGTGAGGAAAATGAACTCATAGTTTAAATAGTTTATTCTAGATGTCACATGTACAAGTATGCATGCATACTCTCTTGTCTCTCTTCTCTATCTCTCTTGCACACACACACACACATGCTCACACATATACACACACACATAGATAAGCAATAAATTTAAGCTGTGTATCTGAATTTAAAATACAGCTTGTTTTAAAAGTGTGATACCTTCAGTCTGTTCAGTGTTTCAGACCCTGGGGATGGTGCTATCAAATACTCCACAGTTCTGCTGGCACACCCTTCCGACCTGCCCTCCGCAATTTAACTTTAATTTCTAGAAAGCCCTAGCACACTTTCACTTAACCAGTTCACTTCACCAAGCAATGAGATGGAATGTGCTGACTGCCATCCATGCGTAGTATCTCTAAAAAAATATTTTATAGCACAAGTCATTTGTGGCAATCATTTATTGAAATGATATTTTTTTTTATTTTTATAAGAGTGAACTCACTACAGGATGTGTAGACTCCTCAGTCTGACTTTACCCATTTGCATTTCTGTCTCCTGTACCAGCCGAATGCCCATTACAGATAGCACTGGCGTCCCTCCAGTACATAAACTCTCCCCATGTGTCCTGCTGTGGATGCGGCTGCTCATACCTCTTAGCTTCAACCTCCTCAAACTCATAGTCCCATTAGGTATTTTTAATCACCACTGTAGAGTTGCCTAAGTGAATCACCCTTTCTATCTGGGTAATATAGAGTCAATGGAAACCTAATGAAGGATAGAAAAGCCCCACTTCCTCAAGCTACGGCAGACTTAGTGATGCTTTGTATGATGTGCAGGATCCGTGAGAGCCTGCTGAGTCTGGACAGCTGAAGCCAACTTTGATCATCTTTCCCTTGTATGCTGTCCATTTTCACTCTCAGAAAGTCATTCCCGAAACACAAAATGTCTGGGTAGACTTTATGTTATCACTACTGGAAAGAGCAGGTTGGGAAATTCAATCTCCTTTCTCCTAGTTCTTATCGCAGGAAGTTCTAAGATTAATACACTAATGGTGCTGTTTCCTTCAGAGGACTCAGGCAAACAGGGACCATGCCCGCTCTTTCATAACGACGTTAGTTCTGCCATTGAAATCAGCAGCTGTCCCATCCTCTCCTTACCTAGACACATGCCATGTCTCAACACTGCCATCTGAATTTCAGCAAAGGTTTGGAGGAGACAAACATTCACACCATAGCATTGTCGCCATTTCTGTTGCTGCGTGTGGTTTTGGTTACGAGAGACCCACTACTTCAAGAAATTGGTAAAAGTAAATGCCTAAGGGCAGGAGAAATGGTTTAGGGAATAAAATGCTTTGAAAGTAGAATAACCTCAGTCCGAACCCTCAGCGCTCACACAGAGATGAGCACGGTCACATGTACCTGTGGCCCCAGCATTGTGCTATGGGTGCAGATCGCCGGGTTTTGCTGGCTGACAACATACTTCTATTTTCTGTGAAGGGTCTTATTTTATCAGAATAAATACCCGGAAGGCGATAGAGTAGGAGACAGGACGGCCTCCTCTGGTCTCTGTACACATACTTGTATACACGTGCACGTATATCATCCCCACATACATAGGCATATATATATACATACATACATACATACATGCATACATACATACATGCATACATACATACATGCATACATACATGCATACAAGAGAGTATATGATACTTATTTTTATGTTTTATTCTTCTAGAATCAATGCTCATAACCCAGTTTATTTGTGTAAATGCAAGATTCTAGATGATGAGGTATTTCTTATTCCTGATAAAATTTGTTATTTCTTTCAAACCATACCAGTGAGAAACAGACCTGGCAAGCTCACAAATGTATCAACAATCCCTGGCCATCCTTCCAGACTTCATACTGCTCTGTGGAGCATTGTCAGGTGAGAAAATGTGATTGCATAGTGAGCTGAACTTTTACAAAACCTTTCATTATGTCACCAGTAAAGATATACTATGATACTTTATAAGTTATATACAATTCCAAATCTTATATTTGTTTCTTTAAAATGTTCTTCTTAAAGTCTACTACCTCTTATAGTATTTTTGAATAAACAAGCAGTATGTATTTATTTCAGATGAGCTTCATTTGCTCCAGACATGCACTGAAACACCCCCATCTACTAGTGTAGCTATACTATAGTAAAGGACACAAATAGGAAGTAAAAAACTAAGTACAAGGTAATTAACTTATGTGAAAACATGGGAGGTGTGATGGTTTAAATATGCTTGGCTCATGGGAAGTGATACTATTAAGGGGTGTGGCCTTGTTGGAGGAGGTGTGTCACTGTGGGTGTGGGCTTTGGGGGCCTCTGATTAGGCTCCACCCTTTGCAGAAGAAAGTCCCCCTCTGGATGCCTGGAGTCACCTTTGAATGAATATGTAGAACTCTTGGCTCTTTAAGCACCATGTCTGCCTGAAAGCTGCCATGCTTCCTACTATGTTGATAATAGACCAAACTTCTAAAACTGTGAGCCAGCCCCAATTAAATATTCCTTTATCAGAGTTAACTTGGTCATAGTGTCCATTCACAGTAATAAAAACCTAACTAAAACAGAAGTTGGTACCAGAGACTGGGGTAATGCTGTGATAGGCCTGACTATGTCATTATTTGGAGGAGTGTAGATACTGAGACTTTGAATTTGGAAAGTAATGGAATTCGTTAAGTGAGGCTTGAATATAAAAAGGAATATGGAAGACATTGGTGAATAGGATGAAATGAACTGTAAGGGCTTGTTTCAAGAGGCTTCAGAAGAAATTTTAGTATGCTGCCTGGAGATCCTTCTTAAGATATTTGGTGATGATTGTAGCTGCATTTTTTTGCCCTTTTCTGGGGAGTCTACCTGGGGTTAAGGTGAAGACTCGTATTTTATCAAGAATAGCAAGCTGACAAACAAAAATACAGAAAGAATGGCACCAGGAAGCCAGATGAAGTTAAGAGGTATGTTCAAGGATATTAAGTAGGATTAAGGGAGTGGTGACGTCAGGGCAAGATTCTATCAGCTGTGCTTGTTATTTATGTGTCTGCCTTCGAACGAGGAACAGTTACATCATAGAAGGTGTTATTATTTCCTGTGGAATGAACTACAATCCAGAAATGGAGGGCACATCTGTGATCCAGATCTTGAGGCTGGAAGACACAGGCTTTTGATCCAAATCTTGAGGCACAGTAACCATAAAAAGTTCTGGCATGGTGGTATACACCTTTAACCATAGCATGCAGTATCTAGATGCATGCAAATTTTTGAATTCCGGGTCAGTCTAAAGAACAAGTTCCAAGACAGCCAAGCTTCAACAGTGAGGATATAGAATAACAGAAAGCTGGTGATAATGTAATTGCACAAGGAGGGTATGTTCCAGTCCTATAAAACAACAGAATGTGGCAACTTCATCCATGTGACTCTGGCTTTAAAGTCAAGATTAGAAGGAACTACTGGGACACTTGATATTTGTTAGTTCGAGCTAAGAAATTAGTGGTGATTTTAAGAAGATACCAGCTTGCATCCTTTGGCTCCTCCAATGTCTACCTGTATGCTACCATGATGACGATGTAAAACTCAATTGTAAGCCAGTCCCAATTAAATGTTGTGATTTTACAAGAGTTACCATGGAAATGTTTTCCTTTCACAGTAATGATACCCTAGGACAGGAGGTTTGGTAGAAACTAAATGATCTCCTTCAGCTTGAGAGGCTAAAGAAGATTGCCTTAGTAATGACAAGAACTGAGAATGAAGGTCAAGAAGGAGAAACTCACCAGTCCCAGAAAAACAAAGAAAATTGTTAAATAAACAGAAAAGATGTAACAATCTTTGTCAGGTATATCCCCAGAGAAAAGTATACACAGGACAGGAAGAATTCCCCAAAGTCTAAGGATTCAGACGTGTCTATAAGACAAGCTGCAGAATAGATGAGACACAGTGCAAAATATAAATGTATGAATGACCTGTTGCTTTGTTTAAAAACGCAGTTAGAAGTACTAAGAATCTCAGCCTGGTGTGGTGGTACACAGTTGTGATTCAGCTACTGGGAAGGCTGGTGAAAAAGGATGGCTAATCTGTGCTTCACAGCAGGATCATGTCACAAAAACACGAAAGAAAAGAAAGTATATTAAGATATAAACATCACAGACCCATTGTTAGTGCCCACGGTTGCCACCTAGAAATGAAAGTTAAGTCCCTACTGCTAAAGACACCATGAACTTCAGACACAAGATTTAGTGGCCCATGACCTGGCACTCACCTGACTTTTCCTTGACAACTAGGTGTCACGGGAGCAGAAGGCACTATGTAAGCTTCCAAAAGAGGCAAGCGAACAACAGCTCTATGCGCCTATGGTACTTCTGAACCACAACAAGAACCGTCGTGGCATTAAGACCTATGTGCACAGGACTGATGCGCATACTTTGTTGGCAGTCAACAGTTTTCTTATTGGACCCCACAAGAGGGGAATCATGCCTGGTGCTAGAAACCTAGCCAAGTGCCCAGATCTAGTGAAGTCACACATCTTGCAGATGAACTTACACCTACTTTACAAAACCAGAAAAATTGTGAACTACACTAAGATTTGTCTATATACCCAGAGATAAGTATTGTTTTAATACACTTCAAAGGAGATCTTCTCTTTGTAACAAACAGAAATATAGCAGAAAATTACAATCAATTAAAATGCAAAGTTAGGGAGCCCAGTCCCTTGGGTGATAGCTACAAAACCTCTCCTGACTTGGGAGCATTGTGAAAAAGAAGGTACACAGACTGTGAGAACCAGAGAAACAGGAAGTTTGCTGTGGGATTGTGTTGACTAGGAATGTTAGAAGCTACAAAGTCTCACCAATGCCACTGCCTAAACATGATCGAAACAGTAGAAATGTCAAAATAAATTTGGTAAAGTCTCTCATGGCTTCATTCACATGGAGAGAAGTGTAGACCACTAAAGGATGCTGATAGAGGGAGAAATATTTTTACCAATGGAAGAACACAATTGGTTTCTCAAGACAAGATGAACACACAGAAGCATCATACAGACTGAGAAGTGTGTACACACAAGCACAGACATACATACAAACAAACATACAAGATCTCACACAAGTACACACTCATACACACACACAGACACACATACACACACACATATATATATGTACATGTATAAACAATTAATAGAAAATGGGATCATGAATTTAAAGAGAGCAAGGAGGATTATTTAGAGGTAGAAAACTAAGAGAAGAAATTAATTATTCCCCAAATTAGGACCTCAAAAACAATAAAAACCTATTTTTACACTGTAGAATATATTATGAAATGTTCACAGATGTTATACCACATAATAAAAATACAAAACAAACTGAAGTTTTATATTCTCATTATTTGCAATTATAACCCCAATCTATAGACAAGAAAAAAAAAATCAAGCAAAGTATATTGATACCTTAATAAATTTTAGAAACAATACATGTTTTCAGTGTGGTTTTGTTCATTTGGCTCTCAAAGGATTCCTGATAATAGTATACTTCATTTTAAAAACCATGAAAGAAAATATAAATATAACCCATTTTTCCCCATCGCATCTGAAGTTACTGAGGAAGTGTTTCTTATTTGCTATTTAATATTTCCCTTCTTCAGGCATATAGATACTTGCTAATTAAGTAGCACATGCTGGGGGTGAAGTAGTATTCTATCTGAAGACACAACCTAGTAAAATGACTTATTCCACAATGGTTTCCTGAAAGACTTTTGATAAGGAAAATTCCATTACCTGAGGTGATTAATAATAGTACTGTTAGCAAGGAAAGAGCAGTAAATTGCACTGATAGTAATGCTACTCAAAGAAAAAATACTTTAAATATTTTAAGGTTTAAGAAACTCAAAGCAGTCATTCTGGCTTCCAAAAACAAAAGCAAAAACCAAAACAAAAAAATGAAACAACAAAAACAAAATTTCAATTATCCTAGACAAAAAGATGTTTTAAAAGTGCTGAAGAACTCCTTCTTTTTCATTATGTTTTCCTTTTTACTCAGCTTCTACTTAAACACTAAGATTTTTCTTTGAGCCAGAATTATTTCATTTGTTTTTTAACAAGTACCCCCAGTGTGCCAGGCACATACCTGAATATATTAACTCCAAAACTAAAATGTAAACCACACTGTACTAAAACTTAACATTTTGTACAATGCTGTCTTTTTGCCATAAGATCTCCACATCTCTCAAAGGAGACTTAAATTCAGCATTTTCATTGTTGCAAGCACAGATACAGCCTAACACTGGAAAACTAAGGACAAAAAGTAGGCTCTTCATACAGAGAAGATGGTAATCAAAAGCAGAGTTCAGAGGAGAGGTGCTGGCATTGCAGGGAGGAGAGTGAGCTTTCAACTCAAGGTTGTCTGGCTGAAATATTGGGGTTTCCTCTACCTGTGCTCTTCCCTTCTGTTCTTCAACAGAACAGCAATCTTCTTCCTTCTTTTCATTTGTAACTGGAGAAGTACTGGCTAATTCCACATTCTGAATATCCACTTGTTAACTCTGCATCTTGCCTACACTAACTTTAGAAGAGTTATACTTCAGAATTATTTGTCTACAAGGTATTTTTGAGCATTACATTGGTAAACTAGGAATATTGGCAGTGTTGACTAGGAATGTGGCTGCAAGTACCTCACTGAAAAGTCCCAACCCAAGCACTAGGCTATCAAAGGGATGTGTCTGCGATTTTATATCAGTAAAGAACGTATTTACAAGTCTCAAAGATTCCAAGTGCTGTAGCTGCCGCATGCATGTGTATAAGGGGTCTGAAGATCAAGTCAGTGATTTTCTGAATACATCACAAGTTTCACAGCAACCCCAAGCATCTGCTGATTAACCCAGTAGGATATTAATTATGAACACATCTGCCATTCTTACTTTTTGTTCTTTTTCTTTAAATAGGAATGCGGTGATTCAAACCTGTGTGTGTGATTAGGTGTAGCTACTGGTGCATGATGAGCTCGATTTAGATATGTTTATGAAACATCAGGAAAAAATGAAAGTGTTTACTGGGGAGTTACTGTACCGAAGGTTGGACGAAGTAAGAGACAGAATTTTCAAAGAATAAGTTTAAAATATTTTTTTTAAAAAAGCTGAACCTAAATGAAGTGGCATATGGGGAAGATGAATATGAGCGAGGAGATGTTTCATTGTTTCTCGAGAACAAAAGCATTTATAGTTCCCCTGCCTTATGACTCAGCACTGTGCTGTCAAATATTTGGGGTATTACTCATAATTACAAAGAAAGGCTTGGGATGGAAAAATGTTAGTACAAAGAACGCAGAGGGGGCATATTGCATTATTCTTGAGAGACTCTTATGCACATACATCCATCTCTTTAATTTTTGCATGTCTTTGCAGAAATGCATATGTAGTTGTAAACAGGTATGTGTATGTCTCAAATCTAAAATTGTCAAAATAGGTGCATTGGATGCAAGGCAGAGGGGTGCAAAAAAAATGCAATCCTGTATATTTCTCTTAAACAGGATTGTTATTGGATAATTTGTTCTTGAGGGCAGAGGATTAACAAAGGCTCACCCCCTGAGCTATCTCTTCCCTTTTCAGAGAACATTAAGCGTTGAAGAAAACAGGCAAATCCAATGTATGAATATTTTCCCCCCAGTGGCTAAGAAGAAAGCAAACCAAAGATACTACTTACAAATGAGGCTAAGTGATTTTTAAGTAGAACTTAATTAAATAAACACTTCATCCTCTAACTATCTCTCTGCTCTTTGTCGAGAAGTATTCTAACCTATGACCCTTAGCTGATACTAGAAGAAGTAAAATTCTAAAGAAAATTATGTAAAGGACAGTCAGCCACTGGTTAGTTATCAGCTGATCTAAACCACTACATGGATGTAGGAAACAAGGCATGCCTGGTATTTCCTGGCCCACACATACAGCTTTAATAACATTTCTCATAGAAATGATATCAGCTTTTGCTTCATTGCTTTGTGCTTTGTTCGCTGCATGTAGAAGCTTAGTTATATTCCCCTGTTTCACCACTATAATGACTGGTTTTGTATCAACTTGACACAGCTGGAATTATCACAGAGGAAGGAGCCTCAGTTGAGGAAATGAAATCCAGCTGTAAGGCATTTTCGCAACTAGTGATCCAGGGGGCAGGGCCCAGCCCATTGTGGGTGGTGCCAACCCTGGGCTGGTAGACCTGGGTTCTATAAGAAAGCAGGCTGAGCAAGCCAGGGGAAGCAAGCCAGTAAGAGACATCCCTCCATGGCCTCTGCATCCGCTCCTGCTTCCTGACCTGCTTGAGTTCCAGTCCTGACTTCCTTTGGTGATGAACAGCAATGTGGAAGTGTAAGCTGAATAAACTCTTTCCTCCCCAACTTGCTTCTTGGTCATGATGCTTGTGCAGGAATAGAAACCCTGACTAAGACAACCACCAAGCTGCTGATCCTTGAGTAAGTGGCTTGACCCAGCTCTTACATTTCTAACATTTACTCTCAAAGTTAAGTTCAAGTTATCATTCTGGAGAAATCACATTTATGGCCTAAGTATTAGGGAAAGGTTTTTTTTTCTTAAAAAAAAATCTCATTAGATATATTTGCATTGGATTGGAAGGGTATATCACAGATTCACACAAAAACATCTGACATCTATAAAGATGAGAGGTAACTGGTTCTCTGCAAGACAATTAGCAGCCACTGGATAATAGTTTTCTAGACTATTCCTAAGACTCTAAATCCTGGATTTTCCAAGTAAACCGTGTGGGTAGTAAAGTCATATTTTGATATTGCTAGAAACTCTTGGAAAATCCCATAGTATCAAAAGCTTCAGGATCAAGTTTGTGTATTGAACAATGCAGTTCTCAACTGTAACCTAGTATTTGGTTGGATGGGGTTGCCTAATGCACTTTGGTATGGTCATCCGCACCCTAGCTCTACCTCACAAATGCCAGTAGTATCAGTGCCAACCCCTCTTTCCTGAGTATTCAAATGTTAGCTACCTCCCTGCAGGGCTTTAAGATCAAACATGAAGATAACTCACAAGTTTCTATGAGCATTCCTGCCACCTCCTCTGCATCCACATCACAAGTGGCCAGCTTCTAATATATAGTATGAGTTGATGAAGTTATTTATTGCAAATATGAAATTAGGATATGATCTCACCTATCAAGTCTAATAGCTCCAAGACAACAACTATGAGATTGAGAGAGAAAATGGGATGGAGACCAAAGACTCAAAGAACACTAATGGGTATTGCCTGAAAAAGAAGTTAAATTTGGGCAGATGAGAATGAGAAACTTACTGGAAGTATATAAATTGGAAACCTATTAAGTTTATAAAGTTACTGCATTGCCAAATAAAAATAAAAAAGAAGAATGACTGGTTGAAAAAAAAAATCATGTCTTCTCAATACTTAAAACAACTCTCTGGCCACCAGCCTGGTAAGAGCAGGAAGTGAGTTGAGACAAGGTGCTATAGTTGAAGCAGGACACATTCCTCTTACACATGCTTCACATAGGATCACACCGAACAATAGGTAGAGAAATAGAGCAGGCTCATGACCTAATTAAGGAAGCTCCCACCCTGCTCCTTCCTACCTTTTAGCTCTTAAATTTGCTATGAACCAAGGACTATGGGTCTATTTCCAGTGCTTTCCCTTTCTAATTAGAGTGCTCCATTGTTTGTTTGGGGTGGAGCACAGATAAAATTTGTCTTTCAAGTTCATAGGATGCTGGAATAAATTAAGACACACTTGGACCTGATCCAGAGGCTTTCTTGAGCCCAGAATTCCCACATTTATATCCCTGGCCTGGATTTAAGAGCTAAACAGAATTTGGGTCTTTTTTTCTCTTTACTCATTGTTCTATGAGTAATGAAAGTCAGTGGTTAATTTGTCACTGAACACTGGAATTGAGCTGCAACAGCTCACTGTCAAATATCCATATGATCACCTATAGCTCCTGGCCTATGCGACTAGAGCTTTGTGACTAGTTCTGGTCTATCAGGACCTTGAAAAGAGGAATGTAATCACTTCTACACTAAGATGGTTTAAAGTAAAGACACATTCCTAAAGCTCTTTTCCTCTTTTTTATTTTTTGTAGTGTTCTTGTAAGTCAAGACACAGATGAAAATAATCCAGATCTTGCTATTGAATTAAGTATTAAGATTACAAGATATATTTGTAAATGTGGCAGGGACGAGCTTACCCATCCCAACTCTGTTGCCTAAAATCTCCACCACCACTGCTGGTCGCAGCTACAATCCCATG
Source organism: Micromys minutus (assembly GCF_963924665.1). NCBI lineage: Eukaryota > Metazoa > Chordata > Mammalia > Rodentia > Muridae > Micromys > Micromys minutus. The sequence goes on along the minus strand of NC_137980.1, from coordinate 6,371,423 downwards.
GATTATGGTGTACAAGAGGTGTATTTATGTTTTAATATAATCACAATTAAGACATGAAGAACAAGACTCTGGATTAATCATAACTCCACACTGATGTTCCTGAGAAATGTGCTATAGACAGTATTTATCCTTGATATTAAATCCTTTGGTCACCGCAAGGTGTCTTTGGTTTTCTGCACAGAATTTTGAAACCACAAACTTCTTCTCCTTTCATCTGAGCAGGTGTACTTCCAACAACCAGTCAAGACTACACATTCCTTTCTAAAAAATCCTATTACCTTGCTCTTCTATGCCATGACCTACATGGCGGTCTCTTTTTTGGCTTTAGGCTCTTAGGTGGTGTACTGGCTTTTTTTTTTCTTTTTTGTCAACTTGACACAAGCTAGATTCATCAAAAAAGAGGGAGTACAAGTTTCTAGGATTTTTTTTTAATTTGTCAATTATGTACAAGGGCCCAGACCATTGGGAGTGGGTTTCCTTTGGACTTAAAGGTAAGAAAGCAGATTCAGAAAGCCATGGAGAAGAAACCAGTAAGTAGCACTCTTCCATGGCCTCTGTATCATCTCCTACCTTCAAATTTCTGTCTTGTTTGAGACCCTACCCTAAGTCCTATCAATGATGAACAGTGAACCAAATAAATCTTTTCTTCCTCCAGTTGATTTTGGTTATGATGTTTCAACATAGCAAAATACCCTAACTACGATATGTTTACAATAAAGTTTGCTGTCGTATTAAATTTACACTTTCCAAAATTCCCAACATTCCAAAGTCCTGTTCCTACATTGGCAGTTTTCCATACCAGCAAATTTTCTGTCACGTTTCCTTAGCTATTTAAAAACACAGAAATCTATTCAACAGTAATAGAGAACAAAACATTGTAAATGATACTTGTATCTTGATCCTAATATTTCTATTGATGCATGCCATTCATCCTTTTCCCACTCATCCATGTGCAGAGCTGAGTTATGCTTCGATTCCTGCCACTTCATTCTATAAGCTGTGACATTCAGAGTGATGTGGAGTCACAGTTATTGGAACCTCAGATACAAGATTCTTACTTCAGGTCTCGGCTGGAATCCAGTCATTAAGACCTTCTCAGATCTTTTGGAATTAACTCCCTACAGTTTGTGTTTCTTTACTCATCCTTTATACCTCTAAAAAATGCTATTTTAAAATAAAGATACCATTTTTGCTTAAAATGTGTCTATTTTCTCCCACTACTCAACGCCTTAAGTTTTCTTTGTTTCTTAAGATTTTCTTTGCTGTAGAAACATCTTGCCTTTGCTATTTTAGATCTTTTTTCTTCCTATTTTTAACTGTACTCTTTGGGGAATCTAGTGGCTAATCCTCTCCTGGCTCTTTGAACATGTTTGCTAGTACCTGTAGCTAAACATTGTCTCCATCTTCTCACAGTTTCCCTCACCTTACAAAACCTATGCCAGTGATTAGTAGTCTGCTCTGATTATACAACTGGTTATCTACATTACTACTAACTTATAGGTATTGGGCAGGAAAGGTTAAAATAAAATAAAATCCATAAAATGAATTGCTATACAGGATGACCTAATTAGTGTTTGTACATAATAAGTATACCGTTGGGCTTTCCAGCTTCTACCCCTTCTCTTTCGTTTTCCTGTCACAGTAAGTGCCCTATGCTTTTATGGAGCACCATTAACTATGTGATTTTGAAGACTTTACCCTTACTGAGCTATGCCACAGCATCATGGAAGATCTAACCTGGGGTCCCTAACTAATCACAGGGTCTGAAGATTGTTCCTCCAATGCTTCACACTAGTTATTGCTCAGTTCCTCTGCCATTACAAGACTGTACAGCATCAACTCAGTTCAGCCAAAGCAGGAACATCACACAGAATGTATATTCATGAATATTTTATTCAATTGATTTAAGCGAGATTCCAGAAAGACTTCGATGCCCGTCTTGGTTTCTGTATATAGAACAACTTTGGAAAGACAATTACAAACCATTTATGTCAATGAAGGTATAAAGTCACTCTTTAAGGTGGATAATACAGTCTGTGGACTTCATAAGACAAAGGAGCACCTCCATGTGTTTTCCATCATCAAATAATGCAGCATTAACTGTTAGAGTGACTTTCAGTTTAAATATGCTTTTCTATACATCCTAAATGCTCTTATGGAAATGAATGACAAACACTGTTTTTCTCATGAAAGCAACTATCATAGACTATAATTTTATGCATTCAATACTTCTTGTCAATTAAATATCTACTAAATATTTCTAAAACAATAAATTGAACACAATGGAAATATAAAATTGCATATGTATTTATACACACATCATAGTAAAACACAGGGTTAAGTTCATTTCATGCCTTTAAAGCCAAGAGAAGTCATATGAGATAGAAAATCTGGGAATCATAGTGCCAACTTTCCCATGGAACTCTGTCCCCTTCTCTCTTGCATAAGTGGTTTCCCAGGACAAACTTCTACATTATGAACAGGGACTAGTGTAGCCTTTGTAACTATTGACACCAATAACTTCAGTTCTTTGCACATTCCAAATTTCAGTCTATTTTGTTTGCCCTTCCATAGATTATAAAGACCAGATAAATTTGTTTCAAAGCTCCAGGGTTAACATTTAGTTCCATTCATTTTAACTCTTTCCCGAACGATTTAAGTTTCTGGATCATAAGCTTTAAAGCATTGGATGCTGAACAGGGAGCTGTTCTCTCTGATCTTTTGCACCGGCTGAGGAATCTGTTTTCCCTCTTGTAGTTTCTGTCCCAACTCAACTGCAAAATCAAAGAAAAGTTGTCATGGAGCAAGAAGCTTTTTAAACCTCTGATTCTTCTCCTAACTGAACCGTTCCATTTATACATCTTGGCAGTAGTCATTAGCAGTGAGAATCCTTAGGAGACAACAAAAGAAAATGTGCAAGTCTTTTTTCAAGAGCTTCTGAAGTGTTGAAAAGTGTTTCTATTTAAAAGCTCCTGACAATGATTGGCAGGATCTGAGGAAACCTCAAAAGATGAGCCCCACCCTTTAAAAATTAGTGCCAGGATAACAGTGAACACCTAATTCATTCTTACCGCAATTGAGGTATTACAAGCTAATTACTATTTGTGGCCCCTCTCAAAGGCCACAAGATGAAATCGAATATAACACAGGCCAGTGCCGAGCACCCGAAAGGGTTGTCAGGTCCACATGTGGAAGAAATGTAATATCACATGTTCAACTGACAAGAAAACCTTGTATTGATTGATTGAGTGATTACTAACAAGCCCGTTAGCCCAGTGTCTTTCTACAGTTCTTGATACTTAAAATACTTTTTTTTTAATCAGACAGAGCTAATTTAAATTTTAGGAGACTTAACATAAAGGGAGAACAGAGGTGTATATATCCATTCAATTTACTCAGACAAAAACTACAGAGGGAAATGGAAATTACAGTCAATTCAGAATAGACATAATGAAGCCAATTTACATTTGATGTAATAGATGTTTAGAATATTAATGATATACATAGCAAAATTGGGGCTACTGACAATGAGATTAAGTATTACCTTTGAATTTTCTTTGTTTTATACAAACATCCTGTAAATTACAGATATAAATAAGCATTAGAAATTAATCAGAAATATTACCAGCCAAATAATTGCATTTAGGCCTTATACAAACATGGCTAGAATTTTCTGAGTAATAGATAGCTGAATAGTGAAAGTTGGTGGTCATTATCATCATACAACAGAAAGGAAAGCAAAAATGGGTCTCTGACATTTATTATCAAAAGCAGCACACGGATGTATGAATCATTTTCTTTATCCGTCTTTATGTAGCAATCAGCAAAGATGCTGCTCTGAGTCATTTGGTTTGCCCGACCAGGAAAATGTACATATAATCCAAACGAAAAAAGAAGTAACTTGGAAATCAAGTCTGAGAAGATGAAAGACTCACACGTGCTCAAGCAGCTAGACTTCAAGTGCTACATTATAAAATCTATGCCTAATCAGACAAAGAGGAAAGAGTCATCCCTTCATAGGGGACAGTTATATTTAGGTATCAGGTTTGTGTTGAGATATACCACAAAGGTTCAAAGGAGATTTGTAACAAAATGGAACAGTAGAATATCAATTGTACTTTGAATCTGGATTTCCTATTCAAACAAGAATCCAGTGAAGACAGTTGCACACTAGGCACCACCATCGTGCAGGGTCACAGGTAAAAGCATGTGATGATTAAATGTGCTCAAGAACAGGCTGAACAACTTGGACTCATGCACAGCAAGAACAAGGAAATGGCATTCTACTGCAGTTTATGACTCCTTTACTCATTATCTCAAAGCAAATGATATTTATTTTTCTGTCTCATTTTTTCCCTACTAACCTGAGCCCCAGGCAAGGTTCCCTTCCTCAGTAGCTCTCCCTGAGCTCTCTGATAGTGTCTTTTGTAATTCCAACTGGCATTTTAAATATGGCTTATTTTGGGGGGATCCAAGAGACCTTCCCCTCACTAAAGCTCTTGGATCAAGAATAGTTTTATCAGTGGGAGAAATGTAGGCATGTTACTGGTTTGTATTGATAGTAATTAGATTTGTATTTCATAAAGACTATGCATGAACTTCTTTGAGGATGAACTGTACCATTCTGTAGTTGAAATCCATGAATCGTGTGGAAATTCTTTACAGATTCAGGTGGGGTACTTATAATGATTCTTTAATGTCACTTCAAACAAACTTAACACAAATGAATTAATATATATATATATATATATATATATATATATATATATATATATATTAATTATATATTATATATACCATAGTCTGAGATTTCTCAAAAACAAAGGTGGCCTTCTGTATTGGCAAAAAAAAAAAAAAAAAAAAAAAAATAACCACAGTTTCTTAGCTAAGAAAATAAAATGTTTAAAATAAATATGCTATGTGCACTCCTGTATGTGTGTGTATCTGTATGTGTATGTGTGTGTGTGTGTGTGTGTGTGTGTGTGCTCGTGCATGCATGCACATGTGTGTGTTCCAGTTGATCTATATAATGTCTACAGGAGATGGCCACCTATTCTGAAAGAGCCACATAGAATTTACCATTGAGTAGAACAATAATTAATGTTGTAGAGCTGTGCTAATATCTCTCTCCGTTTATTTATTTGAACTTTCCTTGGGGAATATTTAAATTTTAAAAAAAACCGAATGCTTGAATTTCCTTTTTCAATTTTTGTTTTATTTATTTACAGGTTTACTTGTGTATCTGAATGAGGTCATGTAACCTTTTATGTGCAGAAGCAAGAAGAGGATCCATACCTCTTCTTGGGATCCCCAGGAGCTGAAGTAGAAGGTGTCTGTGGGGTTCCTGGCTTGTTCCATGAATGCTAGAATCCAAATTCTTATCCTCATATTTCCATAAAAAGTGATTTTAATGACTACCTCGCCTCTCTAGCCCAGGAATTTTATTTTAATTAAAAAATCACAAATGCATAACATAAAGTGTGTGTTTCTACTTGCTTGTGTATAGTTGGTTGGTTGTGCTCAAGTGGCAGTAACTTCTGTGCTCTCAACTTTGAAACTTGGGCAATTTATGATGTTATCTCAGGAAGACTGAGCAAACAGTAGTAGAGAATATGTCACTGAATGTTATGAAATATTAATGTTTGATTCCATGTACTCTTAATTCACTAGATGTGCATATAGAAATCTAGAAGAAAAGCATAATGAGATTATGTATGCAGGCAAATGCAGTTGTTTCCATTTTACTCAGTGCTATTTTTTGCAAGGTATATGAGCTTAAACAGCACATGGCCAGTGGTTCCTTTGTATTTTTTAAACCTTTATGTGTATTGCTATATTGTTTGCATGTACATCTGAGCACCACATGCATGCCTGGGCCCACAGAGAACAGAAAAGTGGGTTGTATCTCATTGAACTGTAGTTACATGAAGCTGGGAATCAAAATATAGATCCTGGGAATCAGAGTGGTCATATCTGATGAACTATCCCTCTGACGCCATAAGTCGAGTGGCTCATGATGTATGTTTCCTGGACTGGCATCTTCAGTCTTCCCCAGGAGATTGCCAATGCAAATTCTCAAGTCATAAAAGAAGTCCAAACAATCAGAATGAACTACAAGCCATTAGCATGAAGGCTCTCTCCTGTGGGCTCTAGTTCTTGGTTTTGAGAAACTAAATACATGTCATCACTTTCAAGTAGTGAAAGGTTGTCAAGTAGATAGGGCACTAGTCTGTTTTGCTTTTGAAAACATTACCTAAAATCACTCTTATTTGCAAATCACAGAACTCTTCCAGAATCGTTCAGTTCATCTGACCTTCCAGTATCACTGTGGTGTGGACAGCAACTTTCATTTTCAAGACTGTTTCCCAGAGATATGAGAATTTGTCAACTTCATAATCTGTCTTAAAGGGAGAGCCACATGCTAATCCTGTCTTCTGCTAGTAAAATGTACAGTCTGAAAACAAGGAAAAGCAGTCGATCAAGATGGAGAGAGTTAGAATGCTTAGTGTTTTCAATAAAATACCATTTATTTATTATTTATCTATTTATCTATTCATTGATTCATTTATTATGCTATCCACTGGAATCAAAGAAATATTGCAAATTCCTTAAAGATTTAAATTATTACTCAGTATGCTAAAAAATATGTTTGAGTGAGTTCTCACGGTATGCCTGTACTATAAAGATACATTAAATCTGAGCTCTACCTGTAACCCAAATTAGTAAGCTAATTTTGCTATTTAGTAAAAGTCCAGTTTATAAAGTTTTAGTAAGAAATATGACAATTAGTCATATTTTCTTTTGTTTCTAAAAGGAATTTGAGGACATAAATAGACTCCTAGAATTTGACTTTTGCAAATTCATAAGAAAGATTGAATATATGAGAATTTAGTCATTTAAAGATGGAATTATTAATTAAATTAACAGTCTAAAGAGTGTTATACTCATTTAGGGTTGGCTAGCCTAAAAGGCTGAGACTTAACTGAGAGACTGAGGATTCTCCACACTTCCTCCTGGTATGAGGAAATGTCAATGTTCCACAAGCTTAGTACTGATTACCTCTGTCAAACAGACACAGCCACTCTGCTGAAATAGGAGCAGTTTTCTGGGGAGGCTGTGTTCTTTGTATTTTCTCAGACTTCAGCTTTGAAGAGTCACTTTTTTCTAAAACAGACTTTGACATGACCCAATCTCTTTTAAGGGATTCTTTATGAGTTTTTTAAAGTAGAATGTGAGGATGTTAAAAAGTTGACACATCTTCAATTCAGATTGACACTACTCAAGACATAGGCATAAATGATGTTTGTTTAGAGAACTACTTCACAGGAACTGTGAGAATTTCTGATATCTATAGAAATATTAAAGAAAAACGTGGGGAAACATATTTTAGAATGTTGCAGATGTTCTCAGATCCAATAGCATTTCTACAAAAAAAAAAAAAAAAAAAAGAAACCTGTGAGATGTTTTATTGAGTGAGTGACATTGAAGGACAATTTAAAATTCTGCAGAGGATCTCTCAGACTAGGACGTGATAGTGTTCTCTTTAAAAAAAGGAAAAAGTCTGTCCTCAAAAATCTATCATTTCAATTATGACCAACAGCAACAACACATGCATTGTCTGGTGTGTGTGTGTGTGTGTGTGTGTGTGTGTGTGTGTGTGTGTGTGTGTGTGTGTGTGTGTGTGGTGCAACTCTGAAGTAGTCATTGTTTAAAATACTATTAAAAATTAAATATTTTTTATAGGTAAGTGACAGACAATTACCTATAACTCCAGCTCCAGGGGTATAAAGCCTCTGGCCTCTGATGGTTTCTGCAGAAATGTGCACTCAGACAGGTAACTTAGAGTAAATGTTACAACATTTACTGATGAGTCTGTCCAAGCAGTAAAAAGGAATATTTTACTAAGAAGTGTGAATACACGTGAAGTATTATCTTAACACATGTCAAGAGGCAGAGTGTCCATAGCAGAGCTACACTTCAAAGTGCATCACCTTGAATGATCTCCAGTGGACCAACTGGAGCATTCCAATCCAACATCAAAGATTACCACTAAAAAATGTTTGAATTTGAGGAATATGATTAGAGTATAAACCAGATCGATTTTGTCTGGTTTTATTATTGTCTCAAAATTCTATGCACATGTGGATGCCCACTACTTGGGCCAGACTAGACCTTTCCCACTACCCCTCTCTTGAGGCACTGCTGCACAGTTCAGGGGGTATGTAGTGTATTTCGAGGTCTTTGCTTGCTCTTCTTTCTTCAGGTGGGAAGAAAACACACCCATCTGAAGATAAGCTTGAAGATGAGCTCAAGCAGGGGCTGGAGAGTTACCTCAGTGGGCAAGAATACTTATGTTTTTCCAAAAGACACAGGTTCAATTCTCACCACCAACAGTGCACAAGTCTTTGGTGACCCTAGTTCCTGAAGATCTAGTATCATCTCCTGGCCTCAAAGTGTATCAGTCACGTACTCAGTGCATATACATACACTCAAGGAATATAAGTCCATAAAACAAAATAAAGAAACATTAAGAACAGAGATAGTCCAAATGTGCAGGTAATATTACTGCCCTCCCCTCCAGTGATTTAAAAGAGTGGACACAATATAGTAAAAGAAGTGGGAAAATCTGCAGGAAAATTGGTGATGTCAGTAATTGTCTTCAAAGTCTGTTTTTCTCAACTCTCAATAATTGCCTCTGTGGCATAACCCTGGTCAAAGCAGCTAGATTCATCACTGTCAGAGAACAAGGTCACAATTCCAGAAAGAAAAAAGTCTGGAAGGAAGTCTGATGTTGAGTTTTAAGAGGAAGTTTTATTTTAGCTCATGGTTGAATGGACGGGTGGATGACAGACAGACTGTTAGCAGGCAGGTCGGTGACTGACAGACAGGAGATGATGATAGGACACAGACAGGAGAGACAACTGACTTTCTGTGAACATGCTTGGATGTGAAAGATCCCAGAAGGGATGTTCTCTAGCAGCAGTGATTTCTCCTACACTCACGTCATTTATAACATATGAGGTTGGATACATCTGGGTGTGGGAAAAGATAAACTACACCTGTGTTCCCCCAAATGACGAATATGTACTCAACTCATACACTGGACTGAATGTGGCCTTAATTGGTTATATCTTGGAGAAATTATATATCATAATAAATAATAATAATGTCTTATAATACACCAAATCTAATTACTATGAGAATTGGTGAGGTCATTATAAAACAAATGTATAGTTAGATAATTTAAAGAAGATACATTTGGCATTGTATAAGTATTAACTGAAAAGTAGAGAAAATGCAGAATTAAACAAAAATAATAGATAAATGCAGAATTAAAAATTGTCCATAATGCAACTATTGTAATACATGATTCTCACACAACTCTGGATACTAAAACCATGGTGTGACTATTTGATACAACAGTATATTTTTAAAATATAAAAGTATCTCACCACAAGACTCTCATTAATTATGAAGATGGAAATACTGGCCTTGCGGGTGCAAGCTGACAGTCACCACCTTAACTGAGTAGCAAAGGCTGCACACCAGGAATGGCATAAATCGAAATCATGTGTCTCATGAGGACCCAGCACCATATTTGTGGTAATTCCTGCTAAAAATGCATAGCCCAACTCTGAAGAAAATTAGATGAACAAAAACTGAAGGAAGTGCTTCCAAAATATTTAACCTGCATCAGTGAAAATTACAAAACCATGTGAGCAAATAGAGTAAAAATCTATTCCAGAATGAAAGACTCAAACTCAACTAGTCACCAGGTTCAACCGTTTTTCTTGACCAGAAAATAATAGTTGGCTTCTAAGGACATCTTTGGGAAAACAGAAGAAATTTGAATGTGTTTTTTGATTATTATTCTCTGTCTGTTTTATTAGAAAAAATAAATTATTGTATTATTTCCAGTATTCTGGTTAAGTCTGGTCATGCATAGGAACATGTTTGAGGAGATGCAGAAGCACTTGGGGGTGAATGAATGGTCAATACATTTGTCCTTCTGACAATTTAAGGGAAAAAACGTGCAAGGTGGGGGGGTCAGCATATAAGGAAACTGGAGAAATATAAATTACTCATCATTCTTGCAAAGTTTCTGAAATTTTGGAGTAATTTCACAATAGAGAATTAAACCACCCTTCTGAGTTGATAAAACTGTAATAGTAGCTACAAAAAAGGTGCAGATGGGGTACCAGCAACAGGCTGCAGGGATGTTGTATGATGTCCAGTTTCAGAGAGCAGCAAGAACAGAGACTCTGAACCTCTCTGTAGATTGTCACTTTAATGTATAAAAAGAGCAAAAGGGGGAGGGAGTTGCAGGTATGTATTGAGAAAGCATCTTGCCATGTAAATGAACTTAAATATTTAGAATAAACAGCATCTCAGCAAACAGAGGGCCATCTCTGCAGTTATCTGGAGAAGGTAATGCCCTCAGCGGTGCCTGTGTGAAAGTAAACTCTTCCTTGGTGAATTCTAACAAAGGAGAGGCACTTCAGTAATGCTTTGGAGAAAAATAAATGTTTTACTCATCTTCAGAAATTTAGATGCTGGAAAGAAGAAACCAATGCATTTGACATTATATAAATGAAGTCCTAGAAAATATTAAAATACTTTAGCCATGAACATGAAGAGGTGATGACTACATGCATTACTAAAATCTTAGTGGATATAACTTTATTTTCACTAAGCTTGCCAGACATAAGCTGCCTCCTAAGTTAATGTGAACTCTCCACACATTACTGTTGCTATGCAGAAGCAGTTGGTAATACTTCATGACAAATCATTATGAATTAAAGAGAATACAGGTTGATTCCAGCCTTCGAATAAAGTTAAAAGAAGTTTTAAATCAAATTACGTGTAATTGAGTTGGGGGAAAAATGGCTTACCTCTAGCAGAGAATTGTGCTATTTAAAAACTATTTGATTGACAAACACACCAAATTAGTCAAGAACTTCAGAATTAACCCACACAAGACCAAGCAAAGAGTGTTTCTCTACATTGAAATGACTTTAAAAATAATCAGTTTGCTATTTTTAAATTCTCTGTGTGTGTGTGTGTTTGTCTGTGTGTGTGTATTCTGTGTGAGAAGACCAAGGCTATTGGTTCTGTAAAGTTTGTATAACTTATGAAACATAGAAAATGAAAACCTTCTGACGATATAAAAGTAAAACTTACATTGATCAGTATGTCAGTGAAAACTTTCTGATGAACTGACAGTGTGTACTTGCTTACCATATGCATGAGTTTCTGTAGGTGCTAACATGCATATTCATTTCCTCCATTAGCATGTATGCATAGCTTGGGCACTAGTGTCTGGCACTATCTGAAGCACTGAGAGCAGACAAGGATAATCACAAACAACTCAATGCCCTTAAACTCAAAATACTGTTGGTATATAATTTAGTGGCTCGTTTCCTTTCCTCGAATTTCTTCCATGTTGCTAGGTATCTGTAAACGGTGGTGTACACTCGGTGTTTCCCGAATTCCATACACTATTCATTTATCCCCTTTCCTATTGTAGAATATTTAACTACTTCCAAACTTTATTATAACAAACGCTACTAAAAGGTGGTACACATTTGTAATTCATAACACTCTTGCTTGATCTTTATAAATATGGCCTAGGAAGTACTGACGCTCAACTCATCCTCTGTTTTCTCACTGGCTCCTGCAGAACCAAAGTATTTATAGCAAAGAGAGTGTAAAGACAGAGTTCATGTGCTTGCTATCTTCATGATTAATATTCGCTTAAAATTAGCAAAGAAAATAACTGGTGGTTTGGATAGCTAAAGTGTTTTACTATCAAGGTTTCAGTTTACATTTTTATTATAATTTTAAAGAGACTTATGCTTATTCACACTCATTTTTTTCTGATTTATTCATATACTTTATTGGTATGTGACACCTTTATCTTGTTTACATTATTTTGAAGCAGTCTGTACATGGGTTTAAATAATGCTCTTTAGAAAATAAAATCTAGACTTTGTTATCCTGGGAAAATATGCAGATCAACCTTAAAATGAATGCTTGTCTCTACATTTATATAAACGTATGCTAGAGAATGAACTCAGACCTAGTCGTGTTACATCTTGACCTCAAATGGTTCAGTAGCATTAAGCTAAAGAAGGGGACACTGAAATACACCAGGAAAAAGGCCACTGTTATTTTAAGGTCTTTATATTAAGAAAAGACATGTGTTAAATGTGGGAAGAAACACTTTTACTATTCTTTAAATGTGAAAAGGCCCACTCATATTTGGATGTACATTTTAAGAGGACTAAGAACATAAAAGGCTTTCTAGAGGAAAGTGAGAATTGGGAAAAAAAAGAGTTTAAAATTAGATCATCTCCAGAGAAGAAGTATGGATGTTTACCTCAGAAAATGCAGCATTTTCTTTATCTCTCTATTAAGGTACCAGAGTTAAATTCTACTAATTTTGTCATGTTCCCAAGTATTCAGTGCGTGGAAACTCTATACACGGTAGAAACTCAACAAGTCCTGGTTGAGTGTTTGCTCCAATGGCCCAGGAATAAGTGATTGAAAAGAAACCACCAAACAAACCAAGATCGAGGTTATAGTATCTGTTTACTGTGGTCTTTCTAATCACAAAGTTTCTGAGCAATGGAAAGACTACCTCAACAGACACCGTATCCAACAGCATCTCCTAAAGCAGTGGAGAAGAAAAAGGATACAGAGCAACAAGTTAACAGTTTGTAACCTCCACAATAGGGACATGCCTGTTGTCTCAGACTTTGATTTCACTGAGAGAAGAGTGACTATTTGTCTGTCACTAATTTTTTAAAGAAATAGGTGGGACAAAATAGCTGTGAAGCACTCCAATAGGAAGAAGGTTCTGGATGTCAAGCTGGAGATGCTAGGAGGGTTAGGAAGGAATTGTTAGGGACAGAGAATATTTAAAGATACATTTCAAACAGGAAACCTGAGTGTCAGAATCTCCGATTTTAAGTATCTTTCGGATTAGCTTATGTCATTATATATGATTCTCTGCCTTTAGGAACGGAATTAAATATTTGAAAATGTGATACTTGGCCAAAATGCTGAATGAAAAGAACATGCTCCGCGGGCAAAGGAAATTCAACAACTCTATGACAAGGTTTCATTATCATTAACATTCATCAGAGCTGGCTTGACAGAATAGTTATTCTATAGAATGGGTATACTTGAGATAAGAAGCTTCCCTTAAACTTTTATACCTAATACGTTAACTGCAACCATGTCTCTAGCCAAATTAATCAAGCAGATATATAAACTATTTAAGACATTTGAGTGGGAGAACGAGAGCCTCTCTTTCTAGGCTCAGTCTGCCAAAAACCATTGGAGGCGTCTCTATTTCTAATATTAGATACTACAATTGGACCTCCGCCTCCTGCCTCCAGATAACTATTCAGTAGGGCCGACTCTCAGCTTATGTGAAGATGTAGGAGAACAGAATTTGTGACATCCTGGAAGCTTGCCAGATTTCAGTGGGTGGTAGGACCAAGGCTGAAGGCCAAATGACAGATCCTCTAGATGGATGCACAAAACATACCCTCATGCTTTTGTTGACTGAAGAGATACTTTTTTTTTTTTTTTTTTTTTTTTTTTTGATCATGGGGTTAGTGAGGAAATAATCTAGTTCAGTTTCTCTCCAAGAAAAATAATTCCAAGTTGAGGCTGGTATACTGCGAGGGGGGGGGAACTAAAATAAAAAGCTTAGCTGTAGTTCATTAACTTTAATTGGTTTTTGTTGCTTCTCCTCAGGTTTCCTGGATCTTTCCGCCATCTCCTCCCCCAACTCTCGGCTTCCCCTTCTCCTACCTCTCGCCTCCTCCCCCTCCAATCTGGCTTTCCCTCCTTCCTGGCAGCATTTTTAGCTTTAATTTGATAGTAAAAGACTGAATCCAAAGTTACAGAATTCTTCAAATTCAACTTCTTTGAAGAAAAAGAAGTTTCGGGAGAAAGAGAATAGATAGTTATCCCGGCTGACATCAAAGGCATATGTCCCCACACGTGACAGGTGTCCTCGGAGTGTGAAAGAAAACCAGTCACTCTTTAAAAGTCATTTGTGGAACACTTCTTAGTCTAGGCATATCTCTGTGCCCTAGGGATAAACAGGGACACAAATGAGATCTACAGTGTCATGGGTTTTAGAATACTGGAGGACACGTGAAAACAAACAAACAAGCCAATGTTTGTTTTATTTTTTTTGTTTGTTTGTTTTTTTTTTTTTTTTTTTTTTTTTTTTTTTTTTTTTTGAGTGCCGATGCTCTTTAAAAGCAAAGGGCTATGAACAAAGAGGGCGGGCTACTTAAAGTGTAGGTGGACAGACAGACAGAATTGCTGAGGCTCTGCACTCCAGAAGAATGCAGGGATGTAAACACCGCAGTGTTTCCTCAGGAAGGATATTTAGACAAAGGACAGCATGAACCGCAAGAAGAAGGCCAAAATATGCACAGTATGCTAAAAAAGACAGGCATGCAAGAATGCGAGGCCAACAAAAATTGAATAAAACAATTGCTGGAATGCCTTCTGTGCCCATCCTCTCCCAGGGCAGAGTTTTTGTCTGCGAGTACTGAGCAACACTTACCAAGTCTGTCAGGTACTGAAACAACTGCTGATTGAAATTTCATGAGCAATTAATTCTGAAATGAAATGTTTATTTTTTTATACCCTTACTTCAAAGTACCTAACAGACTCACCCCTCCCATCATTTTAAAATTATTTTATCATCTTGATTAAATTTCAAAGAACTAAATTTAGGTATAAGGTATAAAGAAAGGTAGAGAACCTATCTTTGTCAAAACAGTTGAATGTATCACGAAATTATACTACCCAAATTAAATTTAGTTCTATGAATGTTCAATTATTTTACCTCTTATTTCTACTGTATTTTATATGGTTTGGGTTAGGTTGATATATACGCGGTCCATCTTACACACACACACACACACACACACACACACATACACACACATCTATTTTAGTACAGACACACAAACACATGAATATATGTACTAAAATAGAAGTGTGTGTATGTGTTTAAAACCATGGAAAATATGGCCAAATGAATTTAATCATCTGCATTGTATTTTTATATTTAAAATGCTGCTTCAGAGAATGTAAAGCTATTTTAGATCCAGTTCTAACTCATCAGATAGATATAAAGGTTTAGTCTCAACCAAAGCAGAAAACGGAGAGGAATATTTAAGTGTGCCTTACTTCACTGGAGTATTTCCGTTTTAATTCCAAAGTATACACAAGTGCTAATTTCATCACTAATGTGGTCCAAGCTGATCTACTCAGACAAATGCACCTGAAACACATTTAATTTTATGATTTCTAGTGGGAGTAGAAATCTAATTTGGAAAAAATAAAGTTTGGGGGACAACAAAATATTGCAATAATGTCTGGATAAAATATAAATTCCTGAAAGCAAGAGAATTTGATTGTAGTTCTGTTCTATGGAAATCAGAAAGCTGTTTCACCTTCTGGACAATAACATGTATGAAATTCATGGTTTTAAAGACAAGGTGAATATTTTAATTCTGCTATTAAATTATTAAATCACTGTAAAGTTTTCCAATAAACAGTTGAATAGTAAATCTATGCCCATAATTCTCTTTCATAGGTGTTGTGTTGATCAGAATGGTGGCTATTTTCTTCATAAAGACTAGAGTTTATATTGAGAAGTAGGAGAGGAAGAACAAAGAAAAAACAAATAACTGGAGGCTAGAAAGGCTCAGTTAAAAAGAAAACATGTTGCATAGCAGTCTGTGAGCATTCACATCACTTAAATAGTAAAATAGAACCAGAAAAGTAACATAAGCACCGAGGAGTGGCCTGCTATGAATGGTCCCTCACAGCTCCTCACAGCCCCTCACAGCCCCTCACAGCCCCTCACAGCCCCTCACAGTCCCTCACAGTCCCTCACAGCCCCTCACAGCCCCTCACAGCCCCTCACAGCCCCTCACTGCCCCTCACAGCCCCTCACAGCCCCTCATGTCACGTTTGGACTCCTGAGAGTGCTTGATTTAATATGTGATATTGGAAGAAAGTTAGGAGGCAGTGCTTAATAGAAGGAATCTGGCCTCTGGAGGCATGTCATCAGGAGCTCAATATTATTCTAGATGCTTTCTCTCTCTCTCTCTCTCTCTCTCTCTCTCTCTCTCTCTCTCTCTCTCTCTCTCTCTCTCTCTCTCCTTCCTGCCTGTTGATTGAGAATCTTTTCATCAAGTGCTGCTGCTGCTATGCTATTTTTCTCAAAGTCATAGGACCACTCAGTCATGAACTGAACCTTTTAACACCATAAGACCTCATAGATCCTTCCTCCTCCCTTAAGCTGTTTATATCAGACACTCTCAGCCAATGAAAAGAAAGTTAACATGCTTATTCAAGTCAATCAAGAAACTTGTTTCTTAGGAGATTGCTAGTTCTCCGGCCAAGAGAATTCTGGAAAGGTTCTGTGTTAGTCACAGAATGATTGCCTTTCCAAAATTAGATATTGAAGAATCCATCCCCAGTGTGATGGTATTTAGAGATGATATACTTTGGGAAGATTATTAACCTTAGATAAGTTCATGAGTCTGGGGCTCACATAATTAGTTTAATGTTCTTCTAAAAGGAGGAAGAACAGGGTGCCTCATCTTTGCCATTTTAGAATCTATGTTTTTTTTTTTTTTTAAGAAAAATAAGGTAGCCTTCTGAAACCCAGGAAGATAGTTCTGACCAAAAAGCAAATCTAACAACACATAGGTCTCAGATACTATCCAGAATGGTGGGAAAGATATGGTCATTATTATACCATTGATGACTTTTTTGTCACAGTATTCCAACTTAATACATACTCATTTTATGTCATCCACTGAAAGGATGAATAGGTTCAAAGCCACTTTCCTAAAACAATATGATTTCTAACAGTGTTCTAAATACTTACTTTTATACTCATAGACTTCACCTCTCATCACAGAAGTTCATTTTTGTGGCAGATAAAGACAATTACAAACATGATGAAAATATAAATTTATTTGTCTGGAGTTATTATTGTCTCAGAGGGTTACTGCTGAAAATGTTCGCCCTCTCTATTTTTTTCTGACTCTGGATGGCTGGTTCAACTCAGCTTTTCTGGCTCAAGTCAGATTGATCCAATCTGGCTTCTCTTGACTTCTCACTGAATTAAATGCTTGGCCTCAAACTAACTCTAGCAATTTGTTCTAATCTTGCAGTTCCTTCATATTCTTTGGCTTCAACTGCTTCTGCTGACCTGAACTGAACTGAATGTACTCAACCCCATTGCACTGAACTCAACTCAATGAACAGAAATGACTGAACTCATGCCCTGCACTGCTTTTCTCGAGTGTGTTGGGCATATCCTATCTTGGATTCATTCTGTCAAATCTTTCTCTGACTCTTCACTTTGTTGGTCCCTCCTATTGACACCATTGTTTGGGATGAAAGGTATATCCTAAAGGGTTCAAGCCAGACGATGTGTAGTAAGGGCATATCTGCAAGCCAACCAAATCACACAGATCTAGATCTTTGGACCTGATCAGAGCAGCTGTGTTCTGGATTACAGTTCCTTGATAACAGCACATTATATCTAATAGCAAAAAAACAACTTACTGTGGGATGTTCATCTCCTATTGATAACTCAACAACACAACTCCTGCACCCCAGGCTCCAGAAGCATTGTGGAAGTCACTGGTGACAAGACAGGTAACAGCTGACCAGGATGTCGACTAGGTGGCTGTGTCTTCTCTAGAAAATAAGGAAGCTGCATCCATGAAATTTTGGCTATATGGTTTGCCAATGACCGTCACAGTGGCAACACTACACAGCATCAGAATGAGAATGCGGTGAATCTCATAATGTCTCTTCCCTAGATGAAGAATGACAGGCAATCAATTATTTCTGAGAGAGGCAAAGTCAGTCTCTTAATTGTTTCTCTAACACCAAGTGGTAAGCCTTAAAAACAGATTTATTCTATCAACACTAATGGGTTTAGCAGGGTTTAGTTACATAGGTATATGTATTTACACATGGAACAATAGTAAAGAAAAATGAACAAAGAAAGTGGAAGGAGGGCTTAGCAGTCGGGAGGGGTCAGAAAGCACATGTGACAGTAGAGGTCTGAAGGTGATCATATATATGTGTGTATGGAATGTGATAACAAACCCATTATTTTACACAAGACTAATAACTGCTTAGAAAATTTAACAAAGCAGGAGTTCTAATGAATATGATTAAGACATATTGTTGGGAAGTCTTAAAGAATTCTTAAAAATATTACTTTGATAAAAGAGGTTGACAACTGCAGCTTTCTGTGTCAAATATGATCACTGTTGGCCTCTGAGAAGTATATGTTTTCAGAATTAATGTTCTGCTAGTATCGATGAACAAAACTATTTAAGTCAAGTTACTGAGTATTGAGGATCCAGTCAAGATTCTAAACAACCCTCAAATGCCCCTTTGCAGGGACATGTATCTTCTGGGATTATTCTTTTTTTTACAATCTTCCCAACCATGTTGGAAATCAAGAGAAGTCTTCAGAAAATTTAATATGAAATTAGTTTTGTTCTTTCATGTATTTGCGTGTTCATTGAACTGAATTCTTGGTTTTATTTGCATTTTAATTTCTTCCAGTCTAAAGGACATACAACCTGGGCATGGAGATTCAGATGATTTTCGGTGTGGAGTACACAAATTAAAATAGTAGTGAAGCTGAGTAATGAAAATAACTCAGATATTGGAACAACCTAATGTTCAAAGTCATAAACAGCTTACTTCTGTCCCAAACATAAGGTGTGTCATCAGTACTAGACACCCTTGCCATCCCAAACAGTGTATATTCATACACGTATGGATGGATGGATATATTTCTTCTATCTATCTCCATCTATATATTCTTCATCACAGTGCTTATCTTCATATATAAGAAGTAGAATTTATGCAAATTGTTATTTTCTGGACAACTAATGCCATTCCTATCAATATGTACTTAATAATTCTCCCCACAGAAACAAAAACATTGGGACCAGAGAGGTCATTCTGAGAAAATGCATATTGACAATTTTAGGGTGGCCAACTAGGCCTTTCACCTGGGACTAACATTAGTCTCTTCCAATAATAAATCTCGGGGAAAAGTGACTGGCACTGGGTAGATCTTAATTACCTCCTCATTGAAAAATGGTTGAGACACTACACTTCCCTGCCGTACCCTGGGGAGTACGGCAGTGATAGGAAAACAGATGAGGGGTCTATCTGGAGCAGATGTTTACCGTTAACCTCCTCTGCTTTATCCCCTTTCACACTCAGCGAGGACACTGAATAAGCACACACATGCACCATGGTTTGCATGCACAATGGGCTAGTGCTGGCTACATGGGTAGTAGCATTTGTAAGAAAAGCAATTCGGGAGCTCATTGACTGCATTTTTTTCACATTTACGTACTGCAGAGCACAATTCTTTGTTGTCTGAAGAGCAGCAATCACCCCCCAGGCTTTTTCAAAGGCAATTTTCTTTTCCTTTAACCAACTTACTGATCTTTTAAATGTGTTGCACACATGCCTTCTTTCACAGCTGGTATCATAAATATAATTCTTCTTAAATAATTTCTTTTACTTTTCATATTATAACTATATCATCTCATATTCCCCTTTCCTTCCTCCAAATACTATCATAAACCTGCCCTTGCTCTCCTTCAAAATCATTGCCACTGTTCAATTAATTTTTATTATATACATGCTTGTATAGGCATATATATAGATATTCCTAATTACATAAACGCAACCTTTTAAATCTATATAATAGTACTTGTATGTATGTTTTCAATGCTGAACCTTAGTCAATTAATAAATATAATGATTTATACCTGTGAATATATATATTTCAGTAATTATTCTATGTCAAAACAAGATATATCTTTTTTTACATGCATTAAATATTAGGGTGGTTTTTAATTTTAAAAAAAGCCCCTAAATTCTCTCGACAATACTCTAAAATGCAGTAAAATGTGACAGCATTAGTTACATACGTTGCTGCCTGCCATGAAGGGGAGGCAGAGGCTCCTGAGAATTTCTACATGCTTTTTCAATTGTGCCCACCCATTTTCCAAGCCCTTCTTAAATAGAAGACCCTGATAAAGGGGCTGGATGAGATCAGATTGTAGGATGACACGCAGGAAGGGCTCAGAAAACCATCATTCCTCCAGATGAGATACTGAACTTTTGATTAAAGTTCGAAATTAAAAATTCAAAAGGTTCTGAAAGCCTCCCAGAGCTCATAGCCTAGAGATTAGTCCAGAAGATCCCCCCTTCCTCACTCCCCTGACAACTCAATCGGCCAGGTCGATCATGAATGGGAGAGTGTGGCTTTGTGCAGGACCGCAGAGCGTTTCCGGAAAGCGGTGGCATTTGAGCTAGGTCCTACCGCACGAGTGGGAGTTCGCTGTGCACAGAAAGGAAGGAAGGGCACTCCAGGAAAAGAAACAGCATCTGGGACAAGACTGAGTTTCAAAAAAGTGGCATATTCAGAAGGCAGTGAGAGATGCCTGTGGCTGAAGCGTAGGGGCATGTGGGAGAGGAGAAAACGAGGAGACAGAAAGTTTTAGAGAACGGGGGGGGGGGGGTTGTGAAGGACGTGCACCACACCCAACATGTTTAAGGGATTATTGACGAGGGCATGGCCTAGCACCACCTTGTGGTTTCAGAAACGTCTTCTGGAAGCTTGGGCAGACCAGAATGTAAACCCAATTGATATCCAGTCTCCTAGGAAAGAATCAAGCAAATGGTTTGATCGCTGTGCACTAAGAGGCCACGCATGGTTGTTCTCCAACTGGGGGACATTTGGAGGACCATGAAGAAGGGGGGCACTCTGTAGTTATCTCTTAACCAAGCAGTCAAGATAAGGGGGAAAAGGGAGACAATAAGGGGGAGAATAAATAGGACAGATGGCTCCGTTACTGATACAGAGGAGGAAGCTTGCCGCTAACCATCCGACTGAACACAGGGACCCCAATGGAGGAGCTAGAGAAAGGACTGAAGGAGCTGAAAGGGTCTGCAACCCCATGGGAAGAACAAAATGATCAACTAACCAAACCCACCACAGCTTCCAGAAACTAAACACCAACCAATGTGTTCGCACGGAGAGACCAATGGCTCCAGCTGTATATGTAGCAGAGGATGGCATTGTCTGGCATCAATGGGAGGAGAGGCCTTTGGTCCAGTGAAGGCTCATTTTCCCAGTGTAGGGGAATGCCAAGGTGCTGATGTGGAGAGGGTGGTTGGGAGAGGGAGCACCTTCATGGAGGCAATAGAAGGGGGAGGAGGATGGGATTAGGGGAAGGGAATAACATCTGAAGTGTAAATGCAGAAAATATCCAATAAAAAAAAGGAAATTGGGAAGAGATAATAAACACAATGGCGCATCTGTGTAAAAGCTCAGTATTGGATGACCTTGGTGCTATTACCTGAGAAAAGAGGATGAGAGAAAAAAAAATGGGTTTCTGGGGTCAATGAGATTCACTTAATTAGTATAATCTGTTCCACATGGAAGCATCAGCGCTACAGTGAAAAGCTGAAAACTATGTTTCTTCCTGCCTTTTCTTGTGTTCTGTATATGTGTTAGGGCAGGTATCTGCATATGTGCCTGAGGCTGGAGACCGTTTGTGTGGAGACCAGAAGACTTGTTTTTATATTTATGTGCATGTGTGCATGTGGGCATGTGTGTTCATGGAGGCAAAAAGGAGGGTTCAAGATCCTTGAGAGCTGGAGTTAGGAGCTTCCCAATGTTCAGGTCTCATAATCAAACCCAGGTCCCATGGAAGCGTAGCAAGTACTCCCAATAGTTGAGATATCGCTCAACTCCTTAGAAAATTGACACCAGATGTCTGTACTTGATGACTCCACATCTGTATGTTTTGAGACTGTTTCTGTTACTGTACACAAAACTTATCTGTTCAGTTAAGCTGGTTAAGTGCAGGGCGCCTTGCGGATCCTGTGATAGCATCCGGATGTGCCTGCCTCAGCACTAGAGCAGCATCCGTGGAGTGAGACTGCGGTGCTGATAACAATGGAACCTTTTCATATTTACCACAATGGGCCAACGAGGATCAGATATCGAGCCGTTCTCCCCCAGTACTAGGAGTTACATGTCCTCACAGCTGTATTATATGATGGCTCTGGAAATAAGAACTCATGTGCCCGTATTTCAGGTGGCCAGCACTTTACTGACCCATCTGTCTCCTCAGCCCTTCTCTGCTTTGCAAAGCTTCCTTGTCCTGATGTTTGTTAAGACATCAGTTGTCACACTGTTTCTCACAGTCAAAGCCTGACATAGTCTCTTGACATGGAACAAAACTAAGACTGAACAGAAAAGATGGAGGCAGAGAAGCCTCTAATTTCTTATACAGAGTGTTTGAGGAATCAACACTATGGCTTCTGTCCTAGCCTCTTACAGGGTGCATCATATTTGAAATTGTCAGTTTTAGACATAAGGTATAATAGTCTAGGGTATAACAATATCATGTGTGTGTGTGTGTGTGTGTGTGTGCGCGCGCGCGCGCATGTGTTTGTGTTTTATATAACAGTCAGATATAATAGTCAAAATATGAAAACCCAGTAAAATGGGTCTTGGTATGATTTACAGAAATAAAGATTGTTTTTGTCTTAAACTTTCTTTCTACTAGCAATGTTTCCTTTAAAATGACTGAGTTTTATTTTTCGATGAAGTATTGATACTAACTATTCATATTTGGAATGTTCAGATTCAACTCAGACATTTGTGCTTCTCAATCTGACTTCTCCCAAAACCAAAAGTATCCACAGAGAACACAGACCCTCCATCCCCCTACTGAGAAGACTGACCTAAAATTAAGGCTACTGTGTCTGTCCAAATGCTGAGAGAGACAGGTCATGGGCCGGCAACAGTGGAATGTAGCAGTATAAGACAGGCCATTTTGCCTCATGAGTCTAGAAATGCTGCTCTGATACTGACAAATCAATCTCACTCTCTTAAACACACACACACATATACACACACACTCTCTCTCTCTCTCTCTCACACACACACACACACACACACTCACACACACACATTCACACAAACACATATCCTTCCAGGCATATACACAAAACTAAGCCATTTTACCAAGAGCATTTTTAAAGCATGATTTCTTTTCTCTAATTACATAAATATATTAAGGATTTTTCTCATGACTTTTTAAAATTATTTTTATCATTCCATTTTTAGATCTCTAATTAAATTGGGGGGGTTACAAAAGCGCGGATCTGTAAAAACCTCGATTATTCGCTCTTCCTAAATGTTTTCCATTGCAAGGATTAGAGGTGATAAATCACAGTCGGTTTATCTCCTACGGTTTCTTCTAGCACATTGTCAGCTCCCCTCTCACCCTCATGTGCACACCCCCTGCACAGTGACTGCATATGGGACAGTGTAAAGACTGTAGGATAAGTGACACTATTAGCGCAGTGTGGTGGCTTTGATGTGTAGCTCTCGGCAGGGTTGCCAGGAGAGTGACAGGCTCCGGCTCTAATGCAATGAGGATCTCACATCTACTCCATTCCCCTCTAATGGTCTCTTATTACTATTAGTGGTACAAAGCAAACGGGCACCATGGCTCCAAAACCCACCTCCTGCACATTAGCTCCCTATTTTAAGTTCCCATTCTCTGTGTGTACTAAGACCTTATATATAAAAAACTATTAAAGTATTTGAAAGATAATAGGTATCAAAATGAGATCATCCTTTGCTTATTCTCTGAGGCATATGGTTCAGGAAACTCATTGGTTTGTGTTTTGGGGGTTTTGTTTTTGTTTTTGTTTGTAAACTGTCTTGTAGTCAACACTATCCTGGTCTCTCTGCATACTCCCATTCCAAAATTTGGTTCTGATAATTTGTAGGCCTCAAACAAAATGTTAAAGAGTAAAATGACATCTTATGCCTAAATATGTATTGTACAGTGACTGTAAGGTAAGGGGTAAACATCAAAAGCACTTGGGATAATAAAGTGTTTGGCACTACAAAAACAAAGGACAAGTTAGTTACCGACAAACAGTTAACCAGTAGGTTTAGAACAGAAGCCAAACTACCCACAAGTGTGAGAACACTTTATGTGCAAAAATCTGTTAAAGGGGACTTAAAGAACAAAAAGTACTCTCCGTTCCCCTAATTAACTTTGAAGAGTCTAATTAAGGGCAACATAAAAGCCCAAGAAATGCTGGTTATTAGGCATGTACTTTAACTTGATCAGTGAGATGGTATTCTTGTAAACAAAGAAGCTAATTTCACCCAGCCCAAAATAAACCTCTCTGCAAATATCTCACAACATAATCATGCAGTACCTTGGGAGCAGGATCCCTATCTAGCACAGGCTGCCTCTTGAGGTTACTAATTCTAGGCATTAATGGCACTAGATTTGAAGATGTAATAGAGGAGAAAGAACATTCCAATAATGTGTGCATGAACTACTCCCGCTCTCCTTTTTCTTGTCTTTAACTTGACCTGTGTGACAAAGCACCTACTACCCTGATCTTATGTAAGCAGAATTCTATCTCTAAAACAGAGGCAAGTAAGACAAAATTAAGATCGCTCATATCTGATGGGAGCACAACATCCTCGTGTCTCTGGAACACTAGGCATTGATTGTTGTTGCTACAAGAATTTCGGGCTTTAGGTTTCACCTTTACCACTCACATTCAGAAGAAAAAGTTATCATTTCTTTAAAAGAATAAGAACCTGTCAGTAGTGTAAAGACAGTTATAACATTAGAAGAGGATGATGACATTGTGTGTGTGTGTGTGTGTGTGTGTGTGTGTGTGTGTGAGTGTGTGTGTGTGTGTGTTTAATCTCTTTTCCCTTGAGTTACTCTAAATGGAGTGAATACGAATCCCAGAGTCAAATGCTCTGACTTCTGGGAACTAGCTTCACATTGTGATTCAGTGAACAGCAGTGTTTCATTAGAAAATGCAGATCAGGTTATCTTCTGAGCTGCCTCACAGGGATGCTGTAGCATGCACTCTGAAGAGCATCCCCATTTCTTGTGAATAGGGACATCTGAATTTAATTCTCTCAACACTAGTATTCAGCACAGGAGTGTATGCAGATAGACAGATTGCGATGTCATGTTGTAATCACTCCCACAGGTATTCCTAGTACTATTTTGGATTTAATATCCATAGGCTGCGGTCGCTGGTCCAGCCTTACATAGACATACTAGTAAAACCAACCCGTGCAGCTAGGATGAAAGAATGGCTTCTGTGGTACCCTGAGACTTTGATTATAACACTAGCATTTAAAAAGACAGTCTTCAACCAAGGTAGCACTGGACTAACAGCCTTGAGGCAGAGGATAGGAGACTATAGAGTCTAAAAAATATATTTAGATATACATATATTCCAGTAAGTTTTTCTTGGTGGATACTCCAGAGATTATTGTCTGAACTCCCCATAACAAAGGCTTCTTTGCCTTTTCAACAGACTTATGCCTCTGGATAAATTGTTCAGTGTAGAAGTTACAGGTCACAAAAATGACATGGAAAACATCATAAAGAAAGATCTATGCTGAATAAAGCACCCAAGAATTGCCAACAGAGGGCTGGGACTACCATTCTTGTAGCGGTAACTATTAAACAGTGGAAAGCTGGACCATGCCATGCTAGCACTGGCTACTCTCTGCCCCCCTCTATTACTCACATCCATCCAGTCTGATACTTGAATGACTTTAACTAATGAAATATCAGGCTTTGCGTAAATGTTATAAACCTTGGGTCTATGGAGTAATTCTGACATAAAAGAATTCACTTTTGATGCTGGTGGGTGAAAAAAAATATAAAGTCTGCAGATATGAACACATAGGCATCATTTTCTGCCATAGATAGAAGTCATGAACAAGCACATACACACTCACAAACACACAGAAATATACACATGCACACACAGACAAACACATACACTCAGTCACAAACACACATGCACACACACGCATGCACGAGCTCACAAAGACACAGACACACACAGAGACATACCCACACACACAATTTTCTGTTAAGTATATATACATATGAATTACCAAACTACCTTTAGATCAATTTTATGTTCATAACAATATTGAGATAATGATACAGACATATCTATCACATATGCTATCTGCCCTCACATACAGAAATGTCCTCCCTCTCATCCCCGCCCACAGTAGACTGGTATGCATTTGTTACAACGGAGGGCCCAATGCTGATCATTATCACCCAGTGTGAACATTAGTGAAGTCTGTATGCTGAGCTGCAGCGTGAACACAAACATCCACCATTACAGTGTGAAACAGTGTTTTCACTGAAAATCCACTGTACCTGTCGACTTCATCTCTCTTTCAACCACTCCTAGGGAATCAGCGATCTTTTCAGTATCTTTTAGGGCTTCCATTGGTTGTTTGGTTGTTACTTCTTGAGAAAGGATGTCCTGCAGCCCAAATGTCCTTGAACTTACTAAGTAGCCAAGGAGAAGGTTGATTTCTTGATCCTCCTGTCTCCAGTACCCAACAACTGGAAATACAAACATCCGCCAAACATGATGCCCTGAGCTCAGTAATTCTGACTTTACCAGAGTAACAGGTAGCTGCAATCAAACATACATAGCTCTCTCAAGCTGGATAGTACAGATATTTACAATTCCTCTTTCTCCTCTCAAGGCTTTAAAATCAGCTTTTAGTGACAAGAATATTTTATTATCTAGTTATATAATAGTTTATTAAACTGTTTACCTACTAGAAGACATTTGGTTATCTTCTCAACTTTGGCAATTATGATGACAACTATTAGCAGGATATATTTAAAGGTTTCATGTAAATATTGTCAATTCCTTCAGTATAAGACATATCATTGGTTGATTCAATAGGAAGAGTGTGTTTAGGTTTTTAAGTCACTTTCAAAGTATTTAAAAATGCCATAATGAAACCCAATATTTTTGCATATCATTTCGAATCTGTAAAACTGAAATAAGAAATATTGTTTTGCAACTAAATGAAAAGAAGTCAATTTCTGTGTCTCAGGGTTTTTCCAGACATCGTACAGAGTAGCTCACCTTCTAACTAGCAAAGACCACCACTTAGCTCCGCCTCCCTCAGGGCTTAGCGTTATCACTGCTCCAGGTTGTTACACAGTCCTCATGCAGAGGTGCACCCATCTTAACTGGCGCTTTGACAGAGGTATGTGAGGAGTATGCTCACTTGCCAACCTCATATCATCCTAAGTGCGGGGCTCTGTTAAAATATTTAGGCCACTTGTTAATTGGCTTTTCTCCCTATTGTTGAATTCTGTTGTTACTTCTATGTTAGAAAAAAAAGGTTCATCGGATAAGTCTTTTATGAATATTATTCTTTTTTTTTTATTTTTTTAGACATTTTTTTTGTTTTTATTTTTTTTTATTTTTTGTCTTCAAAACAAGATTTATTTTTTTTTAACATGAAAATACATGGAAAATACATTGGTCTCTTATCTGTTACAAATAAGACTCAGATTATTAATCATAACAAGAAGTGTTTCTTGAGATATTTCCATCTACACAAAAGACTAACAGCTTATTATTTTTTTTAAAGATTTTAAACATTTTTTGCTTAAAATTATACATTTTTGTCAGTACTGTTTTTTCAGACATTAAAATAAATTTTACATAAAACCATGTGAATATGTTTTTTAGTCAGTACTTGATTTTTTTCAAGGGATGAATATTATTCTTACATGGGTCTTATTTTTACGTTATTTTGATAGCATCTATTACATAACATGAAGATAAATTTAATAACATAGAACTTAATATTCATGCATATGTCATAACTCTGGCATTGACTGCACCTACAAAATTACTTAGAAATGAAGTAGCATATATATATTTTTTTCCAATACAACATTTTGGATGTCTTATACTTTTGAACTTTGCTTATGTGATTTATCTTGAATTATCTTAAAGGTATAATGTGTGTGTGAGATATATTTATGAAATCCATGGATGCTTAACTGGCGAAGCACCACTGACCAATCTCATATATTATACTATCCTTACATTTGACAAAGATGTGTTGTTGACTATATTTGCGTGAGCCTTCTCAAGGGTCTCTAGTATGTTCCACTGATCTATTTTCAATTATTTTTCACAGATACCATACTGTTTTAACTACTATATTTTTATAGTAAGTCCTGATGCCATGTATATAAGTATCTGAAATGCATATTTTAAGGACTTTTAATGAATGAGGAATAATCTATACTGATGTACCCTGCATTTTGCCTCTTTGTCTTTCATATCAAGGTAATTGCTTCTATGTAGGAAAGTAAGAATAATAGAAGAATGGAATCAGTTTGCAGCCATAAAACAGAGAGGCAAATTCAGCCCATTCAGAAAGGGAAAGATTGATATTGATAAAAGTGTAGATGGGCCAGCACAAGCTTTTGATACAGCTTGCTTTGCACCATCCACCCATTGTGACATATCCTAAGTGCCATAGGAGAGTTGACAAACAGAGAGGGACCATGAAGAATGGAAGTACTGATTATACACCATGTTTTAAAACTTATTCATTATTAACATTGTGAAATACCTGAGAAACATTTGTGATTCTGTATGACTTGTTTTAGTTTTTAACAAAATTCTGCGTTGGTGTTAAACAGATTTTCAACCCTCAACAAACCAGATGGCTAATCCAAAATTATTACATGAAATATGAATAGCAAACTAAGAACTGTACTCTGCTAAAAGATAATGAGAATTTTTTAGCATTTACATTTTTACCAAATAACTTATATTTCTGTTTCATTGGTATCTACTTTGGAATTATAACAAACACTCCCAGTGATAATTACCAAATATCTATATTTAGGAGGAAGTAGCACATGTGTATCATAAATAATAGCACAAATTCATATTTCTGAATTGCCTGTTTTGCTAGATATAGACATTTGGTAATTATCACCAAAGTTGGCATGTAAAAAGGTGTTTATACAATTTCAAAAATGCATATTGCTTACCCAATAGACTGCAAAAAATTATGTTTTACAATTGAAATTCATATCCAGGTATGTTAGGATAGCTGATTCTCACCTCAGTAGACAATGAAAGGAATGTATATTTCAGCTTAGTGAACACAATTATTTTTACTAACATCTGAGACAGCTTTGTCTATGACTGAGAAATCAGTTACTACTCCAATAGTGGTCCCAAGGTAGAATAACATTGACCTTAAAGATAAAATGTTTACTGCTCAAGTATTATTTTTGTACCTTGGCAAAAAGAAGTTCATTAATTCTGCATCACTTGGTCTCCTGGAGCTTTTAGTTCTGACTTATTGGCTGATTGGCAGGGAATTCCAGCAGAGAAGGTTTAGCATAACCTGGCCCAGAAAGAGCCTCTTTTGGCTCCTCACCTGGTATAACGTTGTCTCTCTCTGTGTGTGTCTCTCTGTCTCTCTCTGTGTCTCTATCTCTCTCTGTCTCAGAGAGAGAGAGAGAGGGAACAATATAGGCAGTAGTTGGAAGATTTACTTGGTTCTACATATTTTGAGTCTTGCCAAATCTTGGCAGTTATTATTTCAAAAGCAGAAAGGCACAAGCAACACAAACTACTTCACCAGGTGACACCAACAACAGTGACAGCAGCTGTGACTTGGACAATGGTAGACACCAACTGGCTGATAGTAATGAAAGTGAAGTCACTAATCTAAAGCTACCTTACTTGTTGCCAAAGTGGGGAGGTGGTGTATCTCAGCATGTTGCTAATGAGAAGCAAAAGAGGGAGATAAAGACAGTGCCAAGAGGTGTAAAATAAAAGAAGAGAGATAATTAAGAGGTAGAATTTAAACTTCAAATATATTCCAAAAATTTTAGCAGTAAGAATAAGGATACAGGCCAATTTGAATTAACTATTAACATGAATTTGACAACTGTGCCTGAGTTGCTTAGGAGAAAACTATATCACAGTAGAGTAAAAGGAAGAGAAAATAAGATCAATGTTCGTAAAAGCTTAGTTAACATAACAATTAAAATAACAGTCAAAACTTGCAGGATAAGTTAGTGTGACATATGTGTGAGTTTTTGGCAGGTTTTCAAAACTCCCTTCTTCCTCTACATTAATACCTTTATATATTAATTCATTCTATATGATGAAATGCAGTGCAATATACCATATAATTAATTATTTATTAAAGCATCACTGTCTTCCTCTTATGCGGTGACACAGTTTATCACTGAGGTTCTGCCCCACTTCATGTTTTGTTTTTGTAGTAGTCTTCAGTGACAGATGACTCCCATGACCCACCATAAAGACTTCATTTTGTTACACAAAACTCTACAGTCACCTCTTTCTCCAGATGTTCACTTGCAATGAATGTTTTTGTGATGTGCCATCTTAAAATTTTCATTTAACAGTTAGTATTCAAGCAACACAGTCGAGGTAACAGGAATTTGCAGATATAATAGTAAATAAGTAAGCAGCTGACAGCTATAAAGATCAACCTGGACAAGTTTTAAGTAATCATGAGAAAGAAAGAACGTATTTAATTTTCAGGGAAACTGATGAAACTAGTTGTCACACCATGAAGTAAAGTGAAGAACAGCCAGATAAACAGTTTCACTTCACTTGTCTTTTCTCCTGTGTAGAACATACTTGAGAATGGGAGATGAAGGGGCCAATATGTCACCACACAAGGAAACTGAGGAGTGACTACATCATGGAGCAAAATGTACTTTGAAAAAGCCACTGATACAACTTATTGATTTTTAGTCATCAGGATTTAATAAGTGAAGAAAAGAAGGCTTCCTGTGAGCAGTTGCAATAGGCTGTGAGAGGTAGTTGTGGGCTGTTCAGAATTTCCAAATCCTACATCTTCTGTGGCCTTTACCTTTGCTTGCTGTGGTAAATTCTGGCTGATATGCTGAACTAAGCACGCGCACACACACACACACACACACACTCACACACACACACAGAGAGAGAGAGAGAGAGAGAGAGAGAGAGAGAGAGGGAGAGAGGAAGAGAGGGAGGGAGAGAGAACCTAAGACACAGGAACTCACAGTGGAAGTATATGTCACTCACTGAATTATCTATGGTAAAGGTACGTGCAGCTCCTGTGTCTTTCCTTACTTAGTGTCAGTCTCGATGCCAAGTGTCATGTCAATCAAGGTGCCAAGCAAGAACAACTTGCATCCCAGTGACAGAACTATTGCATGACACGCACATGACTCTGTGGGAATTCGAAACCCACTATTTTTTTTTTGTTTTCATTAGTCTCATATTTGCCATCACATTAAGACTTACTTACCATCTAAGGGTAAAATGCATTGTTCCACTGAATGAGCATCCCTAGCTTATATTTGGGGACTAAATTGGATTGGCGTTTTTTACGGTTACAACAAAGTAACAAGAACAGAATAACTGGTGTTCTCATTTCTGTAGGCATGAACTAAGAACCAGGAGAGGGGAGAAATCAGTAGTAGAATCCACATACTAATTTAAAGATTCTCAGGATTGCATTACTTTATGGAATAAATTTTATACTTGGTTGGTTTTAGTTCTACCACAGCTGTCATTTATAATCCACAGGTTCTTGTGACCAAAGATGAAAATCACTACCATATCACAGCTATGAGGGAGATATATCTAGCTAATGTCCTGTTGAAGACAAAATAAAATAGTCCAGAATGGTCATCTTGACAATTGACCAAAAAAAATAAAGAAACAAAATACCACCATTTAAACTCTTTCCTTCTTAGTCATGTAGTTAGGTGCCAGGTGTACATGTTATGTAGAAGGAAACTAGGACTTATCTAGAAGGCTACAATCCCACAACATTTTAATAGATGGTTTTCTATCTGTGCTCTTTACTGTGTTCTATTAAGATGAGCAATGCTCTACAGTTCTGAAGACATTTCTCAGTGTGCAAGAACAGCATCAATGTGGGATAGGGCTGTTCCTATAATCCTGAGTGTCTGAGAGGTGGAAAGAAAGAAATATTTAGCTCAAGATAAATTTTTTCACTTTTTAAATTTTTAAACTTTTATTTATTCACTTGACATCCCTATCACCACGCTCTTCCTTATCACCTCCACTCATAATCCTTTCCTCCAATTTTCTGCTGAGCAGGTAGGGACCCCCTAGAAATCTCACCTACCCTGACACACCCAGTCTCTGCAATCCTCTCACACTGAAGTTAGTCAAGGCAGCCCAACTAGAAGAACACATCCCACATGTGAGGCAACAGCTGTAGTCCCCATTCCAGATGTTCATGAACCACATGAAGACCAAATTGCACATCTGCTATATATGTGCAGGAAGGCTTAGGACCAGCCTATGAATGCTCTTTGGTTAGTAGTTAAACATCTGAGAGCCCTGTGGGGACAACTTTGTTGACTCTGTTGGTCTTCCTGTGGACCACCTGTCCAAAAGTGTCCCAATACTTCTTGTTTTCCCATAAGAATCCCCAAGCTCTGTTTGGCTCTGGGTGCCTGCATCTGTCTGAGTCAGCTGCTGGGTGGAGCCTCTCAGAGCACAGCCATGCTAGGCACCTGTCTGCAAGTATAAATGAGTATCATTAATAGTGTCAGGGATTGGTGCTTTCCCGTGGGATGAATCTCAAGTTGGGCCAGTTTTTGGTTGGCCATTCCTTCAGTTTCTGCTCCATCCTGTGTCCTGACATTTTTTTTTTTATTGTGACTTTCGGTATTTTCTTTCCTTTTATTGGATATTTTCTTTATTTACATTTCAAATGTTACCCCTTTCCTGGTTTCCTCTTCAGAACATGCCTATCCCATTCCTCTTCTCCCTGCTTTTATAGGGTTCTCCCTGACCTGCCCTGTGTACTCTTTTACTAGTGGTTTAGTCCCTGGGTGCTGTGGGTGCTTCTCCATTAGGGGTGTCCTGGCATTTCTTGAAGACAGGATACATGCTGGGTTGAAAGTTCTATGGGTGGGTTGGTGTCCCTGTCATTCCACTGGGGTTCCTGCATGGCTATAGGAGGTGGCCTCTAAAGGTTCCATATGTCAATTGTGAGTCACAGATTAGATCACCCTCATTGATTCTTAGTTGTCTTCTTTATCCCAGGTCTCTGACATGACCTAGAACCAATCTACCTCCATAGCCCTGTTAGTTGGAGATTTCCATTCTTTCCCATGGTCAGCTAGCCATCTCTGCTGTCCCTCCCCACACGTGATATTGAGTTCCTCCATTCCCCACTTCATCACCTCTCCCATCTAGTTCCCGCCCTACATCTGCCTTTTATCTTTTATCTTATCCCCCACTTCTAAGTGAGATTCAAGTATCCTGCCTTGGGCATTTCTTGTTTAGCTTCCTTGTGTCTATGGAGTATAGCCTGTATTTTAGGGTTAATATCCACTTACAAATAAGTATATACTATGCATGTCTGTTTTGGGACCAGGTTAGCTCATGGAGGATAATATTCTCAAGTTCCATCCATTTGCCTGCAAAACTCATGATGTTTTGTTTTTAATAACTGTAGATATAGCATATCCCCTTATCCATTCAATCTATGATATTTAATTTACCCAGTTTTATGTTGAGGTCCTAGATCCACTTAGAAGTGACTTTTATCCAGGATGACAAATATGGACCTATTTTCATTCTTCTACATGTATCATCCAGTTAGATTAGCACAATTTGTTGAAGATACTTTCTTTTTACCATTGTATGGTTTTGGCTTCTGTATCAAAATTCAAGTGTCCATAGGTGTGTGGGTTTATCTCTTGGTCTTCAGTTCAATTCTGTTGATCAGTATGTCTGTTTTTGTACCTATATCATGCAATTTTTAACACTATTGCTTTGTAGCACAGCTTGTGGTCAGGGACAGTGATACCTCATAAATTCCTTTATTGGTCATGATTGTTTTTATTTGTTTGTTTTGGTCATGATCTTGATTTTTTGTTTTCCCAATGTAGTTGAGAATTGCTCTTTTAGGTCTATAAAAATTAGCCCTGGAATTTTGGTGAGGATTGCATAGCATCTGTTGATTGCGTTTGGTAAGATGGCCAATTCCACTATGTTAATCCTTCCTATCCATAAGCATGGAAGATCTTTCAATCTTCTGAGGTCCTTTTCAATTTCTTTCTTTAGAGACTTGAAGTTCTTGGCATATAGATCTTTCACTTGCTTGGTTAGAGTCACACCAAGATATTTTATATTACTTGTGACTATTTTGAGGGGGTATCATTTTCCTACTTTCTTTCTCAGCCCATATTCAGTTAATTTCATGTCTGGCCACTTTGCTGAAGTTGTTTATCAGCTGAAGGAGTTCTCTGATAGAATTTTTGTACTCACTTATGTATTTTATCATATCATCTGCAAATAATGACACTTTGACTTTTTCATTCCTAATCTGTACCCCCTTAATATTCCATAAATGTCTTACTTCTCTGGCTAGAAATGCAAATACATTATTGAATAGATAGACAGTGGGCAGCCTTGTCTTCTCCCTAATTTTAGTGGAATTGCTTTAAGTTTCTTTAGGTTCTGTTTGATGTTGGCTATTGTCTTGATGTATATGGCTTTAAGTTTGTTTAAGCATGTGCCTTACATCCTTGATCTCTCTAAGACTTTTAACAAGAAGGAATGTTGGATTTTGTCAAAGGCTTTTTCAGCATCTAATGAGACATTCATGTGTTTTTTTTCTCTAAAGTTTGTTTACATGGTAGATTACATTGATGGATTTCTGTATCCTGAACCATCCATACATCACTGAGATGAAGCCTACTTGGTCATGATGAATTGTGGTTTTGATGTTTTTTTTTTTTTTTTTGGATTCAGTTTGTAAAAATTATTTTGAGTAGTTTTGTATTGATATTCACAAGCAAAATTGGTCTGAAGTTCTCTTTGTTGAGTCTTTGTGTGGTTTGGTGTCTGAGGCATCATAGAATGACTTTGGCAGTGTTCCTCCAATTTCTATTATGTGGAATAATCTGAGGAGTAATGGTATTAGTTCTTCTTTGAAAGTCTGGTAGAATTCTGCACTAAAACCATCTTGCCCTGGATTTTGTTTGTTTGTTTGTTTGTTTGTTTTCTGTTGTTGTTTGGGGGGGGGTTGGTTTTTTTTTGTTTTTTTGTTTTTTTTTTTTTTTTTTTTTTTTTTTTTTTTTTTTTGCTGAGAAATTTTAGTAACTGGTTCTGTTTCTTTAGGAGATACAGGGATGTTTAACTTTCATAAGTTTAATCTGTCTAGAAAATAATTCATTTTGTTAAGATTTTCCAATTTTGTGAAGTACAGGCTTTTGAAGTAAGATTTAATGATTCTTTGAATGTCTGTTGCTATGTCTTGCTTTTCATTTCTGATTTTGTTTATTTGGATACAGTCTTACTATCTTTTGGTTAGTTTGGCTTAGGGTTTGTCTATCTTCTGAATTTTATCAAAGAACCACCTCTTGGTTTTGTAGATTTTTTGTATTGGATTCTTTGTTTCTAACTCATTGATTTCAGCATTGTTTTTTATTATTTCCTGCCCTCTACTCTTCTTTGGTGTGCTTGCTTGCTGCTGCTACTGTTGCTACATTTCTTCTTCTTCTTCTTCTTCTTCTTCTTCTTCTTCTTCTTCTTCTTCTTCTTCTTCTTCTTCTTCTTCTTCTTCTTCTTCTTCTTCTTCTTTTCTTCTTCCTCTTCTTCCTCTTCTTCCTCCTCTTCTTCTTCTTCCTCTTCCTCTTTCTCCTCCTCCTCATCTTTTTTTTTCTTCTCCCCTCTTCCTCCTCCTTCTCCCCCTCCTCTTTCTACTTTCCTGGAGCTTCAGTTGTGCTTTGAAATTGCTGATACAAGAATCTTCTAATTTTTTTATGAAGGAAGTTAGTGCTATTATTTTTTTCTCTTAGCACTACTTTCATTGTGTCCCATAAATTTATTTATATTGTTCCTTCATTTTCATTGAATTTTAGAAAGTCATTTATTTTTTTATTCTTTTCCTGACCCAGAGACCAAAACATAAAAGTTGTATAACTTTCATGAGCTTGTAACCTTTTTGGTGCTATGTTGTTGTTGAACTCAAGCTTTAATCCATGGTGGTCTGATAAGATACAAGGCATTATTACAGTTCATTGTATCTGTTGAAGCTTGCTTTGTGACTGACGATATGGTCAAATTTGGAGAAGGATCCATGAGGTACTGAGAAGGTACATCCTTTTGTGTTTGAAGGAATATTTTATAAATGTCTGTTAGTTCCATTTAATTCATAATGTCTGTTAGTTTCATTATTTTTTTGTTTTGTTTTGTTTTTGGATAACCTGTCAACTGGTGAGAGTAGGGTATTGGATTCTTCATCTACTAATGTATGGGGTTCAATGGATGATTTAAGCTCCAGCAATGCTTCTTTTTAAATGTGGATGCCCTGTGTTTGGGGTATCGATGTTCTGAAATCAGATATTATCTTGGTAGATTTTTTTCCTTTGATGAGTATAAAGTATCCTTCCCTGTATCTTTTGATTAATTTTTGTTGGAAGTATTTTATTAAATATCAGAATGGCTATTCAAGCTTGATTCTTGGGTCCATTTGCTTAGAAAATTGTTTTTCCAGCCCTTTGTTCTGAGGTAATGTCTATTTTTATTGCTGACGTATATTTCTTGTATGCAGCAGAATAGAAGGTCCTGTTTTTTTATCCATTTTGTTAGCTTGTTTTGTATTGGGAAGTTTAGCTCAGAATGTTGAGAGATTTTAATGACAAGTGATTGTTATTTCCTGTTGTTTTGTTAGTGTGTGTTTGTGTGTGTGTTTGTGTGTATGTGTCTGTATGCATGCTTTGTGTCTATTCCTTGTTTTTACTGAAAATATTTTCTGGGCTTTGGAGCTGAGATTCTTTATCTTCTTCCAATCCTATTATTCTTAGATTAGGTCTTCTCATGGCATGTCATGTTTTGTGGCAGAAATACTTTAGATTTCACATTTCCTTTGATGGGTGTATCAATTTTCTTCTATTGTATCTTTTACAACTGAGACTTTCACTTGAATTTTATGTATTTTGTTGGTTATTCTTGCATCTTTTGTTCTTGTTCTCTTTCCTGGATT
The DNA here is from genome assembly GCF_963924665.1 of Micromys minutus. Classification (NCBI taxonomy): domain Eukaryota; kingdom Metazoa; phylum Chordata; class Mammalia; order Rodentia; family Muridae; genus Micromys; species Micromys minutus. The sequence goes on along the minus strand of NC_137980.1, from coordinate 6,334,369 downwards.
TTCCATATCCAGGATCCATCAGTTTGTGTTTCCTCTATTTCTTATCTCTTTGGTTAAATAGTATTTTCCTCTACGTATTTAAGGAATTTGCTTATTTAGTGTGTGTGTGTGTGTGTGTGTTTGTATGAGCTTCTCTCACTTTTTGCTGATATGGAATTACTTATTTACTGAGTTTTCTTGGATGTAGTTATGTTCCTTGGCTTTTAGTTTTCCGTCTAGTATTTTCTGTTGGGATGGATTTGCATATAGATATTGTTTGAGTTTGGTTTTGTCTTGAAATATCTTGTTATTTATATCTACTGTGGTTGAGACTTTTGCTCAATATAGTAGTCTAGAATGACTTCTATGATTTTTTTTTTTTAAATTGCAAGATATCTCTCCAGTTCCTTCTAGCTTTTAGAGTCTCCCTTGAGAAGTAGGGCCTAATTCTGATACACCTGGCTCTGTATATTACCTGGCCTTTTTCCCTTGCCAGGTTCAATACTCTTCGGGTCCAGACTAGTTGGTGTTCTGTAAGCTTTGTCTTTGTTTATAAAGGCATTTTTTTTTTGTTGGGAAAGTTTTCCTCTATGATTTTGGTTAAAATATTTTCTGGACCTTAGTGATGGTATTCTTCACCTTTTTTGTATTTATATTTCTTTTAGATTAGATCTTTTAATGGTATCCCAGATTCACTTTGGTCCCTGGATATTCCTGTTGTAGTAGGTATTGGGAAGGCAGTTTAACCTTGATGGTCCTGTTGTGGCAGGCCTATGACAAGTATCTTCTGATGTTTCCAGATCTTCAGGTCTATATGGTTCAGAAGTCAGGTCACGTGATGTGGGCAGAGAGGTTGTGGGAGAATGGAGGTCTGCCTGGGTTATCATACTGTTCAAGGCAGCTTTGAGTGCCTCAGAGGGCTCAGTTTTAACTTAGGATGGTTTTAAATTTAACATTTTCTTTGAACAGAGTATCAGTTTCCTCTGTTGTATCTTCTATGCTGAGATATCATATTATCCTGGATTTTGTTGTATGTGTTCTTTTGAGGGCCTTTAGCTATCTAAATGGCTTTGGTCCCTGGATGCTCTTGTTGTGTAGGTATTAGTTAGGAGGTTTAATCTTTATGGTCCTGATGTGGCAGACTTCTAATGGGCATCCTTGGACTGCATGGTTCCAGATCTGTATGGTTCAGGCTCTGCAGGTCTGGTGAAGGTGGGAGGAAAGACAACAGGAGAATGGGGGTCTACCTGGGATAGCAGGCGAAAATGTGGCTTGCTCCAGACAATGTGGCTTGCTCCAGAGAACTCAGCAGGCAGGGAATAGTGGTCAAAGCGAAGCTTACCTGTGTGGTTCAGGATCCACAAGTCAGATGAAGGTGGGCAGAGAAGTGAGTGGAGAATCTAGCTCAACATTTTGATAACAATGAAGCTACAATCATTAGAAAGACAGACAGGAGAAAGGAAAGGAGGGGCAGAGAGTAAGGTAAGAAGAAAGAGGATATAAAGTATAGAGAGATATATGGGCAAAGCTTTCAGATAAAATATATCAGCATGTGTATATAGATACAAATACATATGGATAGTAGATCGGAGCAAATCATTAAAATTTTGGCATTTGTGAAATAATGTATTTTAAATTCTTTCCTTAGCCTTTTCCTACTTTTCTAAAATGAAGACGCATTGCTTTTAATCAGTAGAAGTCTTTAGACTATAACCAGTAAATCAATCAATTTTATATGAAGTATTGAGATAAGGACAGATAAGGATAATAGAATTATAAAAAGAGGACTTTGAATTTACTTAACACTTCTCAGACAACTTTGCTTCTATACCTTACTAGCTTTGAATAATCAATATGCATTTTTTTGTTGTTACTGAATTGCCAACAGTACTTTTTTAATGAACATCTAATCTTTCCTTAGCAACAGATGATTATCTTATGCAGTGAATGTAACTCTGAATGCATACTTCTCATTTTAACAAATATCTTCTCAGGCTCCTTAATGAATTTCATTTTTAAACAAATGAGCCAGACCAAATTATAATCGATATAGTCAAATGTTCTTTATATTAAAGTATGCTACTAAATGTTTATGGTTAGATACTTTATTTCTAGTCTAAAGAGCACAATGTCCACCTACAAAGTTTGTGAATGAAGTCGGATTACGCAATCTCTTGCAGGTTGATACTGTGTAGTCATAACTTCTTGACTTGCAAAGACCATTTAAATTATTACTGCTACTTATTTTGCAGCTTTGTTAGTTGGTGTTTAAAATTTCAGCAACAGTCTCAAGTTTTTTTCTATCAGTTCTGTGTTGCAGAATTCTCTGTACAACACATGCTTGGTACTTCATTCTGTCTGCCATATCTGCCAGAGATGAAGCTTTGTTTTTCTTTGCTCCATTGTCTATTCATTCCCATGGGTAGAGAATGTATATGTACAGACATACATAAACACATACATTGTACATACCTGAATGTCCACATCAGGAATCAGAGGCAAAATGAATACAGAGTAGGGCTAAGAAAGACTTAAACATTCAGTCTTAAGGGTCCAACGCAGATTATAGCTAGCTAAGACTTACATATTCAGTCTTTGATTATCACAGCCTGAGCCATTGGTGTTTTGTTCAGGAAACTGTCTTCTGTACTAATGTGTTCAAGGTTGTTTCCCACTTTCCCCTATATGAGATTTAGTGTATCTGGTTTTATGCTGAGGTTATTGATCCACTTGATTGCGTGTCTTCTGTGGAATGATGAGTTTGGTTCTGATTGCCTTCTTCTACATGCAGACATCCGTTAGACCAGCACCATTTGTTGAAGATGCTTTCTTTTTTCCATTGTATGGTTTGGTGTCTTTATAAAAAATTAAGTGTCTGTAGATATTTGGTGTTATTTCTGGGCCTTTTATTGTATTCCATTGATCAACCTGTCTATTTCTGTACCATTACCACACAGTTTTTTATCACTACTGCTTTGTAGAGCATCTTGACAACAAGGATGGTGTTTCCTCAAGAAGTTCTTTTGTTGATTGGTATTGTTGACTGTGGTATCTGCTCTCCAACAGGGCTGCCCTAAGAGGTATCACTGGGAGAGGATGTGCCTAATCTGGCAGAAACTTGATACACCAGGATGGAGGATCCTAACCTCTCAGAGGAGAAGGGGAAGGGAAATGGGGGAGAGTCTTAGTGAGAGGAGACAAGAGATGTCAGAAAAGTATTATTTGCTTGAGATAAAAATAAATAATTAAAAAATAAATAAGTTAATTAATACAAAATGAAAGATCCATTGGCACTTTGACAATCCCTAAACATTAAAAGATGAGAATGACAATTTCTGTTCGAACTGCTTTCATCTGATTTCTAGCTTTGGTGATGCTTCCCTGATGCTTTTTTCCTTATCCTTGCTTATGTCCCAGCCTTCAAACATTCAAATGTTACCTTACCTGTGTCAAGATGGCTATGTCAGGACCAAATATAGCCTGAGTTTAACTAGTTTTACCAAAAGAGTTTGTAGGCATTTGGGGTGTTTTTGTCAGCTAACTTGTGGGTCTGTTTATTTTAGAGAAATTCCTTAACACTTTCCGGGAGAGCTAACAAACAAGATCAACCATGTCATTTTTCTTAATGCACTGAGAGAACCGAGGGTATCCTAAGGTTGTGGTAGGAGAGCTGGGAGAGGGCGGGGCTGTCTGTTCCCACAGCATCATTGTGGTTTTGCTGTAGAAGTGCTGGAAAATACAGGCTTTCATCATCTTAATAAATGTAGCATGTCATCCCTCTGTAAACATGTGTACGGGCCTGTGTCTATTCACTTAGACACCCAAGCTGACCGAAATACCCACTGACCTACAAGTCCTGAAATAGTGCAGTCACATATATCCCCAAGCTTACCAACAATGTGTGCACAGAAAGACTGCAAGAGCAGCCACATGGCATTTTCAATGAGCACTTTCCCAAAATACCAATGAACTATTTGCTGTTCTAAGAACTGTTTAGTGAGGACGAGAAGTAAATACTGAAATGTAAATAAATTCATAAAGCACAGAAAACAACTTCTCACTCTGGGGCAGACAGAGTCTATGTCCGCGCCGTGTGGTTGGAGCAAATGTAGCCACCATTTATTCAAACTCCAAAGACCTAGCAGTTATCCATGGAGTGCAGGAACTTCTTCCCTTTAATTTCTTAGTCTCATGAAACTGGAAGCAATCTTGGGTTTTACTGATGACCCGTAGATGAGAATGAGAAGTTTTATATGATGGAATAATTAAATAATAATGAGAACCCGCCTACACATCTGACTGTTATTCCCTTAAAGGAAAAGGTGTCATTTTTCTGTCATTCTTCTCAGGATAGACAGAACAGAGGAGGAGCTACATCTGATGACCAAACAGCACAGTTACACATGCAAAAACGTGACTGTGCATCTGAAATGTGTTCAAATGTACTAAGGGAGAAGACATGGTTCATTTTCTTTTCTTTTATATTTTCAAATTATTTTTAATATTTAAATTTTATTTTTTTCTCTTTATTTATTTATTTTATTTGATATTCTCTGAATTTACATTTCAGATGTTATCTACTTCCCCCAATCCCTTCTCCTACCCCCCTCCCATTGCCTCCATGAAGGTGCTCTCTCTCCCACCTCAGCCCCTTCACATTCCCCTACACTGGGAAAACGAGCCTTCACTGGACCCTTTGGTCCAATGGGACCTTTCTTCCCATTGATACCAGAGAATGCTGTCCTCTGCTACATATGCACCTGGGGCCATGGGGTCTCTCCGTGTGAACTCGTTGGTTGGTGTTTTAGTCCCTGGGAGCTGTGGTGGGTTTGCTTAGTTGATAATGTTCTTCCCGTGGGGTTGCAGACGCTTTGAGCTCCTTCAGTCCTTTCTCTAGCTCCTCCATCAGGGTCCCTGTGTTCAGTCTGATATAGAGGAGGATTCTTGCAGCTAACCATCAGACTGAACACATGGTTCATTTTCATTAATCAGCTAGCATGCAATAAACCCAGTAACAGCTTTTTAGGAATCACATCAGCGGAGTGCCTTCCTCTTCCGCGAAAGGCACAAAGGAGTCTCATCTTCCCTCTCTGGTTTAACTTAAAGACAGAGAATTTGTCTTTGCTCAACAACAGTTACCTTTTCAAACATCTGGTAGAAACCTCACTATACTCTTAAACCTTAAGTTCTTTTAGCTGGTAGTTTTTTAAAACAAAATCTAATTGCCCAATGCTTCCAAATTGGGATTGGTACAAAAAGAGGGCACTGATGGGAAAAACAGTGAAAAACGATTAAGCCCTCATCCTGGAGGGTAGTTTGTTCAGTTCTGTTGTTCCTCAAATCAGCAAACTGTTGGCTCTGTGTGACTTGAACATGACAGGTGTCTCAACACACAGCACAGGCCAAAAGTGGTAGATGTGTGCATGTAATACATTGTAACAAGGTCTAAAGTACTAAAAATTGGAATAAATATGAAAAAAAATGTGACTTTGTAGTTTTTGCCTTAAAAGAGGAAATCATGAGAGCTGTTCTTTATTACTAGAAGCTTCCCTTTAAATATAAGTCCTTTATGATCCTGTTAGAATTAAATATCAGAATAGTCTTAGTCCTATATTCTTAAACACTATAGAAGGCTGTGTTTGACTGTGTGGCTCTTCCCTCCTTTCTCCCTTTCTTCCTTCCTTCTTTCCTGCTTCCTTTCTTCCTTTCTTCCTTCCTTTCTTTCTTTCTTTAATGGAAAATGTCTTGGTTTATCTTAATGACTGAACTTTAGTAATTGTAAGGTCACAGTCAGGCCTCCATATACAGACATGAGGGGAGCATTATTTCTTGGTCTCTTCTTCCTTGGACAGAGTCTTGATGGTCTCTTCTTCCTCGTCCTGGAGGCGCTCCTTTTCCCAGCGCTTTCGTGCATCCTTGGTCTTAGACCTGCGAGCCCCAGCCTGGTCAGCCAGGAGCTCCTAGAGAGCCTCCTCTGCCTTCAGTTTAAGGATGTGCTCCATGAGAATACACTTGCTTTTTAATACGACCCACTTGTTTTGAACTTCAGGTACAGGCTGTAAAACATACGCCATTCAGTTTTAGATTCCTGTTATCTCCTTCTCAAAACCAGAAAAAACAATCACATCACAAATTGCCAATACTGAGGTGTGAAATGATCCAGGTTAATGAAGCACAAAGACAACCTCAATGTGACACAGGACTGCATCAGCAGTAAGACTCCACTCTGATCCGCATCTCTAGCCTTCCACAATAACATGGACCCTCCTAAGTCAGTGCCAAAGGGGTTTGTCGCCTGAGGCTCATTTTTTCCCATAAACTTTATATTATATAAATAAGTAAAACTTAAGTTTGTGCACAGAGATGACTTTTATTTTGAAACTTGAAGTATTTAATTAACTTTCATAATTTCTGCAATTCTTCTACACAGCAAGATATGAGTCGAAAAATAAGCATTCTGGTTTGTGTGAGACCTCGTCAGCTCTGTCTGTGTGCGAAAATACAGCCAGTCTTAGGCAAAAGAAATAAATCAGGTTTGGCCTTTTATCATAACCTGTTGATTAACTACTAGCAATCTATCATGCTCCGGGTCACATTACTACAGAACATGGAGCGCCGGCTCCCAGAGTGCCCCTCTGAGAAACTCGAGTTCATGGGAACGCACAGTAGGAAGGACCTCTGAACTCTTTCCCACAGTGAGGAGGCAGCTGTGGTGCTTTGGCTGCAGCTGCTGCAGTGTTGACTCTGCTTGGGCTGTGACGCTTCCTCCACGGTGCCCCAGGCCAGCCCGGGAGTTTTATTACTGTGAACAATTATTGAAAGATATATAGTTTTCCTATCACACAGTTTGATCGGAACCCCGGCTTCTAATATCAGAGGAACAAACCACAGCTGACGGTTGAGGTGGGAGTGTGTGCTGACTGGCTGCCAACGCCTTTTCCCCGAGTCTTTAATCCCGTTTTGAAAGAAACCACATGAGACTCCATCTTACCAAAACATTTCTCATATAAGAGTAACTGTAGTAGGCTATAAAAAGAAAAATAAAAAATTTAAACTTTTAAGGAAGAAGTTGAACGCCAGTCTTTTCGAGCTCCTACGTCAGCGGTCAAGGGCGAAGAGGGTTTGTTTCATCTACACAATAGGAATGGTTTACGTCTCAGAGCACTACTGTCAAACGCAAGGAAAGGCACGGCACAGTGACTCCTAACTCTGGCTCTCGAGGACGTGCTCATTGACCTCAGTGGCATGATTCTTCAGCGTGGCCTTTGTGAAGATCTTGTTTTCTTTTATTTTATTTGCTTATTTTGAAGAACTGTGAAAGACTTACTTTCTTCTGTACTAATTAAGCCATTCAATACTAGAAAATAAACCCTTCTTTAGCTTATTTAATTTTTAAAATACCATAAGTAAATGAATGATTATTACTATCAAAAATTTAAATTTACTAAGTTTATTTTACCTTGTTTTAGTGATACTTGCTAATCAGACAAATTATTATGTTGATGTCTTAAGTATTATTCTATTATATGTACTGTAAACTTATAAAAGCCAAAAGGCATTTCTATCTTCATGAGCTTCCTTGCTACATTCTGAAATGTGAAATGTTATTTATTATAATAGTAAATGTAAATGCCTACCTGCTCTAAATGTAATTGTCACTGGGCACTCAAATATGAAAGTACAAAGTCTTTCTCTCTCTTGAAGCTTACACTATATAATATTCACAGTAAGTGCCATATAATGTTGGGTCCCAGAGTTATAAGGGAAATAAAATAACGTGATTGCTAGAAACTGACACGGAAGAGAAAACTGTAAAATCTTTGCATGGAACGTTAGGTGGGCCGGAGCTGACAGGCGTGGTGGCTCTCTACAAGTTATTCTCATGTCACATGCAGAGGGATCTGGAACTGGGAAGATGAGCTGATGCTGTCAGAGGCAACTGACTGTTGTGTGCTGGAGAAAAAATCAACACAGAAGAAGAAGAAAGAACCAGAAAATACAGTAGGGAGCAGGTAATAGGGAAGAATTGGTTCCATCTCTGTACTATGGGAGAGCAATGCATAAGAGGGGTCTTTGTCATTAAAGAAGGTTAAACAGAAAATGAACTACAGGAAAAAGGCATAGTGACTACTAGGGTGAATTCTTAGTACAGTGAGGCCAGGAGGGAAATGACAGAATCATAGTCTAGGTGCAGCCATGGAGATAAACGTGGTGCTTATATCAAAGCACTCTGTGCGTGGGAAATGAATAAAACCTGCTTCTGGGTTATTAGTGCTGAGAAAAGGGTCCAACTTAAAAATAAAAAATGACATTTTTGAGACAGAGGAAAAAGGAAAACTACTTTTAAGAGATGTTTACAGAAAACAAGATCAGAATTTTCTTTAGAAGCTGCTGTTTTCACGAGGACCACTAGGTACACACGAGAAGGCAATTAGAACTCTGAGTCTTCATACCACCAATGATGCACACAACTATTAATCAGGTCAAAGTACCCTGGGTTGATCTTACATCCTGATGACACAGCCTTCCTTCCTAAAATCTCCTGTAAACAGAGTTCTCTGTATCTGATAATGAATATTTTCTAGAAGATTATTCTGTAAAAGAATACCTGTATCAGGGACAGGGGAATGCCAAATGGTTTCAGTTTCTAAAATGTACTGTGACATTCATTTGTCATTTACAAAAACTCTGCTCTGGAATTTCAGTAGCAAAGTGTGGGTAAAAGAAACTGGGCAAAGAACCAAGCATTCAAGCATCTAGGTGCATTATTTGGTATTTATGTGAAAAGCAGTTCTACAGAAGAACCCAGGATGTATAAGTAGAAGGAAATGACCCAAGGTCAAGTGTCAAAGAGACTTCCTCATACAAAGTTACATGTACAGTCAACTCTTCCACAAACTCATTAAATGTGGTGTCTCCATAATTTGTGCCTGACCTTTCCCTAAACCTCTACAACCTCGTGTTAACAAAACAACTAACAACCAGATATAGCTAGTGGAATCGATATTGAACGTTTGCAGTTGGTCTTATTACTTCTTTTCTCTAATGAATATTCTGTGATCATAAAATAGCAACAAAAATATGTTGCTGAGGAGAAAAGACAGTATGGTATGATGTCAACATAACCCATGATTCCAGATACACAGGGTTTTGCAAATCCTTGTAGCTGAATGAGAACATCCTGCAAACTTTTCCAGCTTGGTTTCTTAGGATCTTTTAATACAAGTCAAGATCATTCTTCATACAACAGAAAATTTCCTGTACTCTTTCAATGCATAGTATCTTGCAAAAGAGTGCTCTCCTGTGTGTATCTATTGGGCCGTGGGGGGGGGGTAAAAGAATGGGGGTGTGAAAAATGTAGGTATCAGAAGACATGTGATAATAAGATCAAAAGACATGTGATAATATGATCAGAAGACATGTGATAATATGGTCAGAAGACATGTGATAATATGGTCAGAAGACATGTGATAATATGGTCAAAAGACATGTGATAATATGGTCAAAAGACATGTGATAATATGGTCAGAAGACATGTGATAATATGGTCAGAAGACATGTGATGATATGATCAGAAGGCATGTGATAATATGATCAGAAGACATGTGATGATATGATCAGAAGGCATGTGATAATATGATCAGAAGACATGTGATGATATGATCAGAAGACATGTGATATATGTTCAGAAGACATGTGATAATATGGTCAGAAGACATGTGATATATGGTCAGAAGACATGTGGTAATATGGTCAGAAGACATGTGATATATGGTCAGAAGACATGTGATAATGTGATCCTACTGTTTGCCGCCCGGGATCACAGCAGTTGTGCAGTGTGACCCCGGTGTGCGTTGGCATGAGGCTGCTGTAGTGTGGGGTAGCGAGGGCTGCCGTCCTGCACAGCTGATGCAGTCACACACGAGGTCCTCCCATCTGATCTGTGACACAGGGAGTGGGTTTGGGAGCGAGTTCTCATAGCACAAAGCCATCAGGACTGGAGTTTGATGCTCCAAACACAGACACATTCTCACTTTAACAAATGTTTTTGTAAAATGAGAATGTGCTGAGCGAGGGGATTGTTGTCTTTGTTTCCTTCCTTTCATTTTCTTCTCTCGTGCGAGCACACCTCGTATGGTGTTTTGACTTAGAGAAAGTGAAAAACAAAAATTAATTCTGAAACTGCTAATTGTGTAAAAGCATAGATTTTCAAAGAAAATACAAGTTCTTTTCTTAACACAGAAACATTTTTGAAGAAAAAAATGTCAACCTTTATTTTTCCTTAGAATTTTTTTTCCTAATAAAATATATATTTGGAAAAGATTCATCAAAATATATCTATCAAAAGCCTTTGTCTTATCAAGTTTACTTTTAAGTTTCTATAGAATCATAATTAGTATAACTTATAGTACAGAAAATTTTTCCTTTCAAACATTTTATTTTCATTAATAATATATTCATATAATCATACCCTGAATTAACATAGTTAATTGTTTTATACATTAGTGTTCATATCATAGCAATAAGATGTTCATTTATCCTTTGTGAAAGAAAAGAAGACGGAGTTGTAGAACCACATAGTGAAATATGTGCCTCTAGCTCACTATAACCACAATTCACTGAACTTTTCGTGGAGCTGCCTCATCATAGCCCGTGGATTTGGCAACTCATCTATAAAAGTCTAAAATGACTCTTCTCCCACAACAGACCCTGGAACGTGGTTGAGATACAGAGAAAGTCATTTTAAGTTACAGATTCAGTATCCTGATGGTGCACCCTACTCCTCAGCCTTTTGGTACACACGGTGGGTGTCAGCAGCTGGCATAAAGAGGCGTTTGCCCCAGAATGGTTTCTATAGCCCATCGTACCTCCAGGGCCTTTCTGACTGGGATTATTCGATAGTCACTAGTGTCAAACTTCATGACTGTCACACGTTCCTTTTATAAACAGATATTCATGAATGTTGACCTCGCGCAATGGGTCCAGAGAGAAGTTTCTTTCGCTGATCACTTATCACCCACTGCTGAGTGAGACAATGGTCTAAAGTAACCGTACACGTGGACTTCAGACATCTCAGAGTGTGCCTATTTGGCAGGAGGGGACTTAGGAGAGGAATTGATGAACAAAACTATCCCACCTTGTGCTTCCAGTGTCCAAGCGCATCCTCTGCTGCCCTAGCCCTTCAGGAAAGGGGGGTACTCTCTAAGTTGCGATTCCTCCTCAAGCAGTAAACTTATCACGTGGTCACACAGTCATTTAATCCGGCACAAACTGTAGGCATACGTAGAGTGGGACTTGGCAAAATCGCTGTTCTGTCTAAGGAGGCAAAAAGCCTGCAGCATTTGAACGTTGCAGGGCTGCGGGAGAATTATTGCTCACCAATGCCTGCAACTAAGGAAGAGATGATGTTTTTCTTAAGAATAACAGGCTAAGTACATCCGCGTCTGAAAATGCTGAGGAAGGCTCCTTGACACATGCTAACCGGAGTGATTACTTAGAGTAGACATAAAGTAGCATAAAAATTTTCAGGACTAAGGAACAGTTTCATCAGCCTCAGCTTTCTATGGCCAAAATACACCCTCATTCTCTCTTCTTCCTCACCTGCTCTATGCCAGCAAAGGGAGAGATGGGTCACTTCTGCACCCTCAAAGCATGGCTTTGACCCTCGTTTTAAGCCACTGATTATACAGAGAGCAAACTTGCTCAAGTGGTTTAAACACAAAGTTCTCCGGGTCACCGGAAATAGCAAAGGGCAAACAAGTCAGTTTCAAGCAAAGGAGAGCAGAGATAAGGCTGGGCGGTGCCTCGGCTGCTCAGCAGTGAGAAGCCCTTGCTGTTTCTCTGGAGGACACGTGTTCAGTAGCCACATGGAACAGCTCACAGCTGCCCATTGCCTTTTCTAGCTAACCCAGGCAACTCCATGTACATCACATGAATAAGAATACATCTTCATGTGAAAGCAGAGAAACAGTGAACTGTTCACAGAAAAATACATCTGTTTTCACTATGCACAATAAACCCAGTAAAACTCTGGAGTTTTAGCTCAAGGCTTTTCCAGGCAATGCAAAAGTGAAGCAAAATGTGGACCTTTGCAAATATCCCCAAATCCAAAAGCACTTTTAAATCTACTGTTTGGACATAAGAGTGTATTCTGTCATGAAGAGTAAACTAGTTTAAGTGGGGGTTATATTTCTAGGCTATCTAATGGTAACCTCATAATAGAGCCAGTCTGTAGAAGTTTGTGATAAAAACTCTATGCTTAAAATACTAATAATACATGTGAATGGAAATCATTGGTGTTTCCAAATGCAAGTCTAGACATAATAAGCATTTTAAAATACAATATTTCAGTACATGCTAAAGACACGTTGCCTTGTTCTGAGATTGATCCCAATTTCAAGAGTAAGATTTAGATACTGCAAAAACTTAAACCACCAATCTCAGACCAGTTACATTTTGAATAATTAAAACTGACATTAGCATGTGATTAGTTCAACAATCTTCCCTGTTTACATTCAGTCTCGATGACTCTTGTAGTTTTTCAACCCTCAATTAGCACAGAGTGAAATTGCCTCTCAGATGAGTTACTCTCATATCACCACTGGGAAGGGTTCCTCGATGCCCCTCCTCCACGGAATCTTACACCTGGTCAATGATGACGGTCAATGGGATGCTTTATGCCACACCTGAAGATTAGCAGCAGAAGTGGAAAAGACAAATGCAATTTAGAGGGTATTTGCAGAGCAAGACAGAAACTGAGCACAAATTTCCTGCTTGTACTGCGTCCTCAAATTTCCATTTCTACAGGAGCCACAGGGACTCTGTAAAACAATCATAGCTGCCCAGCTCCGTCTTTTCCATTGACTTCACAGCATACTTGGAATAAAGCTGGACTCGGCCCATCGTGCACCATTATGGCTTGGCCCTAATCAGTGTTCTGTCTTCTTTCTCTACAACCAGTAGACCCGGAATACGCTGAGCCCTTCCATATCTAAGTGCTACTTACTCTTTTCTTCTGCCTGAAGTACTCTCCCAGGTACTGTAGAGCTAACTCTTTTCAGAATTCTACAACACATGGTTTGTTATTTCTTATCGGACCACACAGTTTAATATGGTCTCACAGGCATGCCTCTACATTATATATTTGAAACCATTTACCACTGTTCTGAAATCGTATTTTTCCTTCCACATTTCTATGCATTGCTCCTGAGAGTAAAGGGTATTCAGTCTTCATGAAAACTAGCTTAATGTGTGATGCAAACAAGGTACATGCATAAAGCACGTTACACTCACGGAGGACTGAGACATCCTAGAATCCATACTGCTACATGTAGTAGCCAGAATACTGTTAAATTACAGTCAGTCATCTAGAAGACTACAGGCATAACTCTTCACCCATTTCAAGTTTAAAAGATGGAAGGTCAAGTTTAGAAGAAATCACAATGTCTGGAAGCACTTTAAGCCAATTATTTAGAAAAAAGAAAGATAAGTGAAAAGAAAGGTTAAATGGATTAAGAAATTTTTTTTTAGCTACCAAATAGGGACCATGGAGATTAGTTATTATTACCTTCAAATTCTGAAGACATTTTTCATCATGAAAATGTCATGCCTTTATCTGTCCATGAATTGAAAGAAAAAAAAAGATCTAAATTCATGCTAATGATAGAGTGAACCAAACCCATGGCCAGTCAAGAGAGTAGGCCTCTGAATGGATTCTGGGGTAAATGTGGCAAAATTCTGGCAGAAATATTTAAAACATCTATGTTGAATATATGAAAAATAACTGGTATCAGAGGTGAGGAGAGTGGGGAGGCCAGGCATGGGTTAACAATGTATGTGTATAAAAACATGTATGCAAATATGCCAACACACTCTTGTTCTTTTGTATTTCACTGTATCCAATGGATGCTCCACATTTAAGCTTTCCAAATAAGTATCTGGTTTAATAAGCAATATCAGAAGAAAAACTGAACACATCACACTCTGATATTTGATTTCTTCTCCCTCCTCTCTTACTTAATATTTAAAGCACCCGAAGAAAGAATAGTAAAATAAAAAATAAATGTTCAGCAATATTATAGCCCATGATAGCATAAGAAATATTTTTAAAGTTATTCTATGCGAGTAAAAATACTGCTTTGTTTTTCTTGAGGCAAGTTCTCTCTGTGTTGCCAAATCAGGTCTTGAACTCAGTATTCTCCTGCTTCTGCCAACCAGTTAAAAAGCCACCTTGAATTTCTCCCTAGTATTAGCTAATAACACTCATC
>NC_137980.1:6095123-6315123 GCF_963924665.1 Micromys minutus | reverse complement strand
CAGAAAAGATGCAAAAAACAAAAAGCTCCTAACCCAAAATGTCCAGGAAATCCAAGACACAATGAGAAGACCGAACCTAAGGATAGAATAGAAGAGGGAGAAGAGTATCAACTAAGGGGCACAGTAAATATCTTCAACAAAATCATAGAAGAAAACTTCCCTACCCTCAAGAATGAGATGACCACGAGCATAAAAGAAGCCTTCAGAACTCCAAATAGGTTGGACCAGAAAAGAAATACCTCCCGACACATAATAGGAAAAACATCAAGCGCCCAAAGTAAAGAAAGAATACTAAAAGCAGTAAGGGAAAAAGGTCAGGTAACATATAAAGGCAGACCAATCAGACTCACACCCGATTTCTCAACAGAGACTATGAAAGCTAGAAGAGTCTGGACAGACATCATGCACTCCTTAAGAGAGCACAAGTGCCAGCCCAAGCTGCTATACCCAGCAAAACTATCAATCACCATCGATGGAGAGATGAAGATATTTCAAGACAAATCAAAATTCACACAATATCTGACCACAAACCCAGCACTACAACCAATTATAGGTGGAAAACCCAATACAATGAGGGAAAATACAGCCTAGTAAGAACAAGAAAACTCCTAAACAAGAAAACTAAAAGAAGAAAAAGGCACAAACACAACTCAACCCACAAAAGCAATAATGGCAGGAAACAGAAACTACTATTCCTTGATATCTATTAACATAAATGGTCTCAAATCCCCAATAAAGAGACATAGACTATCAGACTGGATACATAAACAAAATCCAGCCTTTTGCTGCATACAGGAAACTCATCTCAGAGACAAAGACAAATACTATCTCAGAGTAAAAGGGTGGGGAAAAAAACTTCCAAGAGAACAGCTCCAAGAAGCAAGCTGGAGTGGCTATTCTAATATCAAATAAAGTAAATTTCCAACCAAAAGTTATCAAAAAAGATAAGGAAGGACACTTTTTACTCATTACCGGGGAAATCTGTCAGGAGGAACTCTCAATCCTTAACATATATGCTCCAAATTAAAAATCACCCACATTCATAAAAGAAACCCTAATAAAGCTCAAAAAATACATTTTACCCCACACAATAATAGTGGGAGACTTTAATACCCCACTCTCACCAATGGACAGATCAGGGAAACAGAAACTGAACAAGGACACTGCAAAACTAGCAGAGACTTTGAACCAACTAGAATTAATAGATATATACAGAACATACTATCCCAAAGTAAAAGAATACAACTCCTTCTCACCACCCCATGGCACCTTCTCGAAAATTGACCCCATAATTGGACACAGAACGAGCCTCCATCGATATAAGAAGATTAAAATAATCCCATGCATCCTCTCAGATCACCATGGTCTACGGCTGGTCTTTAACAACAACAAAGACAACAAAAAGCCCACATACACATGGAAACTAAACAATGTTCTGTTAAAGGATAGCAGGGTCAAAAAGAAATAAAGAAATAAATTAAGGACTTTCTAGAATTCAACGAAAATGAAAACACAACATACCCAAACCTATGGGATGCAATGAAAGCAGTATTGAGAAAAAAACTCATAGCCCTAAGTGCTTCCACCAAGAAACTGGAGAGAGCTTACAACAGCATCCTGACAGCCCAGCTAAAAGCCCTAGAACAAAAGGAAGCAGATATACCCAAGAAGAGTAGACGGCAAGAAATAATCAAAATTGGGGCAGAAATATACCAAATAGAAACAAAAAGAACCATTGAAAAAATCAACAAAACCAAGAGTTGGTTCTTTGAGAAAATCAACAAGATTGATAAACCCCTAGCCAGACTAACTAGAGGGCAAAGAGTATCCAAATTAACAAAATCAGAAAGGAAAGTGGTGACATAACAACTGAAACTGAGGAAATTCAAGAAATCATCAGATCCTACTACAAAAACTTATACTCCACAAAATTGGAAAATCTGGAGGAAATGGATGAATTCCTAGACAGATACAAGGTCCCAAAGTAAAACCAGGACCAAGTAAACCATCTAAATAACCCTATAACACCTAAAGAAATAGAAGAAGTCATCAAAAGCCTCCCAACCAAAAAAAGCCCAGGTCCAGACGGATTCAGTGCAGAATTTTCAGACTTTTATTGAGGATATAACACCAATACTCGCCAAACTATTCCAAAAGATAGAATCAGATGGAATATTACCCAACTCATTTTTTAAGGCTACAATAACCCTCGTACCTAAACCACACAAAGACCCTACAAGGAAAGAGAACTTCAGACCAATCTCACTTATGAACATTGATGCAAAAATACTCAACAAAATCCTCGCAAACAGAATCCAAGAACACATCAAAACGATCATTCATCATGACCAAGTAGGCTTCATCCCTGGGATGCAGGGATGGTTTAACATAAGGAAATCCATCAACGTAATCCACCATATAAACAAACTCAAAGACCAAAATCACATGGTCATATCACTAGACCCTGAGAAAGCATTAGACAAAATCCAACACCCCTTCATGTTAAAAGTCCTGGAAAGAACAGGAATCAAAGGCCCATACTTAAACATAATAAAAGCAATATACAGCAAACCAACAGCCAACATCAAACTTAATGGCGAGAAACTTGAAGCAATCCCACTAAAATCAGGGACTCGACAAGGCTGCCCACTCTCTCCCTACCTATTCAACATAGTACTGGAAGTCCTGGCTGGAGCAATTAGACAGCAAAAGTAGATCAAGGGGATACAAATCGGAAAGGAAGAGATAAAAACATCACTCTTTGCCGATGACATGATAGTGTACTTGAGTGACCCCAAAAATTCTACCAGAGAACTCCTACAGCTGATAAACAAGTTCAGCAAAGTGGCTGGATACAAAATTAACTCAAACAAGTCAGTAGCCTTCCTGTACTCAAAGGACAAACATGTGGAGAAAGAAATTAGGGAAAACGTACCCTTCACAATCGTTACAAAAACTATGAAATACCTTGGTGTGACTTTAACTAAGGAAGTGAAGGACCTGTATGACAAGAACTTCAAACCTCTAAAGAAAGAAATTGAGGAGGATCTCAGAAAATGGAAAGATCTCCCATGCTCATGGATTGGAAAAATCAACATCTTAAAAATGGCCATCCTACCAAAAGCAATCTACAGATTCAATGCAATCCCCATCAAAATTCCAACCCAGTTCTTCATGGAATTGGAAAGATCAATGGGCAATTTCATATGGAATAACAAAAGACCTAGAATAGCGAAATCCATCCTCAGCAACAAAAAATCATCTGCGGGAATCACTATCCATGACCTCAAGCTATATTACAAGGCAATTGTGCTGAAAACTGCATGGTATTGGTACAGAAATAGGCATGTGGATCAATGGAATAGAATAGAAGATCCAGAAATGAGCCCTCATGTATATGGACACCTGATTTTTGACAAAGGAGCAGTAAACATTCAATGAAAAAAGGACAGCCTATTCAACAAATGGTGCTGGTCCAACTGGCACTCAGCATGCAAAAGAATGAAAATAGAACCGTTCTTATCTCCTTGTACAAAGCTCAAGTGTAAGTGGATCAAAGATCTCCACATTAAACCAGATACACTGAAACTATTAGATGAGAAAGTAGGGAAAACCTTAGAACACAAAGGTACAGGAGAAAATTTCCTGAACAAAACACCAATGGCTCAGGCTCTAAGGTCAAAGATTAACAAATGGGACTTATTGAGATTGCAAAATTTCTGTAAGGCTAAAGACATCATCAAGAAAACAAAACGGCAACCAACAGAATGGGAAAAGATCTTTACCAACACCACATCAGATAGAGGCCTAATATCCAAGGTGTACAAGGAACTCAAAAAGCTAGACACCAGAGAATCAAATAACCCTATTAAAAAATGGGGTACAGAGCTAAACAAAGCGTTCAGTTGAGGAACACCGAATGGCCGAGAAACATCTGAGGAAGTGCTCGACATCCTTAGCCATCAGGGAAAGGCAAATCAAAACAACCCCGAGATTCCACCTCACACCAGTCAGATTGGCCAAGATCCAAAACTCAGATGACAGCAGATGCTGGCGAGGCTGTGGAGAAAGAGGAACACTTCTCCACTGTTGGTGGGGTTGCAAGCTAATACAACCACTCTGGAAATCAGTCTGGCGATACCTCAGAAAATTGGATATAGTACTACCTGAAGACCCAGCTATTCCACTGCTGGGCATATACCCCAGAGACACTTTAATATACAACAAAGATATATGCACCACAATGTTCATAGCAGCTCTATTTATAATAGCCAGAAGCTGGAAGGAACCCAGATGTCCTTCAGAAGATGAATGGATTCAAAAATTGTGGTACATATACACAATGGAATACTACTCAGCCACCAGAAACAATGACTTAACCAAATTCTTAAGAAAATGGCTGCATCTAGAGAATATCATCCTGAGTGAGATAACCCAGTCACAAAAGAACAGACATAATATGCAGTCACTGATAGTGGGATGCTAACCCCAGAGGCTTGCACTCCCCCAGAAACAACTCACAGACTGTATGAAGTCCAAGAAATAAAGAAAACAAAAAATATATACATATATTTACTAACAAGAAGACTTTGACTGTTTCCATGTTTTGTTTTGTTTTGCATGTACTCTACGCTTATTGTAACTATTGGGTTTTCAATGCGTACTGTCGGGCCCTTGAAAAAAATCAAGTACTGACTAAAAAAAAATATATTCACATGGAAAAAAAATGGGCCAGAGTATGTATGTGTGTATATGTATACACACACACACACACACACACACACACACACACACACACACACATACCTCAACACTTTCTGTCAGTACTGCTGACCTAGACTAACCATCTGTCCATTGGCAGGACTCGAGAGCTGGTTTTGTGAATTGTTTATTACAGATTGGACATGACTGACTGCTTTTATCTTTTATCTGCTGATTGGGTATATGGAATAAGAAGGTAGAGACTTTTTTAAGGTTATATTAATAGGTTTAATTTTAGAAAACTTTGTAAAATAGACTATCTACTCTTGACATGGCTGTCACTGACTTGGGTAGTAATGTAGGATGGTCTAAAGCAATTGTGCTCAACCTTCCTAATTCTGTAACCTTTTAATACAGTTGTTCATGTTATAGTGACCCTCCCAACCATAAAATTATTTGTTGCTACCTCATAACTGTAATTTTGCTATTGTTATGACTTATAATGTAAATATCTGTGTTTTTCAATTATCTTTAAAAAAAAAAAGATAATATAGGAAAGAGAGAGAGAAATCCTTTTTGCTTGATCTCTCACTGGTCAAAGCCATTCACCTATGCACTACAGAGAGAGACCTACAAGGTCTGATTCAGTAACTGAACTGAATGCTCACTAGAATTGTTTGGCCCTATGGCTCTCCGGAAGCAGCATTTCACAGCATTGGGGGCACCCACATAACAAAGATTGACTCCCTGTCTTTCAGTGTTTAAGGAAATAGAGGAAATGCAATTGTTCATGCTAATCAGGCATATTAAAAATTAAAATTTTAAAGACTTTAGGCTTCATGAATCCAAATGGCCCACAACTCTAGGAAAACTGTCTCTATACAGAAACTGAAATAAATGGTTTCAAACCACAAAGCATTAAATTCAGAGACTGCACAGAAAACATGCACCAGGTTTCTTAGGGAGTTAGAGCTAGCTCAAGTTTTTTTAGGGTATAAAATGTGACAGAAGCTCATAGATAATGAAGACATTTGACAAAAAGCATGAACAAAGACCAAATACATTCAGAATGGGAGGAGGGTGTACTTTGTTGAAAATGGCTCCTTCCCAATTTCAGGTCTTAAGATTATCAGCATTATTTTTGCTAAAGATGAATTCATAATCCTCCCTACATCTGAGCAATCCAGGAAGCAACTACCACTCTATTAAAGATAAGACAAGGTAGAAACTTTACCACAGGACTGAATGCAAAAACACAGAAACCAGCTCTCTCTAAGGCACCTACTCACTAGAGCAGAATTCATTTGGCACACTCTCTTCAGACTGTGAATACACATTCATAGGTTGTACCGTTAATGTAAAATAAATTCCTGTCAATCACTTTCTACAACCAAATGTTATAGAACTGAGGTGGGAAAAAATTCTATGTATTTAAAGCTTTAACTAAGAAAAAGAATCCACCTAAGTTTTTAAATTTTAGCAACAAAATAAATAGGCAAGTAACAAGGCAGAATTATCCAGTGCTGGCTGGAATACCCGAGACCCTACTGCAGCTCTAAGAATCTTCTTTATTGCTACTCTCAGAAAAACTTAAAGCAGGGATTACCAGCTCCCCTGACAAACCTGTCAGCCTCCACTTTCCTAATCTTGCAGAAAACAGAAATCTGGTGCCACACAGCAGTCTGTAGAGGGGAGCAGGATTTCTGCTCAAGAGATCAGAAGAGCAAAGAATTGCATTCTTCTTAGAGAAGGCTCTTGCAAAGTTTCTGCTGAATTGAGTTTTACATGCATGTGGAAAACCTAGTGTAAGGGATGTGGTTGCATTAATTATAAGATTTCAATTTGACAGTTTAATTAGGAAAAGGAGAGTTAGTGTAGAGCTTGCAGAATTCATGATGAATCACATACTCCAATAGACTTCATTTTCATATTTCAATTACACACATTTCTAACTGATGAACAGCAACATAGCATTTTCTGTTTAATAAATGTGATATCTGTTGGAATTGATAACATTAGTTCAGTAATTACTGAGCCATTATTGTCAGCCTTTTAAAAAACATGGGAAGAAGACTTAGTTATTAAAGTTTAGCATCAGCACAAACTACGTTTGAAATGTTCCGACTACAGAGCTTTGAGCCAAGTATTAAGCAACCCTTAGAGAGGAGAGAATTCATTAGCAGGTGTTTGCATGAGGCTGATTTTGATCTAATCATGCCGTAATCACTCCCAGACATATCACTGCAGTTACTATGTTCTTTTTACATCCTTAACTCAGAAAAACAAAAAAAACAAATGCAAAATACAAAAAAAAAAAAAAAAAAAAAAAAAAAAAAAAAAAAAAAAACAGGAGCAAGACTTAGAATTTACATTGTGTAATTTAATGTGAGATCAGGTAGAGAATCTAAGCTTTGTCTCATAATTCTAACAAAGCAGGAAGAAAATCATTTTCCTCTGTCATTTGAAAGAGGATGAAGCATTAAGTTGCCAAATTCATCAGAACACGTGCAAATGGATGTACCCTTTCCCAGAGAGGTTGTTCTAAGAGCTGGGAGCTGAACTTGAAAGCCAAGTATACTCAGAGATTGGAGTCTTTTCTTTCATGGGTTTCAAACAAACAGAAGTTCATTCGATCAAGTGCAGATGTTGGTTTCCTCGGGGGACTGGGACAATGATCTTGCCCTACAATGAGCATAACCAAACAAGCTGGGAAGGAAGCATAACTCTCTGGTTTTAATTATGTCCCAATTTGTTCATATGGATCTTTATGTGAACAATAGCACGAATTCTATATACTTGAACTGCATACCTGTTTCTACGTAGAAAGAACCCCGTTAATTTCACTTAGATGAAGCATGTTCATGACTATAGCATTGTACACTGATGTTTCTATGTGCATCCTGGACATTTCTAATTATGCCAGGCCTAGGCAACAGACAAGAAAGCAAAATGTCGCCTTGTCAACATTAGTATTGTACATCTTGTATTTTAAAGTTATACATTTTTAACAATCTACTTCCCATGGTTTCAGGAAAACTGCATAACTAAATATGTTTTCATTGCTTTAGAAAGTTAATAAGAAAATAAGCATAGGATGGTTAGCACAGTGCACAGCTTGTTGCTCAGTAAATGCTCCTTACTCCAGAACTGGCAGGTCCACCGTTCCTTCAGCAAGGAGACCTATTGTGTATCATTACAAAAGTGAATAAGTGTGGGAAAAGATTGTATTATAATATAATGAACAGTCCAGTTTATCAACAGCTCTTATACTTAGACAACAGAACTCTGGGCATTTTTAAGATCGCTGATACTTGTACACTGTACCCACATACACTGGGTAGAATAGGACACACCTGTGCTACTAAAGAACCCACTTATCCAGCGACGGTGCCATGCATCCTACCTGTGAGACGGAGATTAAGAAATGCTCGTGGGTGTTACTGAACCTATTGGAAAAAAATAACACTACTTGTTCATTTCCCCAATTCTAACAAAAAGTAGAGGGTTAACAGTTATTGTTCTAAGAAGCAACTGTCAAAAAAGAATCCCCCCAAAGAATCTTTTTTAAAGAGTCTTAAAATATGCAGCAAATATACCAGACAATTATGCAGTTTGTATGATTTTAAGAGAACAGAATCTATTTCTTCCCATAAATGAAACATTTTATACCTAGTAGTTGATGTCTGAATTCATTATAATAATTAGATATATGGCCTTTTATTCTACAACGAAAATGTCAAAATACAAATATCCAAAAAAGAAGCAGCTTATTCACTCAAATTCACAATAAATTGAAGATGATTGATATTATGCAGGTTTCAGAGTGACATAATCAGATGGAGATAATAGGGTAGTAGATCTGGAATGAAAGACACTTAATAGATGGTGAGAGGAAAGACACTAACTAGAAAAATTGGAGGTTTAAAAGAAACTTTGTTTCATAATTTAATACAAAGTGAGTCATGTTTTGGGAATCTGTTAAATGCCACTCACCATAAATAAATTACTAATCACGAATTTACAGAGCTCCCATAATACTGTGTTTACAGAGAAAAAAAAAACTGTATTCAAAAGAGATTACTCTTGCCCACAAATTACGTCTGAGCTTTGATCTCCGAGGCTCTCGTATGCCAGTTACTACCCTTGAAGTTACTACCCCCTCTGTGCAAATGTGCAAACCTTCAGCTAGGCTTCCCCCTTGCTGTGGAAAGATGATGAGCTTTTGAACCACTTGTACAAGATCAGCACAATAGAGGAATAGCTAGAGCAGAAGGAAAGGCTAACCTGATCCATCCAACTTTCTTATCTGTCATCTTTCTTACTTCCGAGAAAAATTTATGTTCTTTGAACCTCAGCTTTCCATTAACAAAAATAAAGTAGTAGTGTTTTATTTTTATTATCATTATTGTTACTACTAATAATATTGCTATAGCTATTCAAAATGTAAAATATCACCTTATTAATTTTAATTATTTAGGTAAGAAGTTGACATTTCTGTCACAAATATTAGTTTTAAAATGTCTCATTGGAATTTTGTAGAACAATATTTCCTTCAAGGAAAATCAGAATGCAGAATATAAAGAGTGTTTTAATGAGACAAATTTGTCTCAGGAGATCTGTATTTAAGCAACTCCTTTGTTGATCTCAGTTTCTTGTTAACTACTTAAGAACCTGTACTCTTTCCCCTCAGCACTGTCCAGCAATGCCCAAAAGCTTTGCTTCTAAGCAGTTAAAGAAGCATATAAAGGGTTTAAGATGAGTTTCTGTATCTAACAAACATCTATCTCTGGCCACCTCTTAGGAAAATTCTAAGAGGCCAAGATGTTACAATCATGCATTTTCTCCTTATAAAACTGTCCTACAGTACAGAAGGAAAACCTGCTTATTATAAATCTTGGCAGTGCAAATGTTATACATTGCATATTTTACCTGGTATGTAGTCCCAGTTGCCCCTTCCCTGTTCGTGGCATGAACTTGTATTCCTACAGACACTTGCCAATGAAAAATGCAGTCTTTAGAAAACAGAGGTCTACCTCCACGTTTTATCATAATGGCTTTAAAAACACTCTTGCTTTCTAATAATTATGCTATACCAATATATCTTTTTTATTGTAAATCTTTATATTCCAAATGCCGTAGCCCCAATTTAATAAAACAAATATTAAAAGACATAAAAGACATACAGAACATAGTGGAATAATAGCATTTATCTAGGAAAACACTGAGGTATTCAGGCTTTCAGAAGGTAAGCATTAAAAGGATTTGTACAAGGTAAAAGATAAACATGTAATTTCATTCTTCTGGTATATAAATGCAGATTTTCCAGCACCATTTGTAGTAGGCTATCTTTTTCCTAAAGCATGTTGACTCCCTTGTCAAAACTAAAGCAGACATAGCTTTGCTGTTTTCTTCTGGGTTCTATATAGTATTCCATTGGTCTTCTTGTCTAGTATCAGGTTGTTTTTAGAAATACAGCTCTCTCTCTCTCTCTCTCTCTCTCTCTCTCTCTCTCTCTCTCTCTCTGTGTGTGTGTGTGTGTGTGTGTGTGTGTGTGTATGTGTGTGTTTGTGTGCTACCGGCAGGTTTTGAGAGAGAATGGTGCATTGGGAAAGTGTCAGTTACCACTTCATTCGTCCTGAATTATAAGTTTCTGACACTGCATTCCTTTCTCTCTCTTGTTTTTGACCCCCATTGGGTGAACCTTGTCTATGTTCAGATATTTTGTAATATATTAAATTTTTTCTTTTAGTTTATAATGATAGAAAGTAGAGATTGGAAAATTAAATCTTTCCTGTTCATATATTAAAAAAAAGAAATACAGCTCTACAGTAGAACTTGAGGTTGTGTATTGTATAGCCTTAATATTGTTCTTCCTATTAGGATTGCTTTGGTGATTCATGGACTTTTGTGGTTCCATATGAACTCATGAATTGCTTTTGTAAAACCTGTAAAATATGAGATAGGTGTTTTGAAGGTTATTAAATATAATTAATACAACTTTTTTTAAAGGATACTAGATATAAAGACATTCCATGCTTCAGAATTATAATTTTAATACTACAAAATGTCGATTCTATAAAAATTAATTTACAGATTTAATGTAAGAACCTTCAAATTCCTAATATATCTTTAAGTTACCAGTGGCAGCTCTTCACTATGCCTCTTAAATGTCTAGTCACCCAAAAATCTCTACCTTGGATACCACGTTGGTGACTACGACTCATCTTTCAGGGTTTTAAGTTCTCTTTCCACTTGCAGTTGACGTGTTAGTATATTTGCATGACTCTTCATTAGCCCTTTAAAAATTCAACCCCTAATCTGAAGCACAATTGAACACCAGCTAACAAAAGAAGAGCTGTCAGATTATCATGTGATTGCAATGGATTTATTGGGAAACCCTCTCTTTTCCTGCCAAGGACTCACATGTCTGACAGAGTTACTGACTTGGTGCAAAAAATCAAGAACATTCATCACTAATGATCATATTTGAGCCCAATTAATCAACAAAGACTCATACGTTAGTCTTTATACTGAGTTATATACCCAGTGTTAGCACCAGACCAAATGATTTCTCTGTGTGCAGTGATGCAGAAGGCCTTACCCCTGTGCTAATGATTCCATTCCTCACCTCGAATTTGCAGCATCTGGAATTAGACTGGTTACTACAAGTTCTGATAGCTTATTGGTCTGATAAGTGTATTAATTTCAATATAGTACAGGTGAAGTAATGTTTTCAGTCTCAATTTATTTATTAATGTTTTTTCTTCTACTTTCAGTGCCAAAACTATACACATTTAAGTTATACTGTGTACTTTGAGACAAGTGTAGATTTTTACGTGATTACTCCAAACAAAGCTAAAATTAATATATGCCCAGCACCCTATATAATAGCTATTTGGGGTGAAATGCTTCAAACATTCTTCTGCCATGGTTTACATGTTAATATGTCATGGCTTACAGTGGACATCATGCTGTACAGAAACCTTCAGAACTCTTCTGTCCCATAACCGAAAGTTTGTCCCTTTTGATATTCTTTTTAAAAATAGAATTTCTAAATTTTCCTAAGATTCCGAGAAAAGAACTATAACAGATATAGAAGTCCTTTAAAATACAAGTCAAGGATCAATTATCAAAACAAACTCATTCCATTAATCAGTTTACTAAGGTGCAAATTGTTTATCAGAACACAATGCCAGGGAGGCTGCTTTGTTTAATGACAATCCTAACAGCAAGAATCCCTGGGGCAGGAAACAAGTAATCAAGAATCCATCTCTGAAACTTTGAGGATGCTGGCAACAGTTTCTTCTAATGCGTGCTTACAAGGAGACCTTGTAAAGAAAACAACACACTGAAATAGACCAGACTTGTTATGAAACAATAAACTTAAATATAGCTCTGGACCTGACACAAATTAGCAATTCTTGCCTTCTAGGATCAAGTTTAATGTTTTTTCAAAGATATTTTTATTGCCTACTTTGAGCACCTGAATGCTCACAGTATATACTCATTTTTTTTTTTAGATAAAAACTCAAGACATGAGCATGTCCATGGAGGTTCATGAGGCCATTAAACTCAAACTTAAACTGTTGAGCACTTGATGTAGAGATGGCCAAGTAGATGCTTGAATCCATTCATCTACTTATTCTGAGTTAGGAGAAATTAAACACACACACACACACACACACACACACACACAGAAAAGTTAAAATGCCATAAATAAACTAGCCAGATATTATATCCATGTGGAATATCATGGAGAAGTCAGGTGATTTCAGACAAAGAGTAGGCTGAAGAGTGGGCTCTGAGATGATTTCCCATCAGGAACAGCAGCACATGCAGAGGAAGGACATAGAGAATGCCCAACATTTTGCTGAGGGAACCATGAATCTGCCATCTGGCCTTAAAAGAGGGGCATTAAACTATGAGTTGTCCAAGGAAAATTGGGAAGACAGGTTCAGGCCCAATTATGGAGATAAAGCCAGCCTTCAAACCACAATTTTTTTTTTTTTTTTTTTTTTTTTTTTGGTGTGGTCTCATGACTAAGACTGCTTTCAGAGTTCCTTGATGATCAACATTTCCTCCAACTTAGAGGTGGAGTCAGGAATGCTGGGAAGAGGTCAGGGTCACTCTGAGGCTGACACAGGGAATGACAGGGAGCCCTGTTTCCCAGTCTAAGCCCCTCCCAGCCAAGACAGACTGCAGCCTCCCTCTTCTTTCCCAGGTCTCCAGTCCTGCAGGGCAATGACTGGACGCTGGAACTACCCGTATTTTTTCCTCTCCTTGTGACAGAAAAGAAAAGAGAGGAGGGCCAGTGAACTTTAAACTTCCTGATAACTATAATGTGGGAAAGAGCCATTTTTAGGTTTACATGGAGGAGCTACCTCTGAGAAAGGCCTCTTGGCCTGTGACTAGAAACATCCCAGGAAGTCGCTGCAATGTTGTAGTACTGTGAGAAATTGTATAAAAATAAACATTGGATTATTTCAGGACCAGTCCCTTGAGAAACATGAGCCAGAATTACTCAGAACTACTAGCCTAATCTTGACAGAACAGAGGAAATTAACAACTGAAGCCAGATTTTTCCCCCTTCTAAAAAAACTGGAGGTGGAAACTATTTATGATATTTTGGAAAATGAAAAAGAATCAGGTTAACCGTGTGATTCAAATGACCCTGAACAGGAGATGGCAGATGTTCCCGATGAGAAAAAGCAGAGAAGACCACTGCCTCAGGAAGGTATCGGCTGAAAACCAGACTCGGGACAGACTGAATCACACAGTCCAAGAAGCACAGAGCTCTAACCTTGAATCTTGGGAGTTTGGTGGGATCTCCTAAAACATTGCTTAGATATTTGTTTTTCCTTGGGAGAAAGATTTAAAGGCAGAGACGAAGCATGTTCTGTTACTATGTCACTATGGGAACTCTCCTCAAACATGACCAAGAAAGGATTTCCTTTCTACTGAAAAACAATTTCCCAAGGAAATCTACTCATTGAGAAAGCCAAACTCAGTGCAATATTTAAGTCATGTTAGCTAAACAATAGCTCAGAAACTGTACTGAAATGAAAAAAGCCAGTCTCTCTCAAGTGCAATCACTTTCTACAATGTGTTCAATCTACACTGTATGGTTCTAATTCTGCTCTGGGGACTGAGAAGCTTCTTTCTATAGGCAGAGTCCTGAGCCCATGATGTCCTGGCTTTCATCTTTGTATGGGACAGAAATAATCTAGAGACACACATGGAAAACAAAGTGAAGTCACTGTGCCCCAATTCTTTACAGGTAAGTTGACCTCAGAATCCCACATGGGCCTTTATGAAGAGGGCCTTTCTACTGCTAACAACTGAATGGCTAAACAAACGGTTTGAATCTACTGCATCTACATAATCTACCAACTCAGAAAATAAAGAGAAATATGAATAAATAGCTATTTTGTTCTAACATCTGGGAAAGGATTCTCTGTTCACATCTTTGTTACCTATTATAGTTAAATCCTCCAGAAAAGCAATGCTAACACAGTGTTACAACTACTAACCTAGCCGGGATTAAGTAAGGGCATTTCTTTGTGGGGAATGCCAGGGAACAGTTAAGGCAGAAGAGCAAGGGGCACCACAGAAAGGCCTAAGCCCTCAAGCTGTAGCCCAGCTCTAAAAACTAAGAGAAAGGATCCAGATAGAAGGAAAATTAGCTACTAAGGGCTATAAATAAAGCACAGTGTTGAGAAATTTTCAACCACAGCTAACGCATAAAGATAAATTCACAGCAGGTAGGGTCTGGAAGCCCTGGAGTCTGCTTATACCTGTCCCTTGACTGCAGGTTTCTATGGGTCAAAGAATAAAGCAGATCTCAAGGGGGCTGCACTCATACTTGGTGCAGCAGGTTGGCAGGCTGCTACTCGAAATTAGTCTAAGTGATACAAATCAATGCTTCAGTTCTCTGTCCATGTGTTTTTCGTTGTCTGAGTATAGTCTTTCCAGGGTCTGGGGGCGGTTAGTGGTGAGCTCATAGCTCATATCCCCCATGTCTATATTATCTCAGAATGATCTCGCTTTCTTTTTTGCCCAGATTTCTTATAAATTTGTCATTTCTTGTGAATGTCTACTAGTTCTTGTCATCTTAAATTCCTTAAGAGAGGCAACTGAACCCAGGTCAGATGGCTCGTCCAGAGCTCAGTAACTCAACGGAAGTTTTTTCTCAACAGGAATGTGATTCTTTAGCTGTGCTGCAGACCCCTAAGGACTAGACATGTGCTTTGCACCGATATGGTAGTGACCAACATGTCTATATCTTAGAAGTTCTTAAAGATGATTTTAAGCAGTGGCTTTCCTCTTGACATTAATATAATTCCCGAAATCCTATCTCAGTTGACTTAGGAGGCAGTCCAAAATTCTGCTCAGAGTCATTTTCCATTCTAACAGTTCTCACTCCGTAAGTCAAGATTGAAATTGTGGTTATTCCAGCTCTTGGGTATTTGATTCTAAATTGTGTATCTGATGAACAAGAAAATAAAAATTAGACTGGCTCTAAAATATATGGGCCTGTGCTAAGGTGGGTGTTGTCAAGAGACTCACAGATCTCTGTGCCTGAGTAGTCCTTCCATTCTCTCAGGAACGTTGTTCAGACTCTCAGTTATAATACCAGTTAAAATCCTGTCCACAACAGTTCTAGGAGTGTTTGGAATTACTGTCCCTTGAGTAATAAGCGCCACAAGAATATCTATCTGGGTCCTTTAGAGAAAACAATAAATGAAAATCAAGGGTGTCTTAAGGATAAGTCACTGTATTCTGTAGCTAGACACTGAAACCCTGAATTTGAGACTCTTTGCTCATTAATACTTGTCCTTATACTGTACTAAATATAATGTTAGTATTATCTTTCAATTTAAGATTACTATTCACTGCAAACACTGTACTATATACAGACTTCTTAAGTGTCTCTGACCTTGACAACCCCTAGCATAATTTATACCCTTTGATTTTTTGGGGAGTTAACACAGCTGTGTCAGGACCACTGCATCAGAGAAACATAATTGCATGAGCCCCTGAAGCTCTAGGCCCTTGACTGCCTCTCCTGCCATCCGTGATTCTGGCATAATGAAAAAGAGGCACGGCCAAACTTCTCAGTGATTCAGATGCTTTTCTCAGTGAAGTCCTTATGCCTTGCATCACAGGTAGTCTTCTGGTTCTTCTCTGCAGAAGAATCCTCTTATGGGTCTTTTGACTTCCTAGAATATCTGAATCCTTGCATGCCCACATCCTGGAGTCTCTTAAGCCCCTTCCTTCATCATCTATAGTGATAGTTCATCATTCCACGTTCTCACTGTGAGCCATCACAGAGCCCAAGCAAGCATCAAGAAGAACTTCTAGTGACAGGTTTTTCTTTCCTCTATGCTCCTAAAACGTTAGATTCCATATGCAGACAAAATGACGATGAGTTAGTGAGTTTTCTTTTACCTACTGTGTGTTCCAGTACCCTTAGTCAAGCTAATTAAAAACCGGTTCCACAGCTTCTGAGGATACATGCTAACTTAATCATGCAAATTCCTGAACATAACTACTATAAATATAGAGAAATTTCTTGAGTCCTAGAGCATTACTCACCTTTATTTAAAGCGTCACCATTCATATTCTTGTAATAATTAATATCACACTGATTATAATATTTAATTCTAAATCAACTAATATCTATTTTAGGATACTTTAGAGTAGGTACTAGACACTACCATAATATCATTACAATTATATTAACACTAAGCCTGACACCTTTACTATCAAAAAATGGCTAAAAGACAAATGAGCCCTGGCTCTTACTTCGTCCAATGTTCAGTGTGAGAGAGAGAAAATTTCTTCTTATTTTTTTATCTGATTGATAAAATATACAGCATCAGCACTAGAGCATGAGAGTCACCATGGACTCTCATTAAGGAAGTCTCTAATATAAAAGCCAGAGCTCCAACAACCTCAACAACAAGGGTCTACCACTCATAGAGATATACTAATGCAAGAGATGGGAAATGGTGAAAATCAGAGAATGACTTAGTCAAAGGGATACAGGAAGCCTGAGTCTGCCTTAAGCCTCCAACTTAAGACTTAGGGCTATTTAGCCACCAAGAGGGATGGCTATTTAAGCAATGGTCAATGTGAAGGTTTATCCATCATCTCCAATCCTTCCAGGTAATACAAGGTCTCTTGTATAACAACCTATAAAAAGTGTTGCTTTGTTAATCAGTCTCAGCCTCCGAAATGATTGTCTACCTTGGGCAGTCCTGTCAAAAGATACTTTCAGGCAGAGAGAAGAGGCTTTCACCTTATTTTTAGCTACCAGGTAGGATCAAATGAAGACTCAGAGGTTTTAGTCTGGTTGGTTCCATTCTGACTAATTCATTAATACCCTTTAATCAAAATGAATGGGATTTTTACCTCTCTATATATTTCTTTTGTGTATCTGTTATATTTCCTTGTGTTTTTTAAATGTAACTTTTACACCTTTAGCCTCAGTGAACAGAACTGTCAGTAGATGGTATGTGGAAAAATTACTTAAATTAGGTCAATGTAACCTTTGAAAATTAGAAGTAGAGTGGACTTTGAACAGAACTGGAGGAAACAGGAAGAAAAAACAGACTTAAGTCATCTTAACTTCTTCCTAATTTGATGAAGATATTGAAGAAGTAATTCTCTCAAACTGGGAGCTGCTATGTTACCATTGTTAATTGTATTTGTCAACCTGGATGTGCTAAAATTAGTCCATGAGAAAAACTAGTTGGACCAAATTTCTTGATATGTCTCGGGATTACTTTGAAAAGTCCTTTAAATTTGAATTCATATATAAAGAATAGATTGGCAAAAGAAGGTAACACCAAAAGAAAGACATAGAATGCTGTAGAACAACATCTTCTGGACATGACATCATCCTTGTACTTGAGAATGCAAAGTATTTGTGATGACTTACACAAGACCTGTACAAAATTTGGGCCCTCAACATTCTTTCATGAATAATGGGGTCAAGAGGTCCCCTTCTTCCCTGAGGATTTATAAGTAGTTAATTGTTGCCAGGGAAAGAAGAGAAATTTTCTTCATTAGCATAACTACTAGGAAGTTGCCCATGTTCCTGGAAGTAATCATAATGAAAGTCACTCAGTCATCTCACCCAAAAGACGTGCAAATAATTGTACTTTCAGGATTCAGGAAGAGAATCGGCAGAACAGAAGGAAAATCAGTGACGGCAATGAGCTGAATAAGATCAAAACATGTGTGTAAAAGTGTTGAAATAAAACTGAAGGCCATTATTCTATATTATTAATATATACTAATAAAGAGATTGCTTTAACCAAACCCTATAAACAACATCAACTCCAATGAGAAATCAAATTTAACAGAAAGACAGATGAAGAGCAAATTCTCTCTCACAGGTGAAAAGCACATCTCCTGCCATCAGGGGGTCATTCTTGGTCCTTAGAATTCAATCCAGAGCTTTCCAATGGCAACTACTTCAATTGTCAACCAGATTGAGACTTATTTTCATCCAAAGTCTGCCCTGGCTTCTAATCTTGAAATAGCACACATGGGCTTCTCAGAAGCCAATGTGATCCAAAACAACGTCCATAATAACTCCATCCTTAAATATCTATATTATCCTATTGGACTTGTTTCTTCAGTGTTCAATTGCTGATATGCACATCTACCTCAGTAAAATAAACGTTTCAACTGATGAGCAGAATTTGCCAAACAAATTCTCTGCTCATAAATGTTAGTTGTGACTCAATTTGAAGTATTTCATTTTTTTCTGGTATTAATGCAAGTTAAGGTAGTTTTTGCTGTTTTAAATCATTATTACCTTACAGTGCTCTTAAGGACATATTGTGCTTTTAAAACCATCATCTGTTCTTATATCTGATATTTGAAACAATCACTCTCTAGCAATGTAACATCCAAAGTGAAAATTCAATATCTTCTACCATTAACAACATCATTAATAACAAATGTCTGTTTAATTACTCTTGCTAAGATTAAAAAGGCCATTATTCTTGTAACTTGAGAAACTCATTAGCTGGAAAAGACTGTTAATGCCAAATGCACTCCTTAAAGATGCAGTCCTCGGCCTTTGAAGGTATTTCTGACACTCACGCATTTGTATTACTTTAAAGAAGTACTACCCAACTGCGCGGAAGACCATGCTGGGACAATAAACAAGCACTGTAACATTTCAATTTCAGACACAAGGCTTACAAGACATTTTACAACAGCACACAGAATCTGGTCTTTGGAACATTTAAACTCTCCACACTGAGTCCATTATTCATCACCTGCCTCTCACTACTCCTGTGCTCCAGTGAGTCTCATATCAACACAGCGCATCCTAAGGTAAAGTTAATATTCATAAGCAACTCCTCCAAAGGGATTCAGAACCATAACTTCGGATTTCTGAAAGTCAATTTAACATCTAAGACGTCAAGAAATTCAGACCCATTAAATAGAAATTAGAAGATGGGACTTAGAACCTCTTTCCAATGTTTCAGCTCAATGTATTTTTAGCACAGAAACTTGCTTAAAATTTAGTAAGAATTAGAACAGTGACAGTACTCTCAGAAGGCAATTCCAGTTACTTCAGTGATAACAGTTACATGCCATGTTTTGTAACAATTTTTCTATTACTTTTCAGTGCAAATGATGAAGAAGTCATACATTTAGCTGTGTCGGACCATTTGCCATTATTGTAGGATGCATAGACTTAATGGATCGATGACATTTTATACTCATGACTTATCTTCAGAGAGATAACCTCTCAACCACAGCAGAGCTGGAGGAACACCAGGAGTCAGGTAACTATGGTGAATCACTATGTTGAAGAAAGATGCTGCTTCTAAAGAAGAATTAATTAACTTGCAATGGTGAATGGTTCTCATTTCTTTTCTTCCATATTTTAATACATGCAAACTGATTGCCTCCTCGGTGTCAGAAGCTGTAATAAGGTCTAGAATGTTATTGCTTTTGTATCCTGGAGGAGATCTTCCATTGCCTGAGCTGCTGAGCCCATTAGCCAGTAGAGGGCATCCTGCAGAGGCCACTCTGGTTATTGGTGCTGGCTTCACCGTGACAGCAAAAGTGAGAAAAATATTCAAAGCCAAAGAAGTTATTCAAACCTCATAGAACTAAGTTCTGGTGGATCTGGTTTCTACTGCAGTGAAAAGAAAATATTTCACTGAAGATAGCTTACAGTTCAGAGGTTTAGTCTATTACTGTCATGGTGACACGTGGGCAAACATGGTGCTGGGGAAGGATCCAAGAGCTCTTCATCTGGATCAGCAGTTAGCAGGAATACAGAGCACTGAGTCTGGCTTGAACATCTGAAACCCCAAAGCCTACCCCTCATGACACACTTCTTCCAACAGGGCCACACCTCCTAATCATGCCCCTCCCTATGGGCCTATAGGTTCCATTTTCATTGAAACCACCAGAGATCTGAAAAAGTAAATAGCGCTTGAGCTAATTGTCTCTTGTCTTTAGGTAATAGGGCAAGGTAAATGAAGAGAGGTTGAGCATATATTTTACCTACAAGCCTGACTGCTGCTCTTTTATTTGCTGCACAAAGCAGCTTGTTGCTGCCTCTCTGGAGAGACCCTAGGACCCACAGCCTCACCATTTATGCATCATTTGCTACATTGATTCTTAGGATGCATTTTCTTTGGGAAAATCACTGTCTTACAAAGTTTATCTAAATCAGTTTTTTATCTATCATTCCTCTTGGTTGGGGTGCAGTAGTGCTCACAGTTTAAATTTTCAGGGACAGTAACAAAAAAGCAAGAAGTTGCTCTTGCTTCATCTCATAGCCTGAAAACAAAACAAAACAAAACAAAACAAAACAAAAAAGAAAAAAGAAAGAAGAAAAGAAAACAAACTGAACCAACCCCCCCATAAAAAAACATGCCTTCTTGATTTTAACATATGGAAAATGTTTAAACATTTTGAAAATGTCTTTTTAAGTCTGTGGTTGTTTGAATGAAAATGGTTCCATAGACCCATAGGGAGTGGTATGATTAGGAGGTGTGGCCTTGTTGGAGAAAGTGTGTTACTGGGGGGAGGAGGATAGGCTTTGAGGTTTCAAATGTAAAAATGTAAAAAAAAATAAAATAAAATAAAATAAAAAGCAAGCATGTAATTATATAGAAAATAAACATATCTTATTCTAGGGAAATTCTCTCTTATATTTGTCTATATGCAAAAGAATTGCTTTGCAATTTGCTAACACCCCTGAAACAGGAGGTAGGAAAGTCAAAATTCATTCACATTAACTAAGGGTGTTATAAGATATTCCTTTTAGGAAAACTCTGTTTCTCATTTTGCTGTCATGATTTCTGGAATCATATGAAGCATTAGGGTTTGGGATGAAATCCATCCCAAAGCCATCCTTTTTGTTCTTTACGTTTTTCAAGGGAGAAATATTTTGTGTGTTTCATCAGAATAAAATTAAGTTGCCAGGAATCCGTGCAGTAGGAACCAAAGAGCTGACTCAGCAGTGAAGAGCACCAGCCACTCTTCCAGAGGACCCAGGTTTGATTTGGGCAGCCACACGGCATCTCACCACCGTCTGCAATGCTAGTTCAGTGAAGCTCCCATGCTCTGTTCTGGCTTCTGCAGGCACCGTGCACACAAGTAGTACACAGGTGTACCTGTAACCAAAATACTCAGATATATAAAATTTAAAAAAAAAAGAGTCCCTCAAAATTAACTCAGTAAACATAACAGTTACGTTTGCCCTGGCAGGCTTAAACGATTTTTGCCAAATTAATTCATGTAAACCATAATATGTGCTCTCTAGGACCAAAACCAAGCTACTCAATTACATCCATGTCTATCCAGTTACATTCCTGATACCACATGCTGGGTGTTCTACATGGTCATGTGAGTTGCCTTTGGACCAGACAAGAGTTCGGAGTTTGCTGTCTAATTCTGAAAAAAAGTCTCAAGTATAGCTTTGTCTGCCAAAATGAGAGTGACACCATAACACACCCGTAGTCCCAACACTGAGTGAGGGATGATCAGAAACCTAGATGACATGGTGCCACTCAGTCTACAGGACTGGGGAAGGAAACACTTTTAAAAAACTCAGATGATATGTATAAGTAATTAATATATTTTTAGGGAGCTCACCTCCAATGCCTTTTAAGATTAGTACATGGGACCAAGGGACCTTTTCTACCATGTGTGTGTGTTTGACTCATCAGAAACTGGCATGACTGATTTTTTCACGTGACATTTTTTACATACATATATGTGCATACTCACAGAACCCTAAATGAAATTGCACTTCCATGGGAACTACACAGGCAATTATATATAGTGCCTTATAGATAAAATGAAGAGTGTAGACCCTTTGTATGAAAGACTCATTTTCTTTTTGTTATTCTGGAAAATTCTACTGGGAAATTTTTAAAAGTAAGAGTATGCCTCCTCTAGGAAAATAAAGCCCTTGTTTTGCTATAAACATTAGAATTCACATTTTGAGTCTGTCCTGTAAGTAAAAAGTGTGTGTACCTGTATGTGTGCATGTGTGTGTCTGTACATGTGTATGTGTATATGTGCATGTGTATATGTGTGTATATATGAATGTATGTATGTATATGTGCATGTGTATATGTGTGTATGTATATGTGCATGTGTATATGTGTGTATATATGAATGTGTGTATGTATGTATATGTGCATGTGTGTATGTGTGTATATATGAATGTGTATATGTATGTATATGTGCATGTGTACGTGTATGTGTGTTTATATGTGAATGTGTTTTGTGCATGTGCACATGTATATGTATGGAGGGAGAAAGAGAATAAACTTCAAGTAATTTAAAAATAAGAAATGATTTTACTTCTTATGACACACATGGAAATATTTACATGGAAATTAATTTTCAGGAAAAGAGGTTGCTTCAAAACCATGCAATAAACAGGACAAGATTGTATGTCACAAATATGGGCAGCATCAGCAAACCTGCTCCACCCAAGGCTGCCAGACTTTTGTCAGTTAGAGAGTTCATCCTCTCATCTCTCATACCCATGTCTCACATGACTCTACTGTTAATTACTACTACAAATCCTGTTTTATACCAATAATGTCTGTTTGTGAATCATTTATGAAGCTTCTTTAGATTCCCATAAAAAAAGGACAGTCATAGCGGGAAACAAATATAACAAATGTAGGTCCATGTTCCCAATTAAGGTAGATGCTTCAGTGTAGGTGCAATACCTCACTGTGAACCCGTGACATAGTAAATAGAATCATACTACATAAAAGTGGTCATAATATGCAGATGCTCACAGCCACTCATTGACTGAGCCCAGGGACCCCAATGGAAGAGTTAGGAAAAGGACTGAAGGAGCT
Organism: Micromys minutus; assembly: GCF_963924665.1. NCBI lineage: Eukaryota > Metazoa > Chordata > Mammalia > Rodentia > Muridae > Micromys > Micromys minutus. The sequence continues at coordinate 6,292,051 of NC_137980.1, read as the reverse complement.
GAAGGGGGTTGCAATCCCACAGGAAGAACAACAGCATCAACTAATCAGACCCCTCAGACCTCCCAGGGTCTAAACAACAGCATGCACCAGCTAAACAGCATGCACCAGCTAAACAGCATGCACCAGCTAAACAGCATGCACCAGCTAAACAGCATACATGGGCTAGTCTGTGGCCCCCACTATATGTGTAAGAGAAAACTGTCTTCTTGTCTTGCCTCAGTGGGAAGGGATGCACTTGGTCATGTAGAGGCTTGATGCCCTAGAGAAAGGAGATGCTAGAGGGGTGAAGAGAAAGTGGGTGGGTAGATGGGGAAGCACTACCTTAGAGGCAAACCAGAGGAAGGTGTATTGGTGTATGGGGGGGGGGCTCATGGAGAGAGGACTTGGAAGGAGGACAACACTTAAAATATAAATAAATAAGATAATTAATTTACAAATGGTCATCATGATGCTATGTGAGTTAGAGGTAAATAATTGTAATCACAAAGAAGCAAGCCATAAATATACCAAAGTTATTTTATAATAAGTAAATGGTGAGAGGGCAATTATAATTAGTTATTAGGGATTTTGTGACCAAATCTCTGTCTCAGAATTAAGTTAAGTCAGAGAGCAGTGCTGGGATCAGGGGTCTGAAAATAAATTCATGCCAGAGAGAATTTATCACTTTCATATTTTTTTCTGCCAGTTAAAAGCTTAAACAAATAATAGAAGGTTAAGCTTCTGTTTAAAGTAGAAAAATGTCTGATATCACCTGGGGAAGGTCTCAGGGGACCACTCAAGTCTCCTGTTTTATCTTTGATAATTTTCTTCACCAGGCTTTGTTCCTAAAAGGCTAGAAAGTTTATCACTTCTCCAGGAAAGACTTCTGTTAACACCTCTCAAAGCAATAAATCCTCTCCCCCTTCCCCCTCCCTCCCTCCCTCACACACACACACACACACACACACATACACACACACACATACACACACACACACACACACACAGACACACACACACACACACACACACACACACACATACACACACACACATACAATACACATAAACACATAAATGAATAGTAAACCCAAACATACACACATACACCACCACCACCACGGCTGCTGAAGCCAACATCATCACCATGTGTTGGAAATATACCAAAAAAGTGCAAAATTATACATGCCAGAAAACACATGTAATAAGTTCTATTCTTTCTGAAACAAAGAAGTCTGAAAAAAATGTTTTACATACTGGGTCCTCAAAATTAGTGTGAGGGCAATTAAAAATCTAGGCCATACTGCTCATGCATTTTGAGAATAGAGATTTTGAAACGTCTATGTCAGTGGAAAGAGCTAAGAATGTCTGACAAGTTGGGGTGGGGCTAGGAAATAAAGGAGAGAGGCGCCATTCAACAATGAAATCTAATCAACGGAAATTTACTTTTTTATACCTGGTTCTTCTTACATGCAAACAAATAATTTCAGTTTAGTAAAAAGAGTTTGCTTAATAAAATTTGGTCTCTTTACCATCTGTGTAGAAAATAATGTCACATCTCAATGTGGATACAAAAAATCGAGTGGAGGGCACTTGTGTTCCTTTTCATATCACAAACATTATCAGCTCAAAACAACAAGGCGTTAAGAAGGGCTGAAACTTTAGAACTGGTAGAGCATTTGAAGTCATTCACGGCCTTCACAACAAGGAACACATCTTAAACAAACAAGCAAAACGCATAAAGAACAAGAACCAATTCACATGTTGTTAAAGCAGATTCCACAAACCCAGTTAAAACACACATTCAGCTTTCAGATGTACACTTAGAAAAGATAATTAAATCCTAAATAGCAAACAAGAATGAAGAATCCAGAACATATAAAAATGCAACGTATACAAATATAAAAATAGACAAAACACTTTTCTTGACAGTAAGAACCCAGAAAGCTGGTTCTGGGGTGAAGATGTTTGCTGCCATACCTGAAGATCTGAGTTCAGAATTGTATATATGCTGGAAGTAAAGAAGGAAATGCTACCTGTTTTCCTCTGACTCTCATTGCCACATACATGTTGTAGCATGTGCACATACAAATACATATGTATGCACACAAAAACACAAAAGAAAATAAGTAAATAAATATAGCCCCTCTTTTTAAAAACTTAGCAGCAATATTGGATTGGAAAATATTGGAAATACATGCTGTGCCTTTACTAATTCAAATGGGAAAAATAAAGTATATGTTTCCTTGTTAATGACCATTATGACCGGTTAAGTGTCATCTCTGTTGTTTATTTTCTTCAGAAACCTCTCTGCTCTCAGGACCTTAGTTAGGTTTTTACTGCTGTGAACAGACACCATGACCAAGGCAACTCTCATAAGGACAACATCCTCTCCAGCATCTGCTGTTACCTGAGTTTTTGATCTTAGCCATTCTGACTTATGTGAGGTGAAATCTTAGGGTTGTTTTGATTTTCATTTCTCTGAAGACTAAGTATGTTGAATGTTTCCTTAGGTAATTCTCAGCCATCCAGTATCCCTCAATTGAGATATTTTTGTTTTGCTCTGTACCCCATTTTTAATAGGATTATTTGATTCACTGGAGTTTAACTTCTTGAGTTCTTTGTATACACTGGATGCTAGCCCTCTATCGGATGTAGGACTGGTAAAGATACTTTCCCAATCTGTTGGCTGCCATTTTTTCCTCTTGACCGCGTCCTTTGCCATGTTTGATATATAAGAACAAAACTGATCACTGTTACATGAAATCTCCCTTTACAAAGACCCTCAGAGGAAAGTCTTTTTTACTTTATTTCAAATGCATGTTTGCTTTTTTTTCTAAATTTTATTTTGTGCAAATAAACTGTAAAACCAAACAAGTCTCTGTTTGCTGTGAAGAAAAGCATGAGCCACTCTAGGCAACAGCAACAAGCTCACTGTTCAAAAACTTTAAGATTTGCCTTTCCTTTCTTTGTCCTCTCCTGCTGCTTTTACACTCTGCAAAAGTGCTTAGTTTATGTGACTTTATTTTTTGCCACATACCTTAAGTACATAATAATCAATACATGCTTGAATTACTTTAAAGTATAATATATGTTTCAGGAATCTATATCTATCAGATATAGATGAAACTGTTTTCAATTGACTATTTGGGGATATTTTAACTAAATTTCCTAATTTTCATTCAAAAGTAAAGGTTTCATCTTTCATTCTTATAGTAACATTCTCTAGTCACAGGACTAAAGTAAAGGTGTTGATTTTAAAGTATTATATTATGAATTCAAGAGCTGATACTTCCGCTGATAAATTTGTTGTAAACCTTGACCACAACATAACATTTTAAAAGTAAGTTTATTAGATATTTTATTTATTTACATTTCAAATATTATCCCCTTTCTCCCCTCTCCTATCTCGCCCTCTTTCCTGCTTCTATGAAGATGCTCCCACTCCCACCTCATCGTCCCAGCATTCCCCTGCACTGGGGAAATGAGCTTTCACAGGACCAAGGGCTCCTCCACCTACTGCTGCCAGGCAATGTCTTCCTCTGCTACATATGTACATGAAAATTTTAGGCAAATGGATGGAACTAGAAAATATTATCCTGAGTGAGGGAACCTGGTCATAAAAGAACACACATGGTATGCACTCACTGATAAGTGGAACTTAGCCCAATAGCTTGAAATACTCAAGAAACAATTCACAGATCATATGAAGCTCAAGAACAAGGAAGACAAAATTATGGATGCTTCAGTTCTTCCTAGAAGGAAGAAAAAAATTCTCACAGGAGAAAATACAGGGACAAAGAGTTGAGCACAGACTGAAGAAATGGCCATCCAGATCAGCATAGCATTTTTATGCAGCAGGTTTCTTTGTCTGCAAAATGTGCCAATGATGACATTTTCAGTATTTTGTTATGAAATGGGTAGAAACCTGTATTTTAAGTCATAAAGTTACCAAAACTAAAATTGCTAGAAAAAAAACGTATTAGTTTTAACCTAACATCTTAGCTTTAAGCTCTGTTCCTATCCTTTTCTAACTCCAAGTAGATTATTCTCTCTCCTTTTTTGCATTTTTTCTTGAATATTTTATGTATTTATATTTCAAATTTTATCCCCTTTTTCTGTTTCCCCCTCTCTCATTTCCATGCCCCTCCTCCTGCTTCTATAAAAATGTTTTTCCTACCATCCACCCACTCCTACCTCATCAACCGGCATTCCACTACACTAGGCACAAGAGCCTTCAAGGGCTTCTCCTACTGATGCCAGATAATGTCTATGGGGTACTCAGTGACAAATACATTATCTGTATGTGTATTCCCTACCCCGTGAAAGGCTCCTGACCTTCACAAAAGAGGAAGGAGTAAGAGCCTAAGAACCATAGGTCAGGAAGAAGCAGTGTGAAGAGTGAAGCGATATGTTCAGTGCCCTACACTGCACTCATGAACACAGCAGTACTAGTTGCCTGCATAAGACCTGATCAAGAACCAAACAGCCAACATTTTAGCAGAGAGGGGAGCAGCTCAAGAGTGCTAACCCCTAGCTGGAGAGATATTGTCAACTGATGGCTTCTTGGGGATGCAAGGTCTGTTTTCTTTAAGCATGTGGCACCTGAAGGCCAAGCATGCTCCAATGGATGGTTCCAAACCCAGGGAACACAAACTGGCCTTTGTTCCTGAAGCCTGAAGAAGTTATAGGCATCTAGGAACTACCTCTGAGGTATGGAAGGGCAAGATGGACAGAGAAGGGGAGATTGTACAGGGAGCTGGCTAGAATCCATGAGATGAAGCCTGTGTTAGCCATGGCCTCCATGTGGATAATTAAGCATTAGCAACTGTCCCTGTATATAATAATGAGCCTGGGGAAATAGCCAAGAGCTGGACTAGGAGAGAGAATCTTTAGTGAACAGTTTATGTATTTACATCAAAGTGGAGGAGACCATGGGCCTCTGCTATGTTTGTTAATTCAACCCATAAGACAAGATGGAGTTGCTCATCTCATCTTATTGACAGCAATAAATCCAAAGACTGTGTGGAAGAGGAAATCAAAAAATTAGGACTTAGAAACGTTGTCTTAAACTATGAAGAGCACTGACATGCTTCCATTCATCCTTCTTTCCTTAGGCTTTCCTTGGTGGTGAGGGAAGTCTACAGAGAGCTTCTGGACTGAGGACTGCAATGACAACAGGTAAATGTAGCTGTGCTGTCTCCAGGATTTGGAAATCCATCTGCATGCCCTTCATAGGATATCTGTGCCGTATATTACAATGAGTCCTCTAACTTTGTACAGTCAATTATCTAACCAACAGAATAAAATTTATAGATCAAGGGTTGTTTGCACTCAGCTTGATGTTACAATAGATTCAAACTCAGTTGTTCAAATATTTCACAATGTAGCCAAGTCACAGATCTGCCAGCAGACAGCAAAAAACTGACTTGGGTTATTTAGGAAAATCACCCATGTTAGGACACTTTCCCTAGATTTAAAATAACACCATAAACTTAATTATCATATAAGTTATTTTTAAAGTATCAGAACTGACCACTTTTCAAACTTAATAACTATGGAATCAGAATCAAACTACTGAGTCTCAGATTTAGCATGCAGCTAATTTATTTTCCCTGTCATTTATGTTCAGAGCAGATATTATCTTGAACATAATTTTTATTTGTGTAAACTCAGAGAATAGCCCAAACGCACCCTCCAAATTTTATCATTCTGAAATCTCTATTGCTATACTTGTTTATATTTTTCTTCCCACTTTCCTGTAGTCTTTATAACCATTTCTTCACAAGATCCTTCTGTGGCATAAAGCATACAAGTACATGAAATCTTATGTTTGCTGGAGAGAATTCGAAGGAAAATAATGTAGTGGAAGTCACAGAAACACTTTTCAGTTGTGGTGAAAACATCTAACAAATGCTGACTCAACTCATTTTAAATCTACTCAGATGACCACCTTATTTTTCTCGTCCTGCTTACCTCCAGAGTTATCTGCAGCATGGGTGGCATTACAAAGTCAGGCAAGACCAGGAGCCTGCCGAAGGGTTTACTCCACACACTTATTCTACTTCCCACACCTTCTCAGCCTGCGCAGGATCCTCACTGCATTCCCTGCAATGCAGTGGGCACCTCTGGACACTGCTTTCATTCTTATCCTGATACAGGTGATGTGAACCCCAGGGAGTAGTAGCTCATGTGGTTTTCATGGGACATCCAAGCAGATATCATTCCCTTGTGGAAGGTAAAAGTAAGCATTCTTAGAGAAACCCCATACTTCAGCTTGTTATATTGAGATTATTACTCACTTAACAAAATGTAATTCTGAAAATGAATTGTATTTTATAAATATAAAGAATGCTATATATTTTGATACTCTACTTTAATTTTGGAATCATATCTTTGTACTCTATTTTCAACACCTTACCTTCCTTACATTTCAGTAATAAAGTTTAATCATATTTTCTAAAGCTTTTATAACATTATTTTAAAATAGCATAAATAATAAAAAGTAAGCCTAATTTCATGCTCAATACCTTCTATGGAGATTTGTGCAGCTCTGTCTTTTTTTTTTTAATTAAGGCAATTTCCAGCAGTCGTTTCTGACTTCGGTGGCATCTCTCTGCAAATCCTACCCACTTTTCCTGCTGCACAGAGCTTCATTTGTGTCATTCAAATCTTTGCTCTTGAAATATCCACTGATAAATTTATTATGGCAATACATTCATATCTTTACATTTAATCTGAAACTCCGATAACAAGCAGGCAACTGAAAAGATGAGCAGCAGACATGTATGGCGAACTTAAGATACTCTGCTGTCGGGACGAGGCAAGCCATTATGGTGACAGAGGAGGACTTTCATTTTGTCCAGCTTTCTTCCCCTTTCCGCCATCACTGTTCCTCTTCAGATTGCTGGGAAACCCTTTATGAAAGATCCAGAGTTTAAGTGTCTAACATCCACACAGAAATCTGTCGGGGGTGTTTTAGAATCATGGCTTTGAATGACACAGATGAACTCGGCTTCTGTGCTGCTGCAGTGCAGATTTATCATTTTGTTAATTAAGAAGGGTTTTCCAATAGTAACTCCAGAAATTGCCTCTGGAATATCATTAATTAACAATCCCGCATCAATCATGGAAGGGATGGGGGTAGGGCAAGCAAAACTGACAAGAGCAGTAACTATTAAAATACACACACATACATACCCATACATGCACACATGCACACATCCACATGTGTTCACATACTCACAATCACAATCCCATATACACACATAACCTTACTCACTAACACATATACACACATGCATATACACACATTCACATGCAGACACACACACACATAAATAACCTTACTCACAAACACATACACATATGCACATATACACACATACACACACATAACCTTACTCACTAACACATACACACACATGCACATATACACACATGCACATATATGCATATACATGTACACATGCAGATACACACACATACACACACATAAACATACTCACAAACACATACACATATTTACATATACACACTACATACACACATAACCTTACTCACTAACACATACACACACATGCACATATATAATATACATATTATATATACACACATACATATACACATGCAGATACATACACACACATAACCCTACTCACAAACACGTACACACACATGCACATATATAAACATACACATGCAGACACACACACACACATATCACAAACCTGGAATTCACCAAGGATGAAAAGGAAGACAGTAGTTACTTGCAGCAGGTTATTATCAGACCAACAGAAAAATAACAAGTAAATCCAATTTGCAGCATAGAACCTGTCTTGGTTGTCAGGCCTTGTGTGAGTTTCTAAATAAAGTTAGCACTTAAGAAACTATTTATCCAAACTAAATTATTTACCATGTTGTTTAGAATTTGAGAACTGTTTTATTCTTTGTCTTTTTCCCCCATGATGTATGTTTCCTTTCTAGAGAAGAAGTAAACAACCCCCCAATGCACACCTAGTTTTCTTATTTGTTGAGTATCCAGGTAACAAACTACTTAAAATCAGCCAAACAAAACTTGATAATTGGCCCCTATCCCCATCTGAGCCACAGAAGAACGTAACCATAGCAACCTGTCATTTAGCACCGACCATCTCGTGTACTGTTCTGAATTGAAGTCTGTGAGAATCTCCATTCCTAAGTAGAATTATCGTGTTGGGGAACATTTCGTGCTTTACTGTAAAGTAACTATGAAGCCAGGCACTCAGATGGTTCTCAACAAGGTGTTCAGGTGAAAAAAAAGGCGCTGCAACCATGAAAGATGCAAATGTGTCCACAGATCTACACTCTTTCTAGAGAGGACTGAGCAGTAATGGAATCTATGGACAGCCATTGGTGCATGCTGGCCAACAGTGGCTTTCTGAAATCCAAGTGTCCTTAGGAACATCCTTTAGCATAGAGAAAGCAGCACATTCAAAGTACCTTGCTCAGTGTTAAAGACACTGAGTTGTGTGTTAAAGTGGCAAATATTTGTTGATGTTAGCTTAGCAAGTAAATCTCATCAGAAACTCATTTCTGTGGATTTCATAATGCATCAGAAAAAAAGTGGAGGTGTCACTTAATCTTACAGAAGTGAAAATCATCTTACAGAATTTTTCTTTTGTCCCAAATTGGTAAAAGTTTGAAAAGTTGATCCCTTATCAAATAGAGATCTTTCTTTTAACAATTAAAATACTGGTCATTCTGGTTAAAAGTATAATCAATTTTAATTGTAACAACAAAATGTGGTTCCACTACTGTGATTTTATAGATTATGAGCAGAGAAGGAAACACTGGTAAGTGAAAAACACAGTAGTAAGGCTCAAAGGAATGAATTAAGCTCTGAAAAAGGTACAGATACTGGAATCTCTTTGTAGTCTCCCCATCAAGGGGCTTTCATAGATGTTATTCTATTAAAGGAAATTAAGAATGGATTTATGTACGTAAGAGTCAACATGCTGGTGTGGACCAAACGCTCAGGCCATTAGCCAGCAGAAACAGCGAAGATCCAGGGACACAGGCCTTGTGAGACTGTGCTGTGCTGTGAGTAGCCAGAACACAGAGAGGGCTAGGCCTAGTACAGTAGGTGCGGCCCTCCAGTTGGTCCAGGGAAGCAAGAACTCTGCCATAGAGATTCAGGTCCACCCAGAAGGCCCTTGAATGCAGACCAAACGCTCAAGCCATTTGCCACCTAAAACAGGGGAGATCCAGGGATACAGGAGCAACAGGAACCAATCATTGACAACAAGACCAAATATAATCACAGACAACAAAATGGCAAGAGGAAAGTGAAATAACTTAAGCAATGGAAACCAAGAAAACCTGGCAATATCAGAACCGAGCTCTCCCATCACAGCAAGCAGCAGAATGCCAAACTCTCCAGGAATCAAAGATTCAGACCTGAAATCATACCTCAAGATGATGATGGAGATCTTTTAGAAGAGTGTGAATAACTCACTTAAACAAGAACAGGAGGAAAACCATAAAGAAATAGAAGCTTTTAATGAAGAAACATGGAAAACACTCAAAGAAATCAAAGAACTAGAGAAATACAGAAACAAAGAGATGAAGGAATTTAAAATGGAAATGGAAACAATAAAGAAAACACTAAAATAAACAACCCTAGAGGTAGAACACCTAAAAAAGAAATCAGGAGTCACAGATGCAAGCATCTCTCACAGACTACAAGAGATGGAAGAGAGAATATCAGGGGCCAAAGACAACATTGAAAACATAGACAAAACAGTCAGAGAAGATGCAAAAGACAAAAAGCTCCTAACCCAAAATGTCCAGGAGATCCAGGACACAATGAGAAGACCTAAGGATAATAGGAATAGAAGAGGGCAAAAAATATCAACTAAGTGGCACAGCAAATATCTTCAACAAAATCATAGAAGAAAACTTCCCTACCATTAAGAATAAGATGACCATGAGTATAAAAGAAGCCTACAGAACCCCAAATAGAGTAGACCAGAAAAAAAATCCCTCCCGACACATAATAGTCAAAATGCCAAGTGCCCAAAACAAAGAAAGAATGCTAAAAGCAGTAAGGGGAAAAGGTCATGTAACATATAAAGGCAGACCAATCAGAATCACACCCTATTTCTCAACAGAGACTGTGAAAGCTAGAAGATCCTGGACAGACATCATGCAGACCATAAAAGAGCACAAATGTCAGCCCAAGTTGCTATACCCAGCAAAACTCTCAATCACCATAGATGGAGAGACCAAGATATTCCAGGACAAAACTATATTTACACAATATCTGACCACAAACCCAGCACTACAATGAATTATAGGTGTAAAACCCAATACAAGGAGGGAAACTACATCCTTGTATAAACAAAAAAATACCTAAGCAAGAAAACCAAAAGAAGAAAGACACACAGGCACAATTCTACCTCTAAAAGCAAAAATAGCAGGAAACAGCAACCACTATTCCTTAATATCTGTTAACATAAATGGACTCAATTCACCAATAAAAAGACATAGACTATCAGACTGGATATATAAACAGAATCCAGCATTGTGCTGGACACAATAAACTCATCTCAGAGACAAAGAAAGACACTATCTCAGAGTAAAAGGTTGGGAAAAAAAAAAACCTTCCAAGCAAACAGCCCCAAGAAGAAAGCTGGAGTACCCATTATAATATCGAATAAATTAGATTTTCATCCAAAAGTTACCAATAAAGATAAGGAAGGACACTTTTTACTCATTACAGGGAAAATTTATCAGGAGGAACTCTCAATCATTAACATATATGCTCCAAATACAAGAGCACCCAAATTCATAAGAGAAACCCTACTAAAGCTCAAAAAGTGCATTGCACCCCACAGAAAATTAGTGGAAGACCTCAACATCCCACTCTCATCAATGGACAGATCATGAAAACAGAAAATGAACAAGGACACACTGAAACTGAGGTTATGAACCTATTGGAATTAATAGATATCTACAGAACATATCATCCTAAAGCAAAAGAATGCACCTTCTTCTCAGCATCTCAAGGCACCTTCTCCAAAATTGACCATATAATCAATCACAAAACAAGCCTCAATAGATATAAGAAGATTGAAATACTCCCATGCATCCTATCAGATCACCATGGTCTAAGGCTGGTCTTTAATAACAACAATGACAACAAAAAGCCCATATACACATGGAAACTAAACAATGCTCTAATAAACAATAGCATGGTCAAAGAAGAAATAAAGAAGGAAATTAAGGATTTTCTAGAATTTAATGAAAACTAAAACACAACATACCCAAACCTATGGGATGCAATGAAAGCAGTACTGAGAGGAAAACTCATAGGTCTGAGTGCTTCCAAAAAGAAACTGGAGAGAGCATACACTAGCAACTTGACAGCACAATTGAAAGCTCAAAAACAAAAGGAAGCAGATACATCCAAGAGGAGTACAAGGCAAGAAATAATCAAACTCAGAGCAGAAATTGATCAAATAGAAACAAAAAGAAACATTAAAGGAATCAACAAAGGAGTTGTAAACATTCAATGGAAAAGGGACAGCCTCAACAATGGTGTTGGTTCAACTGGCACTCAGCATGCAGAAGAATGAGAATAGACCCTTTCTTATCTCCTTGTTCAAAGCTCAATTGCAAATGGATCAAAGATCTCCACATTAAAACAGATACACTGAAACTATTAGAAGTTTAGTCGGCAGCCAACAGATTGGGAAAAGATCTTTACCAACCCCACATCTGATAGAGGCCTAATATCCAAGGTATACAAAGAATTCAAGAAGTTAAACACCAGAGAATCAAACAATCCTATTTTAAAAATGGGGTACAGAGCTAAACAAAAATATCTCAATTGAGGAATTTTGAATGGCCGAGAAGCATCTAAGGAAGTGCTCGACATCATTAGTCATCAGGGAAATACAAATCAAAACAACCCTGAGATTCCACCTCACACCAGTCAGAATGGCGAAGATCAAAATTTCAGATGACAGCAGATGCTGGTGAGGATGCAGAGAAAGAGGAACACTGCTCCAATGTTGGTGGGGATGTAAACTGGTACAACCACTCTGGAAATCAGTATGGCGATTCCTCAGAAAATTTGGCATAGTCCTACCTGAAGACCCAGTTATTCCACTTCTGGGCATATACCCCAGAGGTGATCCAACATACAACATGCACCACCATGTTCATAGCATCCCTATTTATAATAGCCAGAAGCCGGTAAGAACCCAGATGTCCTTCAGTAGATGAATGAATACAAAAATTGTTTTATATTTACACAATGGAGTACTACTCAGCTATCAGAAACAATGACTTCATGAAATTCCTAAGAAAATGAATGCATCTAGAGAATATCACCCTGAGTGAGGTAACTCAGTAACAAAAGAACAGATAAAATATGCAGTCACTGATAATGGAATATCAGAAAGCTCTGAACACTCCAGAACCAACTCACAGATTATATGAAGCTCAAGAAAAAACAAAGGCCAAAAAGAAAAAAAAAAAAGAAAGAAAGAAAAAAAAAAAAGAAGGCCTCAGTTCTTCTTAGGGAAAAAAATGTATAACACTCTCTCAGAGTGTGGTACATCTTGTCCTCAAATCATTAATAATCCAAGTGCTACAATAATACCCTTGTAACAATTTTTGGTATTTACAGATCATTATGCTTAATTTATACCCAACAAAAAATCTGTTTCCATGTTACGTTTTCTATTACATGTTCTTCATGCTTATGGTAACTAGTGGGATTTCTATGCATGCTATCAAACCTCTAAAAGAATTAAGTAATCACAAAATTATTTATATAATGTTATGCCAAAATGCCTTTAAATATCTGTGAATGTATCCCTCTTTTTTTTAAATAAAGCGGTAAGGAATTAAAAAAAGAAAAAGAGTTAACATGCTGTCAGATTTCATTTCTGTTTGCTACTATATAAGGATCTTGTGACTGTGAGTAACACTTTTATCTGTGTACAACACCGAAACCACAATAATTCTATAACTCCCGCTGAAGCCAAAGGATGTCTATGTTGATCACCTATTGTGTGGACATAGCTTTGCCAAAAGCCAAAGAGCGTACTGAGGAGCAGTGCCTGGCTTACGGTGAAACCGATGCTCACTTCTTATAAAAACTCCCCAGTGTGCCAAGAATTTTAAACCCATGGCATTATTTTCCTTTAAAAGTCATTCTGACAAATTATGAGGCTTAGACCCCCTTAGACAAACCTCCCTATAATGTTCCACTGTAGCTGAATGAAAACACCTTATAACTTGGTCCACATTTATCTGAGAGGAACTACTGGTAACTAAAAGCAGTGAGGAAAAGCTGACAGACAATCATTGAATACTGAAAGAGAAAAAATAATGTGGTGAGACAGCATTGGTGATTAAATGTAAGACCGTTAAGACATAAAGGGACCTGTATTGGATATCCAGAGTTAAGATTTTAACTGTGTTTTGTCTGGATGTGTGACTATTGTTGTGTTGAGAGGATTTTAACATTGAAATAATACCAAAAGAATAAATTATGCTTTACTTATATAATAAATAGAGAATTTTACTGATAACAGCTGTTTGTTGACTACAATATTGTGTTGTGCAGTGTCTGAAACCTAACATAAGCATTACAATGCCTTTACACACATAATCAACAGAGTTACAAGGCAGTTGTCATAACTCTTTGAATCATACAGAGAAGTCTGAACTCTAGGAAAATTAAATAACATTCCAAAAGTCATATCACTTGTAACAATCTCATTAGAAAACATACTATTTGACAGCCACACAAAACCAATACAGGGAAAGTTTTCCTGAAGAGAACACCAATGGCTTGTGCTCTAAGATATGCAATTGACAAATCGGATGTTATGAAATTGCAGAGCTTTTGTAGGCAAAAGACACTGTCAATAGGACACAATGGCAACCAACATATATGGGAAAAGATCTTTACCACTCCTATATATGATAAAAGACTAATATACAATATATATGAAAAACTGAAGAAATTAGACTCCACTGAACCAAATAACCCTATTTAAAATGGAGTACAATAGAGTACACATGGAAGAACCCATGGCTCCAGCAGGATCTGTAGCAGAGGATGGCCTTGTTGGGGATCGATGTTAGGAAAGGCCCTCGGTCCTGCGAAGGCTCAATGCCACAGTGTAGGGGAATGCCAGGATGGAGAGGAAGGAAAGAGGGGGTGGGTGAGCATCTTCAGAGAAGTAGGGAAAGTGGGAATGGGATAGGCAGTTATGGAGGGAAAACAGGGAAAGGGGATAACATTGAAATATAAACAAAATACATTCAATAAAAACGTTAAATGCAACAAATAAAAATGAAGTTTGAAATTTTCATTAAAAGTAAATAAATAAAAATAAAATGGGGTACAGAATTAAGCAATGAATTCTCAAGAGGAATACCAAAAGGCTGAGAAGCACCTAAAGAATGTTCAACATTCTTAGAAATCAGGAAAATGAAAATTAAAAATGACCCTGAGATTCCACCTCAAACCAGTCAGAATGGCTAAGATCAAAAAGTTAGGTGACAGAGGAGATGTCATTTAAATTTTTTATTGAATACATTTTGTTTACATTTCAAATGTTATCCCCTTTCCCTGTTTCCTTTTTATAACCCCCTATCCTAAGCATTGGTACAACAAACACTCTGAATATCAGTCTGGTAGTTCCTCAGAAAATTGGACAAGGATGTGGAGAAAGAGGAACATTCCTCCATTGTTGGTGGGATTGAAAGCTGGTACAACCACTCTGGAAATCTGTCTGGTTGTTCCTCAGGAAAGTTCATAGTAGCCTTATTTATAATAGCCAAAAACTGGAAAGACCCTAGATGTCTTTCAACAGAGGAATGGATACAGAAAATGTGGTACATTTAGATAATGAAGTTCTACTCAGCTATTAAAAACAATAACTTCATGAAATTCTTAGGCATATGGATGGAACTAGGAAATATCATCCTGAGTGAGGTAACCCAGTCACAAAAGAATACACATGATATGTACTGATAAATGGATATTAGTCCAAAAGATAGGAATACCCAAGATAAAATTCACAGAGTATATGAAGCTCAAGAAGAAGTAAGACCAAAGTATGGATGTTTCAGTCCTTCTTAGAAGGGGAACAAAATACTCAAGGGTAGAATTACAGAGACAAAGAGTCGAGCACGGACTGAAAGAAAGGCCTTCCAGAGACAGACTGCCTCACCTGGGGATTCATCCCATATACAGTCATCAAACCCGGTCACTATTGAGGATGCCAAGAAGTGCTTGCTGACAGGGGCCTGATATAGCTGTATTCTGAGAGGCTCTTCCAGAGTCTGACAGATAGCAGGTACCAAAGTTAAATCAGGATCTGATAAATCATCTAAACAGTCTCATAACACTGAAAGAAGCAGTCATCAAAAGCCTCCCAACCAAAAAAAAAGCCCAGGACAATAAGGGTTCAGTATAGAATTTTATCAGACTTTCATAAGAGACCTAATACCAATGCTCTCCAAACTACTCCACGAAATAGAAACAGAAGAAGCACTATTCAACTCATTCTTTGAAGCCACAATTACGCTCATAGCTAAACCACACAAAGACCCTACAAAGAAAGAGAACTTCACACCAATTTCCTTCATAAACATCAATGTACAAGTAGTCAGTAAAATTCTTGCAAACTGAATTAAGAACACAGAAAAATGATCATTTACCATGATCAAGTAAGCTTCATCCCAGGGATGCAGGGATGGTTCAATGTACTGAAATCCATCAGCGTAATTCACCATATAAACAAATACAAAGAAAAAAAAACAGCACATGAAAATCTCACTAGATGCTGAGAAAGCATTTGACAAAATTCAACACCCTTTCATGTTAAAACTCTTGGAAAGATGAAAAATTTAAGGCCCATACCTAACCATAGTGAAAGCAATATACAGCAAACAAGTAGCCAACATCAAACTAAATGGTGAGAAACTTGAAGCAATCCCACTAAAATCAGGGACTAGACAAGGCTGCCCACTCTCTCCTATCTATTTAATATAGTACTTGAAATCCTGGCCAGAGCAATTAGACAGCAAAAGGAAATCAAAGTGATACAAATTGGAAAGGAAGAAGTCAAAATATTCCTATTTGCAGGTGATATGATAGTATACTTAGGTGACCCCAAAAATTTCAACAGAGAACTCCTGCAGCTAATAAGCAATTTCAGTAAAGTGGCTGGATTTAAAATTATCTCAAACAAATATGTAGCCGTCCTCTACTCAAAGGATAAACAGGTTGCGAAAGAAATTAGGGAATTAACACTCTTCACAAAAATCACAAATAATATAAAATACCTTGATACAACCCTAATTAAACAAAAAAAAAAGATCTGTGTGACAAGAACTTCAAATCTCTGAAGAAGAAAACGAAGGTCTCAGAAGATGAAAATATCTCTCATGCTCATGGATTGGAAGGAACATTTTTAAAATGGCCATCTTGCCAAAAGCTATCTACAGATTCAATGCAATTCCAATCAAAATTTCAACTCAATTCTTCATAGAGTTAGAAAGAGCAATTTTCAAATTCATTTGAAATAATAAAAAAAAACTAGGATAATAAAAACTATTGTAAACAATATAAGAACTTCCGGGGGACTCACAATCCCTGACCTCAAGCTATATTACAGATCCACTGTAATAAAAATCACAGATATAGGCAGGTAGATCAATGGAACAGAATTAAAGACCCAGAAATGAACCCACACACCTATGGTCCCTTGATCTTTGACAAAGGAGCTAAAAAACATTCAATGTAAAAAGGACAGCCTCTTCAACAAATGGTGTTGGTTCAACTAGCAGTCAGTATGCAGTAGAATGCAAATTGATTTATTCTTATCTTCTTGTACAAAGCTCAAGTACAAATGGATCAAATATCTCCACATAAAACCAATACACTGAAACTATTAGAACAGAAAAATGGGGAAGAATTTAGAACACATAGGCACAGGGGAAATTTTCCTGAACCGATGGCTTATGATCTAAAATCAAGAACTGACAAATGGGACCTCATGAAATTGCAAAGCTTCTATAAGGCAAAGGACAATGTCAAGAAGACAGAACAGCAGCCAGCAGAATGAGAATGTGTCTTTACCAAACCTACATCTGATAGAGGTCTAATATCCAATATATACAAAGAACTCAAGAAGTTAGACTCCAGAGAATCAAGTAATACTATTAAAAGTGGGGTACAGAGCTAAACAAAGACTTCTTACCTGAGAAATACTGTATGGCTGAAAAGCACCTGAATTCAACATCCCTAGTCATCAGAGAAATGCAAATCAAAACAACCCTGAGATTCCACCTTATACCAGTCAAAATGGCTAAGATCAAAATCTCAGGTGACAGCAGATGCTGGGGAGGATGTGGAGAAAGAAGAACACTTCTCCACTGTTGGTGGGGTTGTAAGCTGGTTCAACCACTCTGGAAATCAGTCTGGGGGTTCCTCAGAAAATTGGACATAGTACTACCGGAAGATCTAGTTATTCCACTCCCAGGCATAGACCCAAATATAACAAGGACACATTCTCCACCATGTTCAATGCAGCCTTATTTAAAATAGCCAGAAGCTGGAAAGAACCCAGATGTCCTTCAGTAAATAAATGGATACAAAAATTGTGGTGTATTTACACAATGGAGTACTACTCAGCTATTAGAAACAATGACTTTATGAAATCCCTAGGCAAATAGATGGAACTAGAAACTATCATCCTGAGTGAGGTAACCCAGTCTCAAAAGAACACACATGGTATGCACTCACAAGCAGATACTAGCCCCCAAAGCTCTGAATACCCAAGAAACAATTCACAGACCTTATGAAGCTCAAAAAGAAGGCAGGCCAGAATGTGGATGCCTTAATACTTCTTAGAATAGAGAACAAGACACTCATTGGGAAGAAATTCACGGTCAACTAGAGGAGCAGAGATTGAAGAAAAGATAATTCAGAGACAGCCTCACCATATCCCATATGCACCCAATAAGCCCAAACACTATTGCTGATGCCAAGAAGTGCTTACTGGCAGGAAACATATATGAATGCCTCCTCAGAGGCTCTGCCAGAATCATACAGATATAGCTGAGGATGCTTGCAACCGATCATTGGACTGAACACAGGGACTTCAATGAAGGAGCTAGATAAAGGAGTGAAGGAGCTGAAAGGGTCTGCAACCTCATGAAAAGAACATTATCAACCAATTAAACCCTCCACAAATCCCATGAACTAAAACACCAACCACTGAACACTACAGTTGCTTATGTAGCAGAGGATAGCATTGTTAGCATCAATAGGAGAAGAGGCCTTTGATCCAGTGAAGGTATATTTTCCCAGGGTAGGGGAATGCCAAGTCACTGAAGTTAAGAGGGTGATTGGGAAAGGGAGCACCTTCATGAAAACAAGTAGAGGAAGATGGGGGATGGGAGTGAAGGGAAAGGGGATAACATTTGAAATGTAAATACAGAGAATATCCAATAAAATAATTTAATAAAAGAAGACAATGACATACATTTAGGACGTCACTGCTGGGGACACTGGAGTCATTTGTGGAAAGAGGGCCATGCAAGTATTATAAATACATGATTTGTATTTATAATACATGTATTCATATATAAAATTCTCAAAAATAAAACATTTACATTATTCTACCACTGTTCCTAACCAAAGTCAAAGGAAAACATCTAGCATTATATTCTGATACATTTTTGCTTCCAAATTTACATTTTTTCTGGCCTCAAAATCTTCTACTTGAGTGTGTATTATACTGAAAGGTTTTGTTTTTGTTTTTCTGAGATATCATTAAAACTTAAGGTACTGAACTAGTTTCTCAAAAGGCAGAGTTTACATGGATCTTGAAATATTAGGGTTGTATTTGTAAAACAACCTAAAACCAGTAAGTATCAGAACATCTAAATCAAGAGAATTTAATCAATATCTTGGAAGAGTTTCCAGTTTGGCACAGTATTTTCTATGTAAAGACAAAAATAAAAATAGATATTTTTGTAAACCAATTCCTTTAAGCAGTTGGATGCTAACTTTTGGATCTGGGTTTTAGGTTTTTTAAAAAAAAATAATATTACACATAAACATAAACTTCAACACTGAAGTCATGACAGACAGACAATGGAAGAGAATTTGAGAGCCACTGAAGACTGAGCCTAAGAAATAACACTGTTGCTTATAGTAAAAGCCTACAATAATGACTTGCACCTTCATAGGAATGAAGAGTAATGTAGAGACCCCTAAGAACCAACAGTGTTTGGTTAAGAAGAATGCATGAAATGGTCAGAGTGGGAGACATTTCAGCATTTAAAGACCATGCGTTCCAATGTCTTCAATGTTTTAAGAGCAGACATAGCATGTTTGGCACAAAAATAATCTCCCATTTAATGTTTGGATTGCTGAGATGTACTGCCGAAAGAGTAAGTTCAGACACTATTGAGATACAGTTACGAATCTGCAATAAAATACAGAGAAGTTTCCATATGATTCAAAAACAAAAAAAGAAAAGCTCTGAGCCGTTACTCACTCTAAGTGTCACTTTGCAAACAGACTTAAATCGATCTTTGGGAAATCAACTGAAGTATAAATAGAAGTTTTGTAAGGAGGAGGCCTATCAGTATGGAAGTGAAAGTCAAAACCATGCATCATAGTTGATCCAGGGAAGAAGACAGAACAGAAGGAGAAAGGCCATGCATGGGACTGTAGGGATGTTCAAACAGATAAGAAAGAATTAACTCCAGAAAAGTACTTTTCAGTATAGAAAAGTCCGAGATGTAAGGTCAACTTCACACATCAGGTCACATATAGACACCTCACACTTGAACTCTTGAATGAAAAAGCCAGAGGGAAACAAAGACAAATATTTTTTTGTGAGAATTCTGAGTGTGTTCTTGGCTGAAAAACAAGAACACCATTAAAATTAACTGGCCTATGTCACTGAAGAAATTTATTGCTAAAACAAAAATTCTCTGGGGAACATAAAAGTAAAAGTCATTTCATATGCTGACTGAATTGCAAATCCAAATTGTTAAGAATGTATTTACATGGGAAGCAGGTCACTTAGCTGTACTTGAGATTGAAGTCATTGCATATCTCTGTTAAGGACATCATGCATGTAAATACAAAATAAGTTTCCACTCCTCTGTGTGTATTTTATTCACATGGTAACTTTAGTAGCTGCTTTCCTTCTAGATTTTTCTACTCTCTTGATTTGAGATGACTTTCTAACTTCTTTCTCATAAAATCTTTCATAGGTTCTCAAGTACTAATTTGCTTTCAAAATTTGATACCAAATCTCCCAAGAGGCCTAGTTAAGTAGATACTGAACAGAAATATTAAATTTCAAAAGCACTTACTCGGAAATAGTAGGTATGTCATGTAACTTGGTGCCACATACTAAAGTAAGAGATGGTGACTCTAATGACTTTTTTCATTTCTATAATGTAGTAAGCAAAAATTTGAATTTAATAATTGCACACAAATTTTATAATTTCAAAGTCATAATTTTTTAATTTTCAGAAGTATGTTTAGAAATGGGGGTCAGTGAAATTCTTTTGCTAGTGCCCTTCCCACCCCACCCCTCCCCTCCCACCCCACCCCTATGCTCCGGTTCTATCTGTAGTATGTCCATTTAACACAAGATGCTAGCGTTTGGTAGAGAGATCCTCAATAGAGAAAATACCCCCAGCAGACTGACCCATGGACAAGCCTGCTGTGTATTTTCCTATTGATAATTATTGAGGGAGGGCCCAGCTCAATGTAGGTGGTACCGCGCCTAGATTTGTTGTCTTGGGAACTATAAAGCAGTAGGATGAGGAAGCCATGAGAAGCAAGTCAGTAAGCAGCACGCCTCCATGGTTTCTGTTCCTGCCTCCAAGATCCATGGCGCTTTGGTTCTTGTTCTTAATTCTCCCAGTGAAGGAGTCGCTGTTACTTATCAGATGAAATGAACTCTCTCATTCCCACATTTCCTTTGGTCTGGCACATTACCACAGCAACAGAAACTCTAAGGAAGGCACTCCCTAAAGATAGCCTGTCCAGATAGACTTTTTGACTTCAGAAATTATAAGTCAATACTTTGCCTTACCAATGGACAGGAAAGTGCAAATTAAAATAATGAGATTATTTTGAACCTATAGCATTTTATTTATTAATTTGGGGGGTACATAAATATGCAATATTTTGTCTGTATCTTTTCAATCTAGCTAGCCTTTCTCATAAATTAAAACCATGCCAAATATATCCAATCAAACATCCTGTGATGACTAATCGTGGTTATCATGTTGATGAGAATTGGTATTACCTTGGGCCTGTCTGTGAGGAAGTTTTAAGGTTGCATTAATTTAGGTGAGATGACCTACCCTATTTGTTTTGCTTTTTTATTTATTGTTTCATGTCAAATGTGTAAAGCCTATACATACCAAAGTTTGCTAAGTGTACAACAAAATTCTTCTATCCATGTCCTGGCAACATAAACTGGATACGATCACTTTTGAAAGAAATTTGCCAAATCTTGCAAATGTAAAATGTCTTTAGTCTGAACAATTTAGTAGCTACGTGGGGAAACTAAAATATAGAAACATTAAACTCCTTAGCTTCCCCCAAGTGATTGGGTGCAGTTGAAAAGTGACTGTCACAAGTATCTGGATGTACAACTGCTAATGCAGAACACCACATATTAACTTGAAGGGGCCATAAAATAAAGGCAGCCTCGCCTTGGGCTACTGAACAATGGGAATGTATGTGAGCAACATAGAATTTATTTTGTGTTAAGATACTGATATTTGGAATATGCTTCTCATGAAAGCAAAACCAGCTTAATCTGACTACCACATGCATATATACATCAAACAAACAGGGTCATAGGCACATTCATTTTGAGAGAAAATTGAATTCTACCTGTCAATCTTTTTCAAAGGTGGAATCAGTTGTGATTTAATCTTTGTAGATTAAAACAGAAAGAACTTAGTTTCCACTTATATTTTAAGAGAATCAAGTTGCAGTCTGATATGCACAACAGAGCAATTCTAGAATTTTATTTAATTAATGGCGTAAAATTGTTTTATTACATAAATTCTCGCTGTTTAAAACAGTTCCTGGTAAGTGATAGAAATGTAATCAGCCACGTCAAGTTCCGGCCACCAAAACTTCTCTGCCACAAAGCACATGATTCTATGCCTGTGCGATAAACTGAGCCTCTTCTTCCTTTTTTTTTTTTTTTATGATCAGCACTTTGCCCCTTAGATTTAAAAGGCAACCAGGAAAGAATAATGAGAGCAAGAGTAAACTTCTGCCTGTGAAATATGAACCTTGTGGCCTTTGGGTCTTTAGAACTGTTTTGCAGGATGAATGTGGGAAACTTTGGAACAATGAATTACAAAAGCCATTGAATATTATGAGCTTAAATATTATAAACAGAGCTTAATAGTGAGCACATGGAAGACATGAATAGACAATGAATAAACAATCATGAGATTTCCTTTTTAAACCCATTGATTGATTGATTGATTGATTGATTGATTGATTCACTTTACGTTCTTTTACTGCCTCCCTATTCCTGGTTCTTTCCCTTATACAGTTCCTTGGTATACCATATTCTGGCACATGGAGTATCTGCAGGACTATGCACATCCTTCTCATATGCTGAGGCCAGATAAAGACAGCACAGTTAGGGGAACAGGACCCACAGGCAGGCAACTGCTTTAGGGACACTTTCATCCAGTTTTTGGGAGATCTACAGGAAGACTGAGCTGCACACCTGCTAGGTCCAGCTCGTGCATGCTCTTTGGCTGACCGTTCAGTCTCTGAGAGCCCCACAGATCCTGGTTAGTTGACTCCCTAGGTTTCCTGTGAAGTTCCTCTCCCCTTTAGGGCCGTCAATCCTTTCCCGCAACTCTTCCATAAGACTCCTGTAGCTCCATCCAGTACTTGGCTTCTTTGTCAAGAATCAAGTGTTTATAGCTGTGTGGGTTTATTTCTGGGTCTTTAATTAGATTCTATTGATCAACCTGTCTGTTTCTATGACAGAGCAATTGTAATAACAACTGCTAGCACCTTAACAGCAAATCTGAAAGCTCTAGAAGAAGCAGCCAACATATGAGGCTGGAGCCATGGGCCCCTCCTTATGTACTCTTTGGTGGATGATTTAGTCACCGGAAGCTGTGGGAGGTCTGGTTGGTCAATATAATTCTTCCTATGGGGTCAAAAATCCCTTCAGCTCCTTCAGTCCTTTATCTAACTCCTCCATTGGGGACCCTCAGCTCATTGGTTGGTTTAGAGCATCTGACTCTGTATTTCTCAGGATCTGGCAGAGCCTCTCAGGAGACAGCTATATCAGGCTCCTGTCAGCATGTACTGCTTGGCATCCACAATAGTGTCTGGGTTTGGAGACTGTATATGGGATGGATCCCCTGGTGGGCCAGTAAACATCTTCAATAAAATTATAGGAGAAACCATCACTTATTTAAAGAAAGAAATGCCCAAGAACATACAAGAAGCCTACAGAACTCCAAATAGACTGGACCAGAAAGTCAAAACACCAAATGAACAAAACAGAGAAAGACTATTAAAAGCACTAAGGGAAAAACGTCAAGTAACATATAAAGGCAGACCGATCAGAATTATACCAGCACATTCCTGTTCTTTCTAATGGCGGGGTTTGTTCAGTGTTATAAAGCTATCATTTTTTAAAAACTGTCTATAATATTCACTGTGTACAATATTACAAACATATTGCCATTGGCCATCTGACACGTAGAGGTGAGATAGAATCGATTATGTAGAAGTTCAAGATTCACAGCTTCTTTCTGCCCTGATGAGAATGAACTTCAGTTGGCAGTGGCACCACTACAGTGACTTCTTAGGAAATCAATGGCCCTCAGGAGCAGTCCTTGCCAAACTGCCTGAGCTCTGGAACTTCGCCTAATGAGAACACTCTCATTAAACTTCGAAATTTTGCCTTTCTTTTCTGGGTCTTGTTGAGGATTTGAGTTCTTTTCAGTAGATACATTAAACTGTCTAGTTTTAATCATTTTGTAATTTGTAAAAAAAAAGATTGGATATGAATCCTATATACTAAATTGCTTTGATTTAAAATATTCAACTTGGAATCATGCACTTGTATGGAAACAATGAAGTACATCCAAATCAGTACCCATTTGTAATATCTTACTTAGATGTGGATATGCCTTACTATAAAGTTTCACATAAGATAGTTTTGAATAGTCTATTAGTTGTAAATGCAAAAAAAATTTAAATGGTAGAAAAATCCAAGATACACACAAAAAGTCAGGCAAAGAAGTTTAACTTAGAAGCAAGTTTAATATAAAAATCAGTAACATTCACATATTTGATGTTTATTGTGTAATTTTATTTTTTATTAACACATCTTTTTTTATTATGATGCCAATAATTTATAAGTATGTTTGTTGAAAATAAAGCAGATAAATATTAGGGAATTTAATTTTCAGATGGTAAATACTGCTTTGCCACTAAATTTTATCCTTGGAGATTTTTTATATCTTGTAGGTTTTGAAAGAAATAAAAGCTCATTAACAGATTTTTTTTTACCCAAACCATTACAACTGTATCATTTTGAATCACAGCTCATTAAAACAATTATAATCAAATGTTTCATTTTTTTTTCCCTTTTGAGAAACAGCTGAAAAGGTTATGTTTGTTGTTCTTTATACAAATCTCTGGGGCGATATAAACAGGCTACATTGATTTGTGGGCTGTTTTACATTTAAGTTTCAATGTGTCTCTGATGTTGGTTTGAGTTATTTCAACATTATTTCAATAGAATTTCAAAACTTGGCATTAGAAGCACAGTTAAATTAACAAGACATTTAATATCATCTTCTCAAAATTCAAGTATTGGCAGGTGATTGCTTAATGGAATTCAGTTACACTTGCAGGTGTATTCTATTTTGGATCTTTCCAAAGTTGAAAGAGGATACATTCTTAATGGTTAGTCGGCCATCATTAGTAACCTGATGTGTCCTATGATACACTGTTAGAAGAAAACCTCAGACAACAGGGGTAAAAATTCACTGTGGCTGCAAGTACCTCCCTAATCTAGAATTTAATTTAACCAGTTACACATACGCTGTAAGGAGGCAAAGAAAGTTAAGGGGAACGTCTTGACCTTTTCCTGTTTTTCTACACACATGTAAATTAAGTATGGGTCTATGTTTAAGATTCCATCCAAATTGGTCTATCTGGGCCTCTGATTAACTACAAGAAAAGAAAGCTGTCCTCTTGGACGTGTACTTCACAGAAACTTGTCACTTGACTTTAACTTTTACTATCAACGCCACCAGCATAGCTTAGGTTTACAAGGTCACCTCTGCTTTCTTGATCAATCTAACATCAGCCATGGCTATTGTTTTATCAATAACTGCGAACAAGCAAATAATTACCCACTGTATCTGTTACTATCTTGTTGCTAATAAAACATGAGCAAAAGAAACACCAAGGAGAAAATGTTCACTTTAATTATCTTTTCAGAGTGATAAGTCTATTGCAAACATGGAACAGGCCAGGAAAGCATGGAGACACACATGTACTGTTGACCATGTGTTAAAGCACATGAGTCTATGGGAGAAATTTTTCATTCAAGCCACCATATACTGTTAAGTTTAAAAAAAAAAAAAAGAGTTCTAGATATACAACCAAATACTTCATCAAAACCTAATGTTACACAAGCAAATGTTTCATATAGTTAGGGTAGAATAACTATTATTTAATAACAACTTATAAAATAATTAACTTATATGTTTTTTTTTCAAAGTAATACAATGATCTTTAAGACAAAAATTACTTTTCCTGGAACCTACATCAAAATTTTTTACATTACTGCAATTTTTTAAAGAGCTGTCCCCGGTAAACTAGGTTATGGGTCTATCTCAATTTTGCACGTCCAGATGAGAAAAAAAATATAAATTTTGATGTGATATAGATTTTAAAAATACAATTATCTAATATACGCAAGGATATTCAGTCTAACTGCTGTTTGTCAAGTTAAGGACTAGGTGGTGGTCAGGACAATACATAAGCTCTAGATTTGGGTCTTGAAATATATTTTCCATTTTTTCTCTTAATTTGTGAACAAATAAAGAACTGTACTATTTATGAAATGATGTTTAAAGGCCTGACTTAAATGAATTTTTTTGTTTCTAACAGTTAGTAAAAACAGTAAATGATTTCATGTGATATGACTTCAAATTATTCATATCTGTTGTCTACTTTGTCTCATGTGTATTTGCAATGGAGGACAAAGTAATTCTGTATGATCAAAATTAATAGTGTACAGAAACTGATCTTAGTTTTCCATGATAAATATATTCTGTGTTCTATCAATATAGCTACTTATTTTTTAAATAATCAGATGAAATCTCTCTTTGTTTTGCTTTAAGATGTGGCAGATTTATTATCCCCTTAATCATCCCTGGTCGAAGCTCAGATCATTGATGATAAAACAATAACCTAACTACAAGAAGACAAAGTTAATCTACACTCCTCTTTGAAGCAGTAAATATTAGAAAATATAAAATGGTTTATCTCTTCATCGGCCCCGAGGTCTCACTCCACGGGCCCCATTGATTTTAAGTACAGAGCCCCGCATGCCTCTGATGCCAGTCTGAGCTGCCACTGGGGTCACACTCAAGTCACACAACTCCTTTCCCTGGCGGTTTTACACCGCCTGTTTTCTGCCCCCATCCCGGGGTGCTCATTTACCCCAAAATCCAACACAAACACAACTCTACTGTCCAACAGCTTTTCATACAGGTAATGTATTCAATTCTCAATCTACAAACCCTATACATAACAAAATTGCATCAAATAGACAAAGATAAAAATTGCCCTTCTATAAGAGATATTAGACCTGTAAAATCCTTAATGTTCATAGCAATTTAACACCAATTCATCCCACCTGAATCTAGTTGGTCTTTATTGAGGTTCATCTTGGACCTCTCTTCTGGCCTCCTCCCTCCTCTGACCTCTCCTCTATGATCCCTCTCTCTCCACCTCCCTTCCCCCACCCAGTCACTGGCTTTCCTTTATTTTACTAATTAAAATGGGAAGGTTCAGATGAAGTCACGTTGTTCTGCTGCAAGTGTTGCTCTAGAGATTGGTTCATGTTCAATAGTTGGGAATATAGAATCCACTTTTCAATAGGACAGTATCACTATCATTTGAAGAAAATATTATCATATATGGTACACACTGGTGCAAGCATCTTTGAAAAGTGAGAGTGACCACACAAGTCTTACAAGAAATATAAACTACTTGTTTCATGATTTGCTTACCATCAGGGTAGAGAACATGGTAGCACAGAAGGAATCCGGGCTCCATTAGAGAGGGAGATACTGGCTGATTTTAACTATCTTTTAACAGTGACCACTACATACTGCCTGCTTCCCTCTGAAATTCCCTCTCAGTTTTGCACCCTATATCACTTGCTTTACAGAAGTTTCTAGAATTCTTTGGCAAAAACAAAAACAAACAAACAAACAAAGAATGTATTTACTTATTCCTGACATCAGTTGTATTTCTGTTTTAATTTAGGTTACATTTTTTAGTATGTTAAGTTTACAAATTTTCTTTTATGAATAAAAGAAACAGAAAGTCATCTTTTGCATGGTAAAAAAAAATAGCAATGATTATAAGCATTTTAAAGGAAACATTAGCATCCTCTTTAAAAAGATAAAACAAACCAAATGAATCAATAAAGACTATACTGTCTGGTTCTGTATACAACCTGACCCAAGCTGGAGTTCTCACAGAAAAAGGAGTCTCAGTTGAGGAAATGCCTCCATGAGATCCAGCTGTAAGGCATTTTCTCAACTAGTGATCTAGGGGGGAGGGCCCAGCCCATTGTGGGTGTTGCCATCCTTGGACTGGTAGACCCGGGTTCTATAAGAAACCAAGCTGAGCAAGTCAAGGGAAGCAAGCCAGTAAGTAACATCCCTCCATGGCCTCTGCATCAGCTCCTGCTTCCTGACCTGCCTGAGTTCCAGTCCTGACTTCCTTTGGTGATGAACAGCGATGTGGAAGTGTAAGCTGAATAAACCCTTTCCTCCCCAACTTGCTTCTTGGTCATAATGTTTGTGCAGGAATAGAAACTCTAACTAAGACAAAGAAAAATACATCTTCACTAACTAGATCTTTGCCTCCTTACTATTTCATTAGAAGAGAACATAGGGAAAACCTTAGAACACATAGGCACAGAGGAATTTTTCCTGAACAGAACACCAATGGCTTATGCTCTAAGACCAAGGATGGAGAAATAAGACTTAATGAGATTACAAAGTTCCTGTAAGGCTAAGGACACTGTCAAGAAAACAAAATGGCAGCCAACAAAGTGGAAAAAGATCTTTACCAACCCCACATCTGATAGAGGTCTAATATCCAATATATACAAAGAACTCAAGAAGTTAGACACCGTAAAATCAAACAATCCTATTAAAAAATGGGATACACAGCTAAACAAAAAATTGAATATTGAATGGCTGAGAAGCATCTAAGGAAGTGCTCTACATCCCTAGTCATCAGAGAAATGCATATCAAAACAACCCTGAGATTCTACCTCACACCAGTCAGAATGGCTAAGATCAAAAACTCAGATGACAGCAGATGCTGGTGAGGATGTGGAGAAAGAGGAACACTCTTCCACTGTTGGTGGGGTTGTAAACTGGTACAATCACTCTGGAAATCAGTCTGGCCGTTCCTCAGAAAATTGGATATAGTCCTACCTGAAGACCCAGTTATTCCACTTCTGGGCATATACCCCAGAGATGCTCCAAATACAATAAGGACACATGCACCACCATGTTCATAGCAGCCTTATTTATAATAGCCAGAAGCTGGAAAGAACCCAGATGTCCTTCAGTAGATGAATGGATACAAAAATTATGGTATATTTACACAATGGAGGACTACTCAGCTATTAGAAACAATGACTTTATGAAATTCCTAAGAAAATGGATGAATCTAAAGAATATCATCCTGAGTGAGGTAACCCAGTCACAAAAGAACAGACATAATATGCAGTCACTGATAATTGAATACTAGCCCCAGGAAGCTCTGAATACCCCAGAAACAACTCACAGGCTATATGTCCCACAGCAACCTTTTATTGCCTATACGTAATAGATGTTTTAACTAGTGAGATTTCTGCTGGAAGACAAAAATGCTTTCATGGACATTATATTGACCCATCCCATCCAATTCCAAGTTATCACACTGCGGTCATCCTCAGAGCCTTCTGTTCTGTTAGTAGTTGTCACTAAATCCATCCAATTATCCAAGTACCCAAAGTGTAGCAACCACTCAAAATCAGATTATTCTAGTATTACCTTTTTGGAGTTGTGCCCATATTTTTCTTTTCATAATGTCTTTGTAAAGTAAAACAAATAAACAAATTAAACTTAGGGCCATAATTGCTTCCATTTTAAACAATTGCTGCTTTATGTATCTCCTGTGAGACCCATTAACAATTAATGCTGGAGCACTGATTTCACCTTTTCCTCAAAGGATATAGTATTCTGTTGCTCACTGAAACTTCAGCGACTACATCTGGATTTATTTGAAACATCTTGTTTTACTAATTTCTTGTATTTTTGAAAATCGGAAAATAGCTGTTGCAATTTGAGTAACCACACACTTGATTGTATGTTACTGTGAGGAAGGCTGAGAAGGGTGCAATTGGTTTTCATAGGTATCCCTGCAATGAGAAGGTTTATCTTCATTGGAATGGAAATTGACTTGCATGTTATAGCTGAATTTACAGAGAGACCCATGTCCCTAGGTGCATATGCAGCAGAGGATAGCATTTTCTGGCATCAGTGGGAGGAGAGGCCCTAGGTGTATCGAAGACTTGTTTTCCCAGTGTAGGGAAAACCCAAGGTGCTGAGGTAGGAGAGGGTAGTTGGGAGAGGGAGCACCTTCGTAGATGTAATGGGTGGGGGTATGGCTTTGGGGGAAGGGGCTAATATCTGAAATGTAAATACAGAGAATACCAATATAAAAAGAAACTCCTCCCTCCTGAAAAAAAAAAAGATCATCATCCATTCATACTTTCAGAAATCTTGATACTTTACAAAGCAAAATGAGATGTCATCTAATGTAAATCCACCTCAGGAAACACATATGAACAGGGATTATCCATTGAGCTGTGATTTTAAAAGGGATCAAATTTAAATGACATTTTAAAAAGAAAAGGTGCTTATCAGAATTTGGGCCAACTCTCACTCTCAAGTATTTTACTAAGTCAAATAGAAACATTTAATAGACCTAAGAATAAACTTTTTTATATGTTCAATGTGAAGCCCTCTGAGCCACCGGACACTGAATTCATTCCAAAGATAAATCAGTTTATCTAGCCATGTCAAACTGCCTATAAAGTCAAAATTCTTAAATTCAGAATGATCAAGTGTGATAAGGAAATTGACTTCTAAAAAGAAGAAATTATGAGATTTATGGGTCAAAATTTAAATTGGCCTTTTGTAAAAGAAGCCCTAGAAGCATTCTTGGTGGCAAACTGGATGCCCATCTTAATTTCTTATGCACAACTGAGCTTAACATGCTGTCTGCTCTTTTAATAGTACCTTGAGTATAAGGTTGCTCACAGACTAGGCTGGCCTGAAACGCACCTTCTGTGTGTTGAGATTTAAAGGTTCTCTATGGTTTGCATTTGAATGAATGTGAGCATTATATTGACTACATACCTATGATATAGCATGTAATGAGATGGAACACAGCACAACTTAACTCCACTCACTGTGAGAAACCCACACACTTCTTCCAGGAATAACTTCTTTAAAACAATTCATGCCCTTTACTATCTTCTCAAGACCTATGATAGATTAACTTTACTACTGACAACACACACAAGAACAGTATACATAAACAGTATACATAAACACACACATACATTTCTTTCTTTCTAAAGTCTCGATAAAGAATGCTGTCCCACTGTCTTGAAATTTGATTTGATCATTTTCATTGGAGAATCGAGCATAAAATGCATGCATAAAATTGAGACATGAATTTCTTCTACCATGTTCATGTTAAAGATAATAGAATTATGAGCTACAGAAAAGCAATAGTAGTTAATATAGTGGCTCCAATAAGATAAATCAGGTTTTGTGACCTGGTTATGGGAGGTATTTTATTGGAATGGAATTTGAAGGTCAAAAGTTTCACACCATTCCATGTCTCTTGTTCTCTTTGCCTCATGTTTACAGATCAAGTACTCAATTACTGCTCCAGGGTCATGCCTGTATGCCTGCCTGGTACTATGTTCAGCCCCTGAAACTTCTCCTTCTATAAATTGCTCTGCTCAATAATAGACAAGTAAGAAATACAAGTATCCAGAAGTATCCAGACTCATATGTCTGTGTGTGTGTTTGTATGTATGTATGTGTGTATGTGTGTTTGTATAATTGAAGGGGTATGCTAGAATCTTAGAAATTGTTAAAAGTCTCACTTTATTTTATTCAGAGTGTGAGTCTCTCCCCCCCCCTCTCTCTCTCTGTGTGTGTGTGTGTGTGTGTGTGTGTGTGTGTGCATCTACCTTCACGTGCTTTTCTAAAGTTACAACAATGCATTGTATATTCAACTTTTCAAAACTTTTGACAGGATAACAGAGCCACGAAAGTAACACCTTTGCTCTTATGAAACAGTCTGTGTTGGTCAGGTGGGGCTGAAGAATCATCTGTGATTAAGAAGAGACCAGCACAAATGAGGGAAAGCCTTCTGGATAACGTTTTGTCTGGGCCAGCACTCACAAGCTGTGTTCTAGAGTTTGCCAAGGTTGCAGCTAAAAAGCTGGACTTGAAAGGCCAAGAGTCACCCATTCCTTGCATTTTAAAGATATGAGGAGACCACTGAGAGCAGCGGAGGCCTGGAACTATATGGCAGGGTCATGGTTGTAGGAGAGATTTAAAGCCAAATGCACTTAACTTACTTACTTATTTTATATGAGCCCACAGTTGAGAGATTTTAGATTTTAAAAGGAACTGGATATTTTTGAGACTTAGGTATTTGAATTTTTAAGATCTGTGTGGTTTCAAAAACTTACAATGTTTATATTAATATATAATCTTGGGGATACACAAGCAAAGAAAGGCTATGTATTAACAGTGATGTGTTAATTAGTCAAGTTGACAAGGGATGAATTGTGTTTGATAGTTTTTTGTTGGGTTGGTTGGTTTGTTTGTTGTCAACTTGACATAAGCTAGTCATCTGAAAGACTGTAATCTCAAATGACAAAATGCCTCGTAAGATCTGACTATAGGGCATTTTCTTTTTTTATTCATTCTTTTATTCTTTACATATCAAATCATATCATGTTTCCTGGTTGCCCCTCCACAAACTCCCCATCCCATCCCCCCTTTCCTTTGTCCCTAGGAGGGTGCTTCTCCACCTACTTACCCATGCGTGCCTCTCCACACTAGGGTCCCCCTACACTGGAGCATCAAGCCTCCACAGGACCAAGGGCCTCCCCTCCCATTAATGTCAGATAAAGCCATCCTCTACTACATATGTAGCTGGAGCCATGGATTCCTCCACCAGTTCCTCCCCTAGCTCTTCCTTTAGGGTCTCCAGGCTGCTTCAAGCCTACATGAAAGGGGGCACAAAACAATCACAGGAGGTAGAGGGAGGGAGGAACCTGAGAGGGAGAGGGAAGGGGGGGCAGGATCAGGTGTTGGAAGGGACAGGAAAGAATACAGAGGGTCAGAAAATTGAATAAAATATGTAGCTGGGGGAGGATAGAGAACTGGGAGTAGCCACTAGAAAGTCCCAGATGCCAGGAAACAAGAGGCTCCTAGGACCCAACAGGGATGACATTAGCTAAAATACACAACAAGGAGAAATAGAAGCAGCCCCTGGTTGAGTGATGGGGCCTCCCACTCATCTTAAAACTTCTATGGCACAAAGACTGAAGGGAAGGCCAACCAGAGACTGCCCCACCTAGAAATCCATCCTGTCTGCAGACACCAAATCCCAACACTATTGCTGATGCCAAGAAGTGTTTGCTGACCTGAGACTGGTATGACTCTTCCCTGAGGTTCTACCAGTACCTGACCAAGACAGATGCAGATACCCACAGACAACCATCTGGCATTTCCTTAATTAGTGATTGATGGGGACAGTTCTGGTCCATTGTAAGTGGTACCTTGCCTGAGCTGGTAGATCTGACTTCTACAAGAAAGCAGACTGAGCAAGTCATGGGAAGCAAGGCAGTGAACTGCTTCCCCCGCCCCCACCCCTGCCCCACAGCCTCTGCATCAGCTCCTGCCTCCAAGTTCTTTCCCTGTTTGAGTTCTTGTGCTGACTTCCTTCTGTGATGGAGTAGGATGTGAAGAGATAAACAGGAAAGGAGGGGGGACACAGAATGTGACCACCCCAACTTACTTTGGTTCTCAGTGTTTACTACAACGGTCATAACTCTAACCAGGACACATAGTAGGAAAACATAAAAATGTATACCACAGCTGTATTTCTTTCATTCTTAAAACCCAGGTGTGGCTTAGTGGACCCTCATCACAAAACCTGATGCCAACCTAATGAAAAGGAACATGAGTTTCTTAACCAGGTTTTCACTATTCTGCAGTGAGATCCCTGATCGAGATACAGAATCTGATCCAGCGGCTCTGTACCCTTCTCTGGCCACCAAAGCCACTGAGATGTCCAGATTCTCTTTCTGCCATATTCTGTACTTTGTTGAAGTTTTATTTAATCTGCAACTTGGCAGGTTCAGCAAAAAGAGTGGCAACAATTGTCTTCTGAAGTGATTCAAAGAAACTAGAAATAAATTAATGTACATTTACATGAAAGAGAATTTGCCACCTTCAAGTTATATACTGCTTACCAAGAACTTCATTAAAGATAAAATTTAAAAATGATGGATGAGAATTTAACTCAGTAGTGCAGCATTTTTCTAGTGTATATAAAATCCTGGGTTGGGCTTACAGGACCAAACAAAAATTTGGCTAACTTGGCAATATTGTTGGATTTCTGTAATTTTTTTTCCAAATAGACACCTTTTTAAATTTGTATAATCTATAATTGCTTTTAACTTTTACTTAAAATGTTAGACTTTCTCTAAGTACTTTCTTTGGACTTGACTACATTAATATTTCACTGGTAAGGTGGTTGTCACATCGTATGGTAAAGAAATCAATACTGATCAGTTATTCTAATTGAATGTTTCAAAAAACATGTGAATGCAGCTTTCAGTGATTATAAGTAGGTTATTCCGGAGTTATTGGTTTTTACAATTGGTATAAAACTTACAGTATCAGCCCAATGATATTAGAAGGATTAGCAAACTAATGTGAAATTAGAAACTAATAAAACATTACATTATTACAACATTTAAATGCCTTGGTACAAGTTTGTACTGTAAGCCCAAAAATCATAAGAAAATATCCCTCCTCTTCTCTTTGGAAAAATAACCCACACAGAGGGTGGTGTTTGATATTAATAAATGTGCTGAATGCAATTAATAAGCCATATGATCTCACATGATCTACCTGCCTCATTCATTTTTCTTTCATATGCCCAGGTAATGTCAACCTTGCAGCTAGAAAGGAACAAAAGATGATTATATCTGCAAGACCTTCCCTTGTAAAGGAAAAGAGGAAAGTCTTACAATTCGGGGACAGGGAGCTGCAATTTACATAATGAATATGGTGAAGAGGCCTATAAAGAAACAAGAGTTCCATGGCAGGAAAATGGCTTTGGCTTTGCTCCGAGACACCAGGCACATCCCTGGAAAATCTGATGTGCCAGAATAGAACAGTATGTACTGTTCCCAGAGCCAGCATCATTGCAGCATTTGGCTTTCTACTTGAGCTTGGAACATGGGACTATTTTTCTTGCATCCTCACAGGGTTCCAGTTATGTTTAGCACCTGCACGCAACCCGGGAGCTTGAGGGCAAAATTTTACATATGGGTGGAAATTTCTTGACAGGATCATTATTTTACAACTTAAATATATTAATTGTCATAATTTCTATGTGCTACCATTTAGCTATCATAAGAATCAAATTGTGATCTACAATTGAGCTACTACTCAACTGTAGTAGCTCCATTTTGAAATTACTTTCTATAAACTTCAACATTATGTAAAGAATAAAATTGTTCATTGGGGTAACATACAAGGAAGAAATAAAGATAAATATGAAAAAATAACAGATATGGACTAGTCTCTCATACCAGACTTGGCATATATTGGGAAATAATCAGTAAATATTAATATGATGGGGAGAGGGTGTGAGCACAGGGAGTCCACAGCACCCCTTTCCATTTGCTGGTCATTCCGAGAATTCTAGAAGCAGAGGAGAGCAGTGAAACGTGAGTTTCTCCCTGCCTTGAGTTGAAAAGAAGAAATGGAACAATCAACATAGGAAGGATGGAGCAGGAGAGGGCATGCATGAGCTCCTTTAATCGATAAAATACTGCAAATTTTTCCACAGCTGGGGATGCAGGAGAAGAAATTTAGGCTGTGACTGGTATCACAACCATCGGATGCTTGGAAACTTGGAGAAATGTAAGTATGAATTTCTCTCATTTTCTTTTTTGGTATTTCTTTTGCTTGTTTGTTTGTTTTTGAAAATTGCTTTTTATACCTACTATTTTTATTGGATCTTCTCTGCATTTACATTTCAGATGTTATCCCCTTTCCTTCAGTCCCATCCCCCTTCCCTTCCCATTGCCTCCCATGAAGATGCTCCCTCCCCCAACCACCCTCTCCCACCTCAGCACCTTGGCATTCCCCTACACTGGGGAAATGAGCCTTCACTGGACCAAAGGCCTCTCCTCCCACTAATGCCAGACAGTGCCACCCTCTGCTGCATATGCTCCTTTGGTATTTCAAGACAGGGTTTTACTGTATCCCTGGCTGTCCTGGAACTCACTCTAGGCCAGGCTGGACTTTAGCTCACAGAGATTAATTAGGCTGCTTCTGCTGGGAGTAAAGATGTGTGTCACCACTGCCCGCTGCATCCTTCATTTCCTTTAATGCCATAACTCCCAGAATGAAGTTCTAGATTTGTAGAATAGAAAAGTATTATAAGCTAAGCTGTGTCCTCCCCTAATCCACGTGGGAAAACCCCTTACTACCTCAAACTGTGACAGCATTTGGATCAAGTTCTTTAAAGAGATCAATAAATTAAAGTGAGAGTATTGGTGTTTGACTCAGTTCAATCTAACTCATAATTAAAACAAACCAACCAAGCAAACAAACAAACAAACAAAAAGCTGAGAGATGTTAAGGATGGTCCAGTTGAAGAGTGGCCCATATTGTCAGAGTGTCAAAAGCAGTCTTCTGCATGCCCAAGACAAATGAACAAGCTTTCAGTCTCCAAAACTGAAAAAGCAAAGTTCAAGTCATGGTGTATGGCATATAATAACATTCCTACAAAATTAAAACAGGAGATAAACATTTAAATTAGCTAATGAGGGACACTATTCCTCTAATTTTCAAGGTTTAAAATTGTGTTGAAAAGAAAGTTTCCTTTAATGAAGACGATTTTTACTTGAATTGTGTTCCTGCTAACCACTGGGTGTGTGACTCTAAGTAATTTGCTTCCTTCGCATCAGGAGGTTTTCATTTTAAAACTGAATATTATCTCTACTTTATGTCCATTTAAAATGAATAAATGTTATTCCCATACCCCCCTGATTTGAAATTCAAATACAGAGAATATCCAACAACATAATTTAAGAAAAACAAACAAATAAATAAATATATAAATGAATAAATGCCTAGTTTGCTCAGTTGTTTTAACTCTAAAGAAAGATAAGTATTTAATACACCCGTCATTCATAGACAGTAATGAACAATCATCTTAGCTATACCATTTATGCATTTTAGGATGTTTAAATATTTTCTGTCTGCCAATAAGCATGCTTGTTTCATAAACAGTTGTATTGTGGAAAAAGCTGGGTCCACAGAAGCAACTTGATCTGTGAAGTTATGACAACCATGGCCTGCTCCGTGTCTCCCCTCCAGACTTCCTCATTGAGGTTGGGATAGAAAGTATTTTTTATTATTTAAAACTGTCTTGTTACTCTTCTCTTTCTGTGATGAAACACCGTGACTCAGGTTGTTTCTACAAAGGATAGTCCCCTGGGGTTCAGTCCTAGAGAATTAAGAGTCCATAGCCGTCCTAGAACCATTGAAGCAAGCAGTAGGCACCTAGTCAAGGCAGCTGCAGCCTCTCATCTTTAACCCCAGAGGCAGCTGAGAAAGAAAGCTCAAGATGGCAGGCCTTCATGTTCCCTATGCCTGTCTTCAGTGACATACTTCGTCTAGCGTGGTCACAATTCCTGAGCCTATCCAGATAGGGCCGACAATTGTGGACCAGTTACTTAAATGCCAGAAAATTATGGGGACAGTTCCTTCAACCTATCACAATAATATCTACTGGATACAATTGATTAGAGAATAACTGTCCAGTGGAGAAACTTAGATGCAAACAAAGTTAGTCAGAAAAGAAGGCATTGTTTTACTTTGGTAAATTTTGGACATTTTTAAATGTATTTGAGGCATATAATATTTTCAAATTTTGGTTTATGCATTTGCATGTGAGAGTATTGATGTGGTATTTTTGTATGTGTGAATGCATTCCAGGTTGGTGGCTGATGTCATATTTAGTACTTCTCCATCTTATTTTTTGATACAGGGTCTCTAACTGAACTAGGGCTCACTTCTCCAGCTAGTTTACCTGACAAGCCCATAGAACATACTCCCCTCTCCCCTCCTCTCTACCCAGGGCTAGCATTACACACATCTTCCTGCTGTCTTCCATGTATCCTAGGGATGAAAATGCAGATGCTTGTCATAGAGTAGTAATTACCAACCAAGCCATTTCCCCAGTCTACCATATGACTGTTAATAAATTACTTTTTGCTATTATTTCTCAGTCCCAGAGAATGTTCTAAGTATATTGTTATATCACTTCTTTGAATCCTCATCATAAGTTTATATATATATATATATATATATACATACATACATAATTTATATGCCAGGGAACTAAGTTACAATGAGATTCAATAATATACTCAAGCTTAAACAGCTAGAGAATGGGGTTGGGATTCAATGTTGGTGCTCTTAATCCAGCGTACATGCTTTTATCCACTCCATATACTACTTCACAAAACATTATTGGGCAAATGCATGGACTTTTTTTCATCCTGAAAGACATTTAATACAGAGTTTATTTGCAAAATAACACTGCCCTGTTCTCTGTTAGGGTAATTGATTCAAACACAAGGGCACCATACTGTATGATTAAAAGCAAGTTCTCTGTCCCTCAGCTCATACTCCAAATGTACGCATTACCAATTTCTATAGGCTGGATTACGGAGGGCTATTTTCAGGGATTATAATCATGGATGCTGAGATAATAAAGTCACTCCATGTGCATAGAACATGAATATTCAGATTCCTTGGGCACACGGGGTACATTTGAAGTACTAAGAACCATTACTAAAAGGTAACACTAAGATCAGCTTGAAATGTTTCCTGGTTCTGGGTTCTAAAGACAAAAGTGTGTTTTTAGATTTTTTTTAAAAAAATGTATGTGTGTGGGCATTTTGCCTGCAGGTTTGTATGTGAACCATGTGTGTGGCTAGTGCCTGGGGAGGACAGAAAAGGATGCCAGGTTATCCCTCGAGGTGAAGAAGTAAATGGTTGCATCTCACAACATGGATCTGGTGGACCTGGGTCCTCTAAAAGAGAAACACTTGCTCTTAACCACTGAGACATCTCAGCAGTCCCAAGTATGTCTGTTTTGTATGTCTGTTTTTTTTTTAATGGAATTAAAGTAGGCTCTTGTACAGGATATTCAATTAGTATATATTCTATGTGGAAACTGGAGGAAATTGAAGAGAGGTGTAGAATATATACTAATTGAATATCCTGTGCATACCTTCACTATGCTTCCAAGCGTAGGCAGGAAGGCTGTACCAGAGCTATGGTAATGGCGGTGGAATAAAAGCACATAAAGAAACTTCAGCAGAAGAATATTCAAATATGAACACTCATCAAATGAAAGAGGAAAATAAAGATAAGATTAAAATATCGCAGTTCCTTGATTCAATCAAGTACTATCAGCAGTAAATGTCAAGACATGATCCTGATTTAAAGAAAGAGAATAATTTGCATTTATACAGTCCTGTATCAGGAAGGTGCGATGGCTCAGCTGGTGAGGGTGTCTAAAACAATCTGGGAGACCTCACTTTGACACCCAGACCCCACATGGTTTAGAAATGCATACCATGTATACCTCGTGTGTGCATGGCATTAGCTCTCTACACACAAACAAAAATAAATAAATAAAATTTAAAATGTAACATAATACTATATAGTTTGTCTTTCATCCAAACAAATATATTTCAGCCCTGTCTAGTTTAGAAAAACAGACAGTTCACTTAAAGTTGTAATTACTTAAATAAAATACTAGAGACCAAACAGAAGTACCTTTAAATTATAGATATATAAATTCAACATTATTTGGTTCAAAGTGAGCCAAGTCAACACATAAGGAGATTGTCCCTCCAGGCAAACCACTTGCTGTTGACACAAATTGTTATTTGACAAGGGACTAGAAGGAAAAACGAAGCAGAAGGAACATTAAAATGTAAACAGTGTCCAAGCCTTGATGCTTGAGCCTTTTTCTGGGTGTTTTGCAAATTTAAAGTTAATGCTGTCTGTTTTCAGAGTTTTTGTTTTGTTTTGTTTTAGGAGCTACTGGATTTTAACTGTTTCTAGAAGTGTACTGCTCCAATACCAAACTCTCTAGATTTATATTTGTAAAGATAATCAGCCAATTTTGGAATCATTTGTCCAGTTAGACATGGTGTTTAATATTTTTTAGTGGGTGGGTTGCCCCATCCCACAAATGGGGGCCGTGCCTATTCACCAGATATGGTCTCTACAGGTCCTATCTCCCTTTTGTTAGGTATTTTGGCTATTTTCATCCCCGTTGGGTCCAGGGAACCTCTTGGGTTACCCTCTGGGACTTTCTAGTTGCTACCCCAGTTTCCCTTCCCCCATTGCTACAGACCTACTTTAAAATCTCTGACTCTCTGTACTTCTCTCCCATCTCCTCCAATATTGGAACTGCCTCCCCCTTTCCTCCCTTTCCAGATCCCTCTCTCCCTCTCCTTTCCAGAAATTAATCGAGAATTCTTCCTATCAAAAGGAAATGCAAGGACAAAGAGTAGAGCAGGAACTGAAGGAAAGCCCATCCACAGAATCTCCCACCTAGGGATCCATCACATCTGCTGATACCAAACCCAGACACTATTGCTGATGCCAAGAAGTGCTTACTGATAGGAGCCCAGTATAGCTGTCTCCTGAGAGGCTCTGCCAGAGCCGGACCAATACAGACGCGGATGTACACAGCCAAACACTGGACTGAGCACAGGAACCCCAATGGGTAAGTTAGGGCAGGGACTATAGGAGCTTAAGGGGTTTGCAACCTCATAGGAAGAACAACAAACAACATCACTAACCAGAACCCCCAAAGCTCGCAGGGAATAAACCACCAACCAAAGGACACACAGCGGGTATCGATGGCTCCAGCTGCCTGTGTAGCAGAGAACTGCCTAATCTGGCATCACTGGAAGGGGAGCCCCTTGGTCCTCTGAGGCTTGATGATCCAGGATAGGGGAACACTGGGCTGCTAAAGCAGGAGTGTCCTCATAGAGGGAAGGATGGGAGGACGGGGCTTGTGGAGGGAACTAGGAAGGGGATAACATTCGAAATAAAATAACCAATAAAAAAATGGTATTTTAAAACCCACATAAAATCTGTGAATTTTTATTTGCTTTTAGGAATTCCAGGAACGTGAGGCTTTTGAAGTTGAAGATAGTTTGCAGGACTCCTGGAAGTTCCTCCAGTGGTCCATGGCATTAGTTTTATTCTGCCATGTTTATCCAGTTGGTACACAACTACAGGCTCTGGCATGCTCTTTGGTGTTTGCACAAGGCTCTTCGTTTTTCCAGTGAGTTCTGTAAGGAGCAGGCCAAAGAGAAATAAATCTGGGCTTGAAAAAGTTAATACATTTTTCTGAGTGCCAAAGTTTTACAAAGTCACCTAGTCTAAAAGACAAGTGTCAGGAGAAATATTCATGTGCATTGTACGCCGGCTTTGGGGCGTGTGGAGAACATCGTTGCTGCTTTTGAAAAAGAGCAATCCTCTCTCCCTGAACTCACTGAGTAGCCTAAGTCAAACTTTTAATTTCTGACCTTTCTGCTCCTATCTCCCAAGCGCTAGGATTACAGGTGTGCCTTAACATTTCATTGTGTGCAGTCCTGTAGGTCAAACTCAGACAGTGTCGTGTACGTGCTATGCACTCTACCAAACGAGCTGCATCCTCAGATCACAGATTATGTGTGAATTACAGTTAGTAGCAAAAAAAAAAAAAAAAAAAAAAAAAGAAAGAAAGAAAAGAAAAGAAAAGAAAAGTAAGCTGAAAAAAAAATCAGCTTCCCATGTGGGATACAGGGTGGGAATAACAGAATCTGCTAAAATCCCTTCAAGTGTACCTTTGACAGTACCGTTGAAAGCACAGAAGACTGACAGTAGTTGGGTCATTTTAGTGCCTGAATTTAGTCAGCCAGCCTCACACTTAAATAGAACAAAGGACAGCATGTTAATAAAATGAACAACTACTCAGTTTCTATGTGAAACTATATTCATTCCTTTACTTACTCTTTTTCTTCTCCTAAACATAAGTTTGTGCTTCCTGGGAAAGACAGACATATTCTACAATTCTCCAATCTAAATTACCATTATATCAAATTTTTGAGAAAATTCAGCCCAGAGTGGATATGAATTTTTATTGTGTGTTATCTTCATTTTATAAAACAAGAACAAAACACTGCCACACATGGTGAGATGGTAGACCCACCTTTAATCTCAGCACTTAGGCATTGTGAGACATCTGGCATTCAAAAGTAGCCTTGGGTACCCAGCAAGTTCATGGGCTATATAGCATCTATCTATCTACCTATCCATCCATCTACCAATCCAACTGTCAGTGTTCCTAAGCAGTCTTGTAAGAGAGTGACTCAGAGAAAGCATAAGGAACCCAAAAGACAAGTTTCATGTGGATACTTAACTCTGAACCATTAGTGAAAATTATCTCCAGGAATCAGAAGTTGATATAGGATTTCTGGAAAACATCAACTTTTGCTCACAAAATTTTAAGATAAAATTGAGAAACCAAGCATTTGAGAGCAGAAAGTAAAAGTAAAGCCAGCTTTGGTTGGTTTATATAATTAAAAAATTAAATTTTCTCTAAGGTTATAAACTAAATTTGAGTTAAATTTACAGTCCAAGGTTTTGGTGGCTTTAGAAGCCACAAAGAAGAATGAAATGGAGACCATTATATTAAGACAAACAAATTTCAGATAGCAATGGATAGCAACAGATGTTTTCACCTCTTATATGGAAATCAAAACTTATTATACATAGTCAACATATACAATATATTATATATATATTATACATATATATCTGTAGGGGTTGTGTATGTGTATTTATATACTCTCCCAAAATACATTGTTGGTATTCCACAAGTGCATTAGTCCTGTCATCCTGTGGCCCTCAAAATATTCCCTAAGCCTTAAGAGTAGGGCACTGTGCATGAGTCAATTGGTACTGAGAAACACATGATCATCTAACTTCTCCTGCTTAACTAGTTAGCTGTGCATCAACTAATATATGTATGTATAT
The DNA here is from genome assembly GCF_963924665.1 of Micromys minutus. Taxonomy (NCBI): domain Eukaryota; kingdom Metazoa; phylum Chordata; class Mammalia; order Rodentia; family Muridae; genus Micromys; species Micromys minutus. Next base: position 6,249,253 of record NC_137980.1, on the reverse strand, counting down.
GTGTATATGTATGTATGTGTGTGTGGATACAGATGAAACTAAAAAGAAGATTATAAAAGGCTTACATGGATAAAAAAAAAGGACTAGTGGTCACGAGTCCACTAATGAAGACAGGGAATTGACCACAAACACATGATGCATACACATGAAAATGCTATGATGAAATCCATTCCTTTGTACAGTGTACTTACAATAATAAATTATCAGTGAAGATATAACAAAAATGTGTATTAAAGATATTACATCATGCTATTTGTATATTCCAGAACTCAGGACACAAAGTCAGGATTGTGATCTCTAGACCAGTTTGCTCAACTTAGCAAAAGCCTAACAAAGCTGATCAATAGATGATTGATAGATAAATAGATGATAGATGATAGATAGATAAATTAGATGAATAGATAAAAGATAAATAGAGGAGAGAGAGCAAGCAATAGGTAGTGGCATAAATAAATAGGTATATATTATATTTTTGACTTATGGTTTCTGAGTATGTTGTAAACAAGATATTCCTGCATGAAAAAGAAAAAGGAATGACTCACACTCAAAAATCTTGGGAAACATCTATCGCCCTCACTGATGACTGTGTTAGATCTAAAGAAAGTCAAGTGACATTGAATTCTTCACATTTGATAAAATCCACGGAAACCATCACAATAAAATTGACTGTTCAACCACTATTTTAATAATATGTCACACTACCTGATTTGTCACCTAAAGCTGAGAAATAATTTAAGATGATGTAGCAAGAATCTTTACATTCATGTGAATATATTGATCTTTATACTCACAGAAGGGCTGCTCTCTAACTAGTCAGGCAAGAAGAAATTTTTCTACCAGACTGTGGCTACTGCAGTAGGTGGTCATGGAATGTCCAGTGCCAGTTCACACACTTACACCCAGTGTTAAGAATTAGGGGACATCATGGAAGAGAAGACGGAGATATTTCAAGAACCACAGGGTGACAAGATCACTGAACTCATGGGATCCCAACAGTGTGGTTGTCTAAACAAGACCTGCGGAGTGACAACATCCGCCATCATGTCAGTGCAGATGGGGGAAACTTCACAGGCGTCCAGATGAAGAGCGATAGGGAATCAATGGCTGCTAAAGGGGGAATGAGTCCTCTGATAGGTTACCTAATCCCGATTGCCATGCCCAGATACATGTACACAAGAACAACTCCAAAACACTAAATAGCCTCTATTGGTAGTGTGTGTGTGAGTGTGTGTGTGTATGTGTGTGTGTACAATTATATATTATTATATATTATTATGTAACAGTAATAACTATATAAGAAGTTATTGACTGAAAGAGAGTTGGGCAGATGCAGGGGAAATTGGACAGGAAGCTGGAAGGGGAGAAAAGACTTATGTTTAAGAGTCTCAGAAACTGACCAACTAAAAAATAAACTAGTGTAGAACTGTTTTCTTTTATTGACAGATTATACACATGTAACTGTGAATGTATACATTTTAAATTAAAATTTTAAAACACCTTTGAATGTTTAATAGTTCTCAGGATTTTATATTTTTGTATTTAAACAATTGTGTAAAATAATAACTGGAATGAAAATACATTTAATTTGGCATTTAAACACTGTAGTTATAGGAGGTATGTATCAGCATATTTACAAATTACTTGTATTTTATTGAAAATAATCAAAACAAAGGATACAAGAAAAAATTTCCAATTACTATGATAACCTCTCATAGAGCAAAATCTGTGTAGAAATGCAATAGCACTATGAAACCAGACATAAAATTTCTCAGCTATTAGGAAATGTTATTCATCTTTTAATGGGTTCTGGTGTCTTCCATGTCAGTGTGGTACTCAGATTCCATGGATGCTTTTAAAAGAGCAGTGTTACTGTCTACTTTCACAGAGAAAATAATTACTATAAAACAGAAGTTTAGAGCAAATTTGTTGCTAAAAGGACTTTAGGCGGCTTCTCAATATTGTGGAAGGTTTATACAGACCACACACCAAGAAAGTGACAACCACTTTAAGACTTTCTGCATCTTTCTCTAAAAATAAATAAATAACAGAAGGGCCGTCACCTACAGAAGAAGTCTAACCAGATCCTCCATTTAGACCAAGGCTTCAACAGAACATTGAAGAGGCTAGGCTACATGACATTTTCGTTTGTGACCACAAGTTGGAAACAGTGAAGATCAGAGAGTTTTAAGCCCAGTTTTAGATGCAAGTGGAAAAACAGGCTGTCTTGCAAAGTGCTAACTGGAAGTTGCTTAATGGCTGAAAGTTTGTGTATCCCACTTGATTTATAAAGTGCATAGACAAACTCAGTCAGCCATAATCCAGTAATCATTTTCCATTTAGCTACTAGGATAGACTCAGCTAAATTATATAAAAAGGCTAATTAATTTGACGCTACACTTATGCCAGAGCACACATTGTATCTATGATATAGTCAAGCCATTCAAGCATGTACTCTTTGGTTTGAATACAATGAAAAGGGCAGAACCCAAGTTCTCCCCTTCCTGCCTCATTTACATGGTGTGAACACATCTTCTCTATAGACAAAGATCAAATGTTATTTCAAAAGTTCCTTTCATATATTTTTGTCTTACTTTTTAATTGAGGTATACTATATATATGAATTGTACATGTTTAAAAGGGACTCCTTGGATAGCTTTTGAAATAAAAACACCCGTGAATATGCTTATAGATAAAAATGTAGAGAATCATGCACACACACCTCCTCCAAGTCTCCTGGTCATGACTGTCCACTCTTGTTCCAGAGATAAACACTTCTGACTTCCAGATCACTTTTAGCCATCTTTTAATCTTTGTGGAACACATTTCCTTTTCCAGTGAAAAATGAAGGTAAAAGACTGTCTTTGAGCATCAGGTAACAACATCTAAGGGACTGGAAATTATAGCAATCTTACTTACAACTTCCTTTACTCACCTAATTATTTCAACTTAAGTTTCAAATTGATTAAAATCATGTCTTATGCAATTCATGATGCCAAACAAAAATGAATACACACTTTCTCAAAGAAATCCAAAAGTTCATGCATTTGACCAACATTCAAAAGCTAATAGCTTGAAAGACACAGTTGTTTTTATTATTTTTGTCCTTCCTTCTTTCTCTCCCTCCTTCCTCCACTCCTACTTTCTTTCTTTCTTCCCTCCATCCCTTTTCTCTTATCTTTATCATTTCCTCCCTCTGCCCCACTTTTCTTCCTTCTATTTGTCCATTTCTTTCTTTCCTTCCTTCCATCTCTCCACCCTCCTCCTGCACTCCTTCCATCCCTCCCCCATTTCCCTTTCTTTCATCTTTTCTTTCTTTTGTACTTCCTTTTATTCTTCCTTCTTTTCTTTCTTTCATTCCTTTTATCCTTCCTTCCTTTATTCTTGCTTCCTATCATCCTTGCTTTCATCCTTCCTCCCTTTATCCTTGCTTCCTTTCCTCCTTCCTTTCTTCTTTTTATTCTTCCTTTTCCCGTTCTTCTTTGAATTCTTCCTTTCTTCCTTCCTTTCCTAGTTCTTTCCTTCCAGTTTCACTTTCTTTCCTGTGCTGTGAGCTTGAGTGTTTCTCACATTTTCTTTTCAACAGCTCACTGCTCCAGATCACTTTAAGATGACTTAAATTTGGAGCATGCTTATGCCCAACTCATAATCAGCCACAAGAGAACAATGTAGGTTAATAAATAAAAGATGTTAATAAATATCCTTTCATGGTTGACTCTTTTCTTTGCTGACTAAATGCTCAAAAATTCACAGAAATCTGCAACTCATAGAAAACTCACAACTTTCAGCAGATATCTTCAGTCCTGTTTCTCCTTGAGGAAGTTAATGGATCCTACTAGGTCCTCATACCACCAGCATAGAAGATTCATCAGTGAAAGAAAATTACTAAAATATTTTATAATTATTGTCCATTGACACATCAGTCTTCATTACCATTAGCATGATCTTACTCTTGCTTCTGCAACAAAATTATCTCTAAATTAGTGAGTTTAAGAAAAAAATGCATAAGTTACTATTGGCAGGTCTAACATGGGCCTCCCTGGGATAAAATCAAAGGACTGGCAGTACTTCACATGCTTTTGGTTTGAATTTATTTATTTTTATTTAATTGTTTTTTTTTTTGAGATTATAATTAAATCACTCACCCGTTTGTTTCTTCCCTCTAAAACCTTCCCTTGTAACATCTTAGTTATGCCAAAACAGAATAAGCTAGTTCTTAATAATTCCTGTTTCACTGAGGTCTATCAGGTTCCTGGACCAAAAGGCTGAAGACTCACACTCTTACCTGCTGCTAACAGGGACGGTGCAGGTAGGCAGTTGTCTCTCCAGCCTGTCTCAGTTCTGGAAGCCATGTTAGGCTTCCTATTTGTTCAGATGGTATTGCCTGTCCTCTCATTACTGACCCAGGCTATTAACATTGAGAAAACACAATTTAAATAAAAAGGTATCAAATTCTATACAAGCTAGCCAGGACATTACACAGATTTCCAGCCTTTCTTAAGCTAGGATAGATTTAAAAAATGTTCTATTTAATTGACAAAAATGATGGACTGGGTGTTAGGTGTATTTTAAATTACAAAATGATAATAGTTGTGCTCAGATTATAATTACGAGAAATATTCTTTTTTTGAATTAGACAGAAAATGTGAAAAGTGGTTGATATTTAGGTGAGGGCAGGCACAAAATAAGACAAGGCCTGTTCCTGGGCAGTGAAAAAATGAAGAGGGGCCAGAGGTTTGGAAAGGCAGAGAGACAGATGAGAAGGGAAAAGAAGCCAAGATAGAGGATAAAGTACCCCCATGTGGCTGTACATAGCCAGAGATAGCTATGAATATCTAAGGGACGGATTAATACAGGACAATTTGTCTTCTCTAGGTGGGCAGTTTATACCAATATCAATTGGCTCTGAGTTTATTGTGTAGATGTTTTGTGGGTTGAGAATTTATTGATATAAATCTGATTGATTTAAAAAAAACTCCCCTTGCAAACTTTCAAATTTACATCCACTTTTTAAAATTAATTTTCCATATATATATATATATATATATATATATATATATATATATGTATGTATGTATGTATATATATATCTATCTATGTATGTATGTATGTATGTATGTATATATATATATGTATGTATGTATGTATATATATATATATATGTATATATATATGGGGTGTATTCAAAAATATCAGTTCATAATTACACCTGCCCACTCTGCACAATGTCACTTGTACTGATTGCTATGCTCTTGGAGCAAACTCCTCCCTGTCTCAGCATCCTTAGTTGCTATAGATTTTGTGTAGGTTTTGAGCCCCAGGCTTTCCTCAGTCTACATTAACATGTCTTTCTACAAGTGACAGTTTTGTCTTTTTCATGCAATATATTTTTGTCATATTTACCATTCCTTCCAGATCTACCCCACCTTCCTATCCATTAATGTCAGTCCCCCATTTCGTTTTTGTTTTTAGATTAACTTCTTTTTTTCCTTACAACTTTATTTTTTAAAAGAAACAGAGATACATGTACCTGTTATTATAAGGAATTTATCATAAAAATATATAAACATATTTTTGTCAGTACTTGTTTTTCTAAGGTTTGATAGTATGCATTGAAATCTTACTATTTACAATGATCATAAAGTGTATGTAAAACAAAACATAACATGGAAATAGTCAAAGATTTCTTGGTGTGTAAACATTAAACATAATGACTTTTAACTACCAAAAATTGCCACAATGCCATCTTCTTAGTTCTTGAGTTATTAATGATTTAAGGTCTATGTGTACCCAACTCTGAGAGGGTGATATACACGTATTTTTTTAAGAAGGATTGAGGCTTCCACTTCCCTCCCCCCCTTTTTTGAGATTCATATGGTCTGTGAGTTGTTTATGGGGTGTTCAGAGATTTCTGGGGCTAGCATTTCAAAGCTTTCTGGGGCTAGTATCCAATTATCAGTGACTGCATATTGTGTCTGTTCTTTTGTGACTGAATTACCTCACTCAGGATGATATTCTCTAGATACATCCATTTGCCTAGAAATTTCATAAAGTCATTGTTTCTAATAGCTGAGTAGTACTCCATTGTTTAAATATACTACAATTTTTGTATCCATTCATCTACTCAAGGACATCTGGGTTCTTCCCAGCTTCTGGCTATTATAAATAAGGCTACCATAAACATGGTGGAACAAGTGTCCTTATTGAATGTTGGAGCATCTTTTGGGTATATGCCCAGAAGTGGAATAACTGGGTCTTCAGGTAGTACTATGTCCAATTTTCTGAGGAACCACAAGACTGATTTCCAGAGTGGTTGTACCAGCTTACAACCCCACCAACAATGGAGGAGTGTTCCTCTTTCTCTACATCCTTGCCAGCATCTGCTGTCATCTGAGTTTTTGATCTTAGCCATTCTGACTGGTGTGAGGTGGAATCTCAGGGTTGTTTTGATTTGCATTTCCCTGATGACTGGAATGTTGAACATTTCCTTAGGTGCTTTTCAGACATTCAATATTCCTCAATTGGGAATTCTTTGTTTAAGTCTGTACCACATTTTTAATAGGATTGTTTGATTCTCTGGAGTATAACTTCTTGAGTTCTGTATATATTGGATATTAGACCTCTATCAGATATGGGACTGGTAAAGATCTTTTTCCAATCTGTTGGCTGCCGTTTTGTTTTCTTGACAGTGCCCTTAGCCTTACAGAAACATTGCAATCTCATTAAGTCCCATTTATCACACATTTCTTAAACAACAGAAGAAGAAATTTAAAAAAAATAAAAAAAACAAAAAACCAAAAAAACCAATCACTTCATCTTAAGGTTTTAGAGGCAATCCCCTTGCATACCTTTTCCATGTCTTGCCAGATGTTTTGCAGACCTTGCCTCTCGACTCTCTCTATTTTCAAAGCTATCTATATGCCTTCTGGTTTTGAATTCAGCTGAGAAAAGTTTCCACCTTTTTAAGAGAACTTGTAAAGGGTTTGAGTTCACCTAGATAAGCACAGCATATCTAATATTCAGGTCCTTAATCAAAATTACATTTGTGATATTATTTCGACCACGGAAAGAAACATAGTCAGAGAGTAGAGCATCTTTCAACATCCATTTTGATTGACATCCTACACAAGTTGTGAGCTTTCTGAGAGCAAAGAGCACCCCTGTCAACCCACATTATTCCAAAATGCCCTACATGTAGAGCTCATCAATGTTCATTCAGTGCTGTTCAACATACATGAGCTTGAGATAAATTAAAATATGTGCACTCCTCTATATGAAGAAACAAGAGCCATAAAAGAAGAACTTCACACTATGTATAGAGTAGAATTAAAGTAATTTTAAGGAAAAGACTTACTAATAAACCAAATTAAAATCATGGTGGTGAAATGAAATAAAATAAGTAACCTGCTTCTTGAAAAGTTGGTTCAGAAAACAACAAGAAAAAGGGAGTGTAAAGATTGTAAAAGTGAGAGGTTATGGAGGACATCTGCAGAACTGTGTCTTTGGGACAAGACAGCACAGGAATACAAGTGGACTTATAACAGCCATGACCATTACTGTATGCAGAAAACTGGTAAGATATGCTGAGAAAGATGGAAAACTACTATTTCTTTTACCAAAAGAACTCCCAATACATAAATAGATAGGTTGTAGATATAGGTAGACAGATTAGATAGAGGTAGAAGACACAGATAGACACAGCCTTAAACAAAAGACATAGACAGTAAGAATTACAACATGAGTAAGCACCAAAGAAACTTAAACTGAGGACTATGGTGATTTTATTCTACAACACCCTCGCTAGCATGTTTAGAAAAGTGTTAAGACAAAGAGGGAAAATATTAAGACTGAGGAAATGTCCCCAAATACAAGAAATTCATTATGAAAAGGTGCAGGGATATCAGATAAGATTTCAGGCCAGATAAAGAGCAGTACCCTGAAACTGGAGAAATTTGAATAAAATCTATAAATTAGTTAATATTAAACTATTAGAGTTCATTCTTAAATTTGATAACTATGCCAAAACTATATAAGATGTTATTACCCAGATTTGTTTAAGAAATCTTTATTTTTTCAAGTGTGTTTGTGTTATCTCAAAATATATTTATTAAACTTTTAAATAGGGTTATTTCAGAATGGGGAATTGTTTATTTTAATGATAGATGCTCTTATAAAAATCATTCCTAACTTTACATTTTCTGTCCTTGTGTCCTTCCCAGTGGCTTTCTTTTGCATAGCACAAGTGTCCTTACTAGAAGTAAGACAGAAACTAAAGTTCCTTCTTCTTACTCTGTTTTAAACCTGAATTATGCACATTTGTCACTGTGCCTGTAGAAGAGAAATCTGGATGCTAAAATTTAAATATTGTTCATTGTCTTGTAAACTTCTAGTATCATTTAAATATAATAATAATAATAATTCTGGTCATTATAATAAAAAAATTGTTGCTATGTGGCAGCTACTCAACATAATGTCCTTAAAGAACTATCCTAAGTGCCATAATTAAGTCAGGAGAGTAGTCTAGCTTGTGACTTTCCTTATTAGATCTGTTTTTCCTTTATGTTTTGTTCCTGGTGCATAATGACACACCTCTCGACTTTATTTGGTTGGTTGGTTGGTTGGTTGGTTGGTTAATTGCTTTGGAAGATTTTTGTTGTTGTTGTTGTTTTACTATTCACTAGCATGGGACAATACCAGCAAAGTTAATTATATAGAATGGATTCTTTCTATTGACCTTTAAATAAAGCCTGCAAATAGAACCCAGTTCTTGAAGTACCTGCAGGAAGTGATTTTTTTCCATGAACCATCTTGTTGGCCCACAAGTGATTGTTTTCTTTTCATCGCATTCTTCTTCTTCCTACTTTTCTTTCTTCCTTCTTCTTTCTCCTTCTTCTCTTATTTCTTTTGTTCACATTCTATTAAAATATATTAAAAACTTCCAACATTCAGAATGTAAATAAATAAAATGACCAATAAAAAGAATAAAAATACTTCCTTCTCTTTACTTCTGTTTAGTGTGAAGTCCATTGTGAAGAAAGCTCTCATACTCAGTTCTACTTTCCCCTGTTTTTCCTTTCATGAGTTTTATTTTGTATTTAATATTTTTATATTTTATTTTTTATTAGAATATAAATTATCTTCAAACATTCCTCTTTTTCTTCCAAACCTTGCCATGTGCATTCTGCTTTTCTCATTCTCAAAACCCTGGTGATTTTTCTGTAGTTGCTGCTTTTACACACACACACATGTACACACAGATAAATATGTGAAGACAACCTTGTCCATCTATCTACTGTTACCTGTATACATACAATGTCTCTCAAAACCATGGCCTGTTTGCTGTAGTTGCTATTGTTACACCCATGTGCACACACTTAAACATGTGAATACAGTGTGATCAGTCTAACTGATGTACTTTGTGTGCATGCAATTTTCTTTTTTAATTTTGTTCATATACAAAAGGGGGTGGCTGAAAATTTGATGGGTTTTTTTTTTCTCTTAGTTTTGAAGAGATACCAAAGGAGTATGTTCCTGTCTCATGAGTCACCACTCTCAGACATTATTTGAAGTAATTTTCATGGGATTCAAGCAAAAGTATCAGAACAGTTCAATGCCAAAATTACTAAGAACAAAAGCCAGCACAAATAAATAAATAAAATATGTGATTCTTACAGAAAAGTGAAGGAGGGGGTGTATAGAGATGATGGAGAAGAGGAAAAGTGGTGAAGGAAAAAAGAATGAAAAGAAAAATAATAAAGTTTGCACACAAGAAGTATCACTAAGAGAACTGGAGAAAACTTGTGGGGTGAACCAAAAATAGCAGAAGAGGCAGGAACAGGAAATGGAGCCAGGCTCATTCAAGAAAGGCTCCCTGGAGAAGTGACATTAAAGGCTAAATAGTGGGAAATGGTACAATGTTAGATAGAAAAAAGATTGTGGAAGACAATCCCATGAAGCAGCAAAGAATTTTCCACATGAAAGTTTGAACTAAGATCAGGATATGCAAAACCCAGAGAAGTGGCCAGAGTAAGTGGGCTTCCTCTCAAAAATACTAAGAAGCTCTGAGGAAGTAGAGAGATGATTCCTACTCCATATTTGTGAGGCTCACATATATATTTGATGGAGCTTTTCTTAGTTGCTAAACTAAACAAATAAGCATTGTTAAGTTGAACTGCTTTGCTCTGGAATTTTCCCTGATGTGTTCAAAATGCAGCCTTCATCTGGCTTCAGTGTGTGTGTGTGTGTGTTAAAGTGAACTGAGTTTTCATGGCTACTTTCCAAAGGCCATGCCTTACACAACTCACACACAACCCACAAGCACTTATGCATCCTCCCCATGAGCTACTCTTTGTTTCTATCTTCATGACCATGAAGATATCCAGCCCCAGGTGTAATGAGAAGGTGCATTAACCGTCTGCACCAAGGGGCCCCATTTGTCGTGTTGGCAGTTTCTGTTCTTCTCTCTGCCTCCTTAATGAGGCCCAGTCCCCATTGTAGCAGTCAGACAAACCGCCATCTCAACTACTGCCAGGAATCAAAAATAACATTAATTGCCTTCTATAGTGTGTATCTATATTTAATGATAATGGATAATATCTCCGATGACATATTTTTCAAACTTTGTTTCTCCATTTCTCTTTCATTTGGAAAAATGCCTTCCTGACTGTCTGTCTACATAGCTTCTTTTAAGATTCAGCATGCTGGTTCACCCTGTAAGTCATATCTTATAATCAGATCACAGAGTGCTTTAATTGATCCTGATCTTACCACCTGCAAAGAGACAAGCCCATTCATAATTATTTAAAAGTTTACTGCATATCTCCCAACTGGGGACACATGAAGTTCAGTGAGTCTGTGCAGGAATTCACACACATCCTAGAACTTTACCTATGAAATAGAATTCTTCTCAAGGGAATGAGAAATGTCAGAAAACCAACAGAAGATACAATTTTCTTCACTTTCACCAAGTTGTTTCACCATGTATAGCTTTTAATACCTTACCCGTTTACTCTGTAGTAGTTTCAGTTGCTCTGAAAAGTCACTGAGAAAAGTGACATATCAACATAGAGGAAAACATTTTTATAGCATCATCTGTGGGCTGTGGTGGTTGAGAAAATACTAATATCTCTTAAGATTGCTAAGGATAGAAGATAAGGTAATCTATGCAAAAATAACTTTGAACATTATAAAAAGTATTTACAAACTTTAGATGCTAAAATTATGGCTTACTTATCATTTTTCTTCCAATGCTTAACACATTATCTGGTAAATAGAATATAGATAGATGATAGGTGATAGATGATAGACAGACAGACAGATAGATACATAGATTATATAGATAAACAGATTATGATAGATAGATTAATATATAAATAGATGGATGATAGATGATTGACAGATGGCAGATGATAATCAATAAATATATTGTATATCAAGTACACACTCTGCATTCACTGATATACTCATATATTCAGAAAAAAATAAAATCAAATAACTACATTGGAATGTAATAACTACAACCAAGTTTATTCTTCCTCTCTAAAATGCTGATAAGCTAGGCCTGTGGTATATCAGTGCATTAGTAGAATCTCACCTCACCTTTTGTATGATTGTCTGTTACCCAAACACTCTTACACAGAAACACATATGCCCAAATTCTTCTGGCCAAGAGCCTGCCTTCCACTTAGCCCTTAGCATATCAGCTCTGTTTACTCTACATTTTCTCTTTCTACTTTCTCACCGTTTGTTAAATGGAAAGGCAGAGATTCGAGGCCAGAGCTGTCGGTCTCCAAACCAGATGTTGTTAATCCCTGCCCCTTTTCTGTCTCTGATGACTGACCATGCATAGAAGGAACCTGCTGGTTCCCCATGTGAGTAGAGGCAGAGTTAGAAGTCACCTTTTTGTATCAGGGAGTCAATGAGTCAAACACTGGGAAAGTGGAGATGTGAATGTCCAAGTGAAACAAGTTCACACATAAGAAGCAAGTGGGTTAGAAGCCCCTTCTGCATCACCCACTGGTGCTCCTTTCTGTGCTCTTAAGCCAGCAAGTGTCAGCATCATGCTGGAAGCATCTTTCTGAGATACTGCTGTGTTTTCACTCCTCGACCCATGCACAGCCCTGGATGATTCACACATTGCTTCTGTCACAACAGATCAGCACTGGGCCAGGAGCCATCATGAACAGGGGGGCTTGTCAGTGAGATACAGGGAAGCTTTTTCTTGCTTCTAAGAGCTCCTCCAGGACAACCCTATGTACAGAATGCAGTGATTGTTATGCAGGTGAACACAAAATACACAGTTGGTTGTGGGGTGATGGAATTGACCAATGGCCTCCCAATATTTAAAAACATTTTTCTCAGAAAAAGAAAGCAATTTTTTCTGAAGTTTGACCATGTAGTAGAAGAAAAACTACTTCCCTAAAAACTGATAGATTGAAAGCAAGATAAAGTTTACTTCTCCCCAAACACATTTTCCTCCCACACCTCAGCCTGCAATTTAAAACTGTTATAGCGGCAAACTATCACATAGCTGAATGTTCTGATACAATTTGAAGAACTGAAGGGTCTCCTCTTCCACAGAGGTCTTTAGCCACAGTCCCAGGAGACTGAAGAAGATAGGGATAAGGAAAAAAAGGATGTGAAGAGTATGAGTCTCAGAGAATGGCTTCCAGAATGAGCTTCAGTAATATAGCTCAATTTTTTTAGGTGAACAAGGTCTATATAGATCTTTGGGAGTAGGTAGGGAATTCCAGGGTGGGTGAACATTATTGGCTATGGCTGAGGTGCTGGAAATGCTTCATTTATGTGAAGAGGAATTCCAAGGACCTGATGGGCAAGTTCTTATTGAGAGAGAGGAAGTTGAACCTGTAATCTGGCCACAGACTTATGTGATTTTCCTCAGTGGTTTTTGGGGTTATGGTGGGAAGGGCTGATTGGTCATAACACAGTACATAGTTATGCTATGCTGGAAATGGCTGAGTGCAACTTATGTGCTAAATCATACAGGCTTTCAAGAAGCTTTGTCATTGTGCAGATAATGCCAGGCAACTATGCTTAGAGACACTCTTCAGATATGATCCGGCAGAGAAGATGTGGGTTGATGTTAAGGTGATATATGATTGTAAATGAATAGGTAGGTGGGAAAAGAGGCTGGAGGAGCAGAAGAGGAGGCAGGAGGCAGAGATTAACAAAGGAAGGAATGGAGGCAAACATGTATGTTTCTCTCAGTGTATCTCTAGCTTGATGAGGTTGACATGATTATTTCTAAGGATTTATATGAGTCTAATTTATCTCATACAAATGGGAAGTTTATATCTTGGTTGTAAGCATATTGTGTAGAGGGTTTGTGGATTGAGAATTTAACATATAAACCTTTTTGATGAGTTAATGGTTGTGGAGTCATGTTTGTACCGGTGGTGGAGGAAAGGACCATGTCACAGTGGTCATATCCACCCAGGACAGAAGCAATGAGTCAGTGGAGTGAACCACACTTTACTTCTTAGAGGCAGCCTGGAGCTGCCAAGTTAGAGATTCCCTACAATGCTATAGTGCCCGTGGGAGCAGACACTAGTGTGGGAAATAAGGTTAAGCCAATTTTTTTATTATTTACTGCAACAAGAATTGGGAGCCCTGCTGAGAAAGAAGTCCTCTATTTGTGCCAGGCTTGAAGAGCTATCCAGGCACGATAGACTGCAACTTTAACAGCAGGACCTTGCTACAGGAGAGTTGTTTGGAGGTTGATGAAATTATATATGTCTCAGGTAATTTTTATAAAATTAGGTAACATTTCTATAAACTATTAAAATGCTATTTTATTTCCTACTTATTTTGTGCATTTATCTACATTCCAGTATGTGTACAGATGGACGTTTGAAAACACGCATATATATATATATATATATATATATATATTATGTGCACACCTCTGTTTGTGGAATACAAAGAACAATCTCTAGTATTTCTCAGGCTTTGTGTACTTGATTTTTTTTTGTTAGTGGGTTTTTCACTGGCTCAGAGCTAGGGTAGGCAAGCTAAACAGCAAGTCTCAGGTTCCATCTGTCCCTGGGTCCCCAGAATCACCACACCAAGTTTTGAGATGTTTGAAATGTTTGCCCATTTGTTTTCTTTGTTCATTTTTAAGCATAGAACAAATTATAGGTTGAATGAATTTTAAAATTCTTTGCAAATCTAGATTCTTTCATTGTACTCCACATATTCAAAATTAACTTGGGGTCTGAAGATGTGGTAGTCCAGTGCTTGTCTAGCATGAGACAGGCCTTCTGCTCATTACCAACATCACACATGAGGGCTAATTATGTAACAGTACCCCTTCTGAAAGGCATTAGGTCTGAGTACTTCTATTGTTATGTATTTGCAAAGGTAAAACATGATAAATGTCACAACAGGAAAACCATCCTCACTGTTGAATTTTCTGAGCAGTTGTTTGTGACCAAACAGACTGATAATTGCAAGCCAAAGGCAGAGAGAGTAACTAAATAACTGCACATATTCATGGGTTTGGCTTCTAATTTATGTAATGAAGATAATACAACTTGGTTTGCCACAAAGAATTTATAGACATTTTCAGTATTGAAATTAATCAAACTTACAAAATATTAGCTCAAGATTTTTAATGTCTATTTTTTTGGGGTAGCATGCCTCTTCCATAGCTGATATTAGGTCCCTAAATGTGTTCGTTATGTTGGGGTTGAGAAAACCTCCTAGAGAAATGGAAACAATGGACATAATATTTAATGGGGCTTGTTTATCTATCAACCCTGGATTCCAGGTTTGCACTGATGATTTGTTTTGAACTCTCATCCCCAGCTAAAACTCTATCAGGTATGAAAGCTGAGTTCAGCTAGCTCCAGGAGGCAATCCTGTAAGTGGTTTAGCAAATATTAAATGGAAATCCTGGAGTATTGGGCTACCCAAAATTCAAAAGTAATAGCTCCATAATTCACAAAAGAAGTCCCTGTTTCTCGGGACAGCATGGTAGGCTCTGTAAAAAAAAAAATCCACAAATTTAGCCATTCAAATTGCCCTACCTATTTGGACCTTCAGAGTGTCTTTCCAGCACTAACAGAGTGTGAACCACTGACTCCACAAAAGGGCTCTCACCAAACATGTGTTTGTTCCATTGGTATGTGATCAAAACAGTTACCAAGATAAGTGCCATGAATTACACATTAAAAAGATTTTGCTTTCCCCCTGCTTGTAGACATTATGTCTTCAACACCTCAAGGGCTTTAGAAAAATGTTCTTTGCTCTTTCCAGTAATAATGGTCCAATTCACTCAATCACAAATTAGGCTCGAGAAAATGCCAGTTCAACTTGGCTCCAACTCTATAAATTAGACCGAAGTCTCCATAACAAGAAGAATATTTTGTAGAATGGAATGGAAAAATAGATTTTTTTCCTTTAATGAAAAAATCATGAACCTCTTAAAATGGAGTTTAATAGACGTGATCTGACATGGGCTTTAGTTTTGACCTCAGGTATTTTTCCTCTTTATAGGAAGCATACGAACTAATAGTAATTTGACTGAGATTTCATTAAAAACTATTTTGTTTTAGCCTTCCTGGAAAGCCTGCAACTGATTCCATAATTGAAACCTGTACCTGAACAGGTAAAGCCCTGTAATATAGCTAATTGTACTTAGCATTTATTCCATCCACAAGATTTTCCATATTAAATAAGGCTCGAACTTACACTTATAAAATAATCATGTGATCTTTTAGAATAATTAGAGGAATCCTTCAAATATCCAGAATTGAACTATAGAGAAACCTTAATGTTCTAGAATATAAAAAAGAAACCATACATTTTTGAGGAGTCTATGTAGGTTCTATAAGCATCTATAAACAAAGCTTGTATCTAGAGCATCAGAGAGAAGGGTTTGTATTCATTCTTTCCCTTATTCAGTTTTACTTTGTTTTCTCTAAGGGATTGAGTCTCAATGTAAGAAACAAGTGCCTGCAAAATGAGAATATTAGTGATTTGGGGGAAAAAATGTAGTCCCTGTTTAGTACACTAAGCACCTGTTGTATAAATTTGCTTATTAACAGCAAAGTTTGAACGTGGAATAACAGATTCCATAGTCTCAGAAAGCTCAGATTATGGGGTGTCAGAATACATCAAATATGATTGACCTGTCCATTCTTAGGTGCAGAATGGCTGCCACAGGAACGACTATAGAAGTAGGCACCTCTGAGTAAGGTCTTTTCTGAAAATGGACCTATTTGATCTGTTGAATGCAAAGAGATAAAAAGATCTAAATATCCAATGTAAAAACAGATGGGTCATCGCCTTGAGAATGTAGTAGTACTCTTAAAACTAAAGCACATCAAATGTCCTGTGCTTTAATCAACTAGATTATCAAGTTCCTTCTCCCATAGAAAATAAACAAGAAGTAAATGGAAAAAAATAAGCAGTTTGTTTTAACAATTCCCTCAACACAATTCCCTATACTATAGTCATGAAATCACTCCCCAGGAGTTTCCTCAGAGTCTACTTAAACTAATATTAAGAGAGAATTCTATTAAGCCAAGACTTCTAGCCTCCAGATGATGTAAAATACACACATTGAGTTGAGAAGATAGAGAAGATGAGTAAGAAAACTGCTCAAAAGGCAGATGCTGGACAGCAATGATCACGAAGAGTGTGGATGAAATGGACAAAAGCATGAATGCAGACACACCAAGGACTCAGAGAATAGGAATTTAGAATGAAAGAATACTTCTGGAGCCTTTAAACCCACTCCCAGAGGTCAGAACTTAAAGCACTGAATAATCTTAGGCTTCAATTGTATATTAAAAAGTCACTTGTATATGAAATAGTATGTATTTAAAAATAGATTAACAGATTAATAGATGATAGATCAATAGATAATTAATAGAAAGAGAGAAATAGGGGATTGGTAGATGTTATAAATAAATGACATGATAGATATATAGATGTTGATAAATGATAGATTGATAGGTAATTAGATGATAGAAATAGAGAGAGATGATTGATAGATGACAGATAAATAGAAGATAGATGATTGATAGGTAGAGAGAGAAAGAGAGAGAGACAGAGAGACAGAGATGATAGAGAAATAGGTATAGACACATATATACATACACGGATAGATATATAGATACACAGATGAAACCAGATCATTGCTGAAGAGATGATAGATACATATATAAACAAGAGCAGAAATCTACCTGAATTTAACAAAGACAACAATAATTTGTACATCTTTTCAATTGTCTCTATTCCTTCTTCCTGAAAATACTGATAAATGAATCATAGTTTTCAAATATACAGTTGATTTTTTTAACTTTTTAGTTTCTGTTGTTATGTCTCCCTTTTCATTTCTGATTTTGTTAATTTGGATACAGTCTCTGTACCCTCTGGTTAGTCTTGCTAAGGTATATCTATCTTGTTGATTTTCTCAAAAAATTAAATTAAATTAAATTAAATCAGCTCCTGGTTTTGTTGATTCTTTGTATAGTTCTTTTTGTTTCTACTTGGTTGATTTCAGCCATGAGTTTGATTATTTCCTGATGTCTACTCCTCTTGGATATATTTGCATCTTTTTGTTCTAGAGCTTTCAAGTGTACTGTCAAGCTACTAGTTAGTGTATGCTCTCTCCAGTTTCTTTTTGGAGGCACTCAGAGCTATGAGTTTTCTTCTTAGCATTGTTTTTATTGTATCCCATAGGTTTGGGTATGTTGTGCCTTCATTTTCATTAAATTCTAAAAAGAGTTTAATTTATTTCTTTATTTATTCCTTAACCAAGTTATCATTGAGTAGAGCATTGTTCAGCCTCCATGTGTATGTGGAATTTCTGTTGTTTTTGTTGTTATTGAAGACCAAAGTTAGTCCAGGAAGATCTGATCGGATGCATGGGATTATTTCAATCTTCTTTTATCTGCTGACACCTGTGATCAATTATATGATCAATTTTGGAGAAGGTACTATCAGGTGCTAAGAAGAAGGTATATTCTTCTGTTTTAGGATAAAATATTCTCTAGATATATGTTAAATCCATTTGGTTCATAACTTCTGGTAGTTTCACTGTGTCTCTGTTTAATTTCTATTTCCATGATCTGCCCATTGCTGAGAGTGGGGTGTTGACGTCTCCCATTATTATTGTTTAAGGTACAACATGTGCTTTGAGCCAGATGTCCTTCAACAGAGAAATGGATACAGAAAATATGGTAAATTTGCACAATGAAGTACTACTTAGCTATTAAAAATAATGACCTCATGAAATTCTTAGGTAAATGGATAGAACTGGAAAATGTCATTCCCAATGAGGCAATTCAATCACAAAAGAACACACATGGTATGTATTCACTGATAAGTGAATATTCACCCAAAAGCTCTGAATACCCAAGATACAATTCACAGACCACATGAAGCTCAAAAGAAAGAAGACCAAAGTGTGGATGCTTTAGTTTTTCTTATAGGGAAAAACAAAATACACAAGGAAGGAAATATGGCGACAGGGTGTGGAGCACAGGCTGAAGGAAAGGCCACCCAGAGACAGCCCTTCCTGGGGACTCATCCCATATACAAACACCAACCCCATACAATATTGCAGATACCAAGAAGTGCATGCTGACAGGAGCCTGATATAGCTGTCTCTGAGAGGCTCTGTCAGAGCTTCACAAATACAGAGGTAGATGCTCACAGCCAACCACTAGACTAAGAATGGGGTCCCTAATGGCAGAGTTGGAGAAAGGACTGAAGGAGCTGAAAGGGTTTGCAGCTCCATAGAAATAACAACAATATCAACCAACCAGATCCCTCCAGAACTCCAAAGGACTAAACCACCAACAAAAGAGTATACATGGGCAGGCTCGTGGCCCCATCCACATATGAAGCAGAGGATGGCATTGTCTGACATCGATGGGAAGAGAGACCTTTGGCCCTGTGAAGACTCAATGCCCCAGTGAAGGAAAATGTCAGAGCAAGGAAGAGGGTGTGGGTAGGTGGGTGAGTGGGAGAGCACCCTCCTAGAAGCATAAAGAAAGGGGATGGGATGGGAGTTTCTGGAGGGAAAACCAGGAAAGGAAATAACATTTGATATGTAAATAAAAATATCCAATAAAAGAAAAAATGAAAATATTTTTAAAAATTTAAAATAAACAGTTGACAAAAATAAAGGCTTTCATTTTTTTAACTTTATTTTTAAAAAAACATAGATAAAAGAACAAATTTTAAGCATTTTTGCATAAATGTATACGAATACATTTTTGTCAGTGCTTGGCTTTTTTTTTTTTTTTTTTTTTTTTTTTTTTTTTTTTAAGGTTTGATATTCTGTATTAAGGTCTTACTAGTTACAGTGAGCAAAAAGTACATGTAAAACAGGATGTAACCCAGAATTAGTCAAAGTATTCTTGGTGTGTAAGGATTGAGTATAATGTTTTGTTTTGTTTTTTTTTCTTGAACTTCACACAGTCTGTGAGTTGTTTCTGGGGAAGGCTGAGCCTTCTGGGGTTAGTATCCCATTATCACTGACTGCATATTATTTCTGTAAACAATAATTTCTCAATTGAGGAATATCAAATGGCTGAGAAACATCTAAGGAAGTGCTTGACATCCTTAGCCATCAGGGAAATGCAAATCAAAACAACCCTGAGATTCCACCTCACACCCGTCAGATTGGCCAAGATCCAAAACTCAGATGACAGCAGATGCTGGTGAGGTTGTGGAGAAAGAGGAACACTCTTCCACTGTTGGTGGGGTTGTAAACTGATACAACCACTCTGGAAATCAGTCTGGCGATTCCTCAGAAAATTGGACATAGTACTACCTGAAGACCCAGTTATTCCACTCCTGGGCATATACCCCAGAGACACTCCAATATACAACAAAGATACATGCACCACAATGTTCATAGCAGCTCTATTTATAATAGCCAGAAGCTGGAAAGAACCTATTCATCTATCTTTCAGTAGACAAATGGATACAAAAATTGTGGTACATTTACACAATGGAGTACTACTCAGCTATCAGAAACAATGACTGAACTAAATTCTTAAGAAAATGGTTGCATCTAGAAAATATCATCCTAAGTGAGATAACCCAGTCACAACGGTTTTCATCAAGATTGTAATATAACACTGAAGTGATTTCCACTCAGCTTTATCGTGAATTTTCAAGGAGTTCAATAATGCGTATAAGTGATAAAAAGTCCAAACTTATCTACATGCTTGAAATCATCAACAAAGCAGTGGCCTCTGGAGACAAACATTGAACATATTATGTTCTGTCCTATTTTGGTCCGTGCCAGGACCCCTTTGTTCAAACTTATACCTCAGTGACACAGTACTAGATTCCATGTGTTCCAGAGGATCCTTGTACATTATTAAAAGATTACATTTAGAAATATTATTATATATAAAAGCCATTAAAGTACATATATATATATATATATATATATATATATATATATATATATATATATGATAATAGTTTATGAAAAAGTAGGCCATTAATTTGAGAAAAAGCAAGGAGGAGTTTCTGAGAGAGTTTGGGGGGGCAGAAGGAAGAAATGAAGTAATTATGTTATGATCACAATTGTAGGAAAAAAGGTTCTTTTCAAGTCTAGTCATTTCAACCTTAATAAACCAATTTCAAATACCAATAACTATACATTAGGTTTCTCCAATAATATTAGATATCCAAAAGTGATTACCTGTTATTTGCTGAATTTGTTAGTTTTGATTTGTTGGAAAAGATGTAGTCTACTAAAAATTGCCCCAAAAAATTAAGTTATTCATTCTGGTATTTTTTTTACTTTTCTTCTTTGAATAACATAGTTTTTAATGTTTTATTACATCAGACTTGCCACTTCTAACATTCACAATCTTGGCATCAAACTTGGCTACTAATACATCTTTATTTTCTTATAGATCTTTGTGTTCTACATACATTGATCTTCTTCAGTCCTGTTAGATTCTATGTAGTTTCAAAATACAGCTGTTCATTGTACATAGTGTGAAATTCCCCAGTGCTCACGAGTCATCCTCTTAATTCTGTCCCTTGTAAGTGGGGAACCGTCACAGTAAGACAGTTACCTGAAGTAAGGCTGACAAGCCAGATCTTTGTTCTTAAAAAGCTGCCTTGTTCCCCAGTCTAGAGGACTGGTCAATATCTGGAAAGAGTTCCTCAACCCTAACAGTAACATCTCTGAGAGACAGATAATATTAGCCCCAAATCAATATGACAAAAAATCAGGAAATGTGTGGTTGGTTCATAAAGTGTGTAGGTTGACAGATTCGGATACAAGATCAGAGACAGGCTGAACTCAGAAAGATGAATGAATGTCAGACGTTGTTCAGTTTGTGTTTAAATCACAGCTCCCCATTTTGAGAAGAGTTAAACAATTAGTAACCTTTAAATTTCCTTTTCCTTAGCCCAGCGCTCTGAAATGGGATTTGTGCCTTGTTTCTGTGTGATTTGAGGGGTATTTTGACTTGAGGGGTTTTGACTTTTTTTAAATGTATTTTGTTTATTTTTTATATTATAATATAATTACATCATTCCTCTTTCCCTTTCCTCCCACCAACCCTTTGCACACACCCCTCCTTGCTCATGTTCAAACTCATGACCTGTGTCTCAGTCACTGGTATTACGGAGCTCCGCGTATATACTTACAGTGCCTTTTTTCTTATACATACATAGTTATAGTTCCTTTTGAACTGAAGTTCAAATCTGAGTCCTCACGAGCAATTGACAAGCACTGAACGACTGAGACACATTGTCAAGCCTGAAAAAGTATTATTTATTTATTTGTTAACACTTTACTTATTTTGCAAAACTAGCTACTGAACCCAGGGCAGAACCTCACGCATGCTAGGCAAGCACTGTAATATTGAAATACAGCCCTAGCTTTGAGCCCTTAAAATGTGAAAATTAAAATGGAACTTTAAAAAACTCACAATAATTCTTGTAAAATATATTAAATATAAGAATTAATTTCTTCAAGATTAACGTTCATTTCTTAAATATTAATTTGGAAATTTCTAAATTTCTACTTAACAAATGGTAATAAACCTAATATCAATAATAATATTAATTCATATGTACAATTTTATCTCATGACAATTTATAGGATGTAAAAATCTGTGCCACCTTCTTACATAAATAACATCATTTATACTCAGTAAAACACACACATAAAATTCTAAACCCTCTGGTTTTTACCTATTCTCACATTCCTGTCAACAGGTGTATTTATAGGGGAAAGTTTAAATACCATAGAAAAGTATCAATATTTATAAGTCCTGCAAAACATTCTATGTGCACACCAGGTAACTTTGGCAGTAATGGATGTTACATAAGAGGCTTCTGTGCCCATGCAATTCAAACTTTTCCTACAACTTCCTTGGTCTCCCCAAAATACACCCCAGGTGAATATGTCTTAGCTGTAGCTGTGAATCCACGCAGCTTGATAAGAAAGTAACACTATCACTTTCTATACCGCTCAAAATAATTTTCATCTGCCATCCACTAAAAACACTGTTCTCTTGTACCCTCTATTGTTCCTGTTCAGTTCCCCAGGCCGCTGCACATGGAGGACATATCAGCATCCAAAGACGTGGGTAGAACTCAACTGAACATCCATTAGATGACCAGCCATTGAGGAATGCTCTCCCATAGCTAATTGCCAAAAAAAAAAAAAAAAAAAAAAAAAAAAGCATGCCAAACCTAATTTGGTCCTCCAGACTATCTGTCAGCACTTTTAATCCACAGTAAAGTAAGCATGCCTGTGACGAAAAAGAGAATCGCTTGCCTTCGTGAAGTTTTGGAATGATTTATAAATTTTTTATATGTATGTGATATTTTAGTCGTCTGAGTTTTGTCTTATATTTATTAAGTTTTTATCAATGCAGAGGAAGGAGTGGTACCTGAAAGGTATGTGTTAGTGTGTGTGTGTGTCTGTCTGTCTGTCTGTCTGTGCCTATGCCTATATATAAAAGACAGTATTGTCTTAAATTTTTCTGAAAGGTATCCAGTGGAAGATACTGACACCATAGGACGAAAGGCTTGAGAGGCGAATCTTAGAATCTGGGATTCTTAATTTAAAGCATGACTTAGAAGAAGAAATTGTATTTCTAATTAGAGAAACCCTGTCCCCTTTGCAATAAAACTAAAATTGTTCACTATCTGTCAAGTGTCTAAATTGGCCAATACTGATCTTTCAGAAAAAAAAATTAAATGTTTACAAAACTTTGCAAAAGGAACAGGTTTTCTATTAAAAATATATTTAAACCAGTTAAGGTGTCTGAACACACCTCAACAAAGACAGTAGCTACAATGTACCACTGAGCAGGGATTTTCTTAACATTTCTTGATAAATATGTCCAAGAGTAACATGAAACTTATTTCCCTTCCTGGAAGAGCTAATCTGGGATGCCTGTTTAAATTATGGCAAAGTATGGTGGCATTTTATAAAATTACCAATTCTGTACAAAGCAGCATTTACTAAATTTCTACGATCTCAATTGCAAATTAAATTTCAATGTCAGTACCAGGTTAATTTTGTAAAAAGGCTCTTCAGAAAAGAGGTTTATTTCTTATGAGTTCCTCACTATGCTAAGCAATTTTCATACATTATCTCATGTAACATTCACATCCATGAAGAAGATCCCATTCATGTCCCCTAACTCACTTGACAAATGGGAAAAGGAAACATGGGTAATTGAGACACTCAGCCAATATCACACAGCTATTACTTGTAGCATGCGCACACGTGTGTGTGTGTGTGTGTGTGTGTGTGTGTGTGTGTGTGTGTGTGTGTGCGTGTGCGTGTACTTACACATGTAAGGGGTGTCCAAGGTCACTACCAGGTGACAACCTCAAACACTATCAAACATATTTTTAATGGTGTCACTCACTGAACTGAGAGCCACAAGCACCTCCCCAGTTCCGGATTTACAGGTATGAGTCAGCACATGCCTGTCTTGGGGAGGCGTTGACTAGAACTGGAGTCTCAGACTTATTACTGGAGTATTTTTCCTGAACAAACCTTGTAACTGCATTTTCCACACAGGTCATTCACACCCCTGACCCCACAGTACTATCCCACATTTCTGTGCATGAAAAATAAACTTCAAGTTGGAGTCTTTGCTACCTATTAGACAAAGAGAAACAATGTATCTCAGATTTAGAAACACCATTGTCCTCAAACATGTGACCAACCCCCTTTTTCTCTGATGGATCTAAGTTGAATGCAGACAATAAATTCACATCTTTTTCCCAAGACAGGAAGTGAAAATGCCTAGACTCTTTTTTAAAAAATCATTTTAAGATTTAAGGAGTCATATTGACTACCCTGTAGGTATTTTTAAAAGAGTGGGAAATACCGAAGATGTCAGTAGACTGTTAGCCTAGGCATACCCTTCTTTTGGGACATACAAGAATTAAAACACTTAATTGTTTTGTTACTCTGGTTTAAAAGCCTACTTTAAAATACTCTTAAAGAAGACTACCCCTGACAGATCCTGAATATTAAGAAAAGCATTTATTACATCATTAAGCAACATCATGACCAGTATTTCTTTCATTACATTGTGTGTGTGTGTGCGTGTGTGTGTAAGAGAGAGACAGAGAGAGAGAGAGAGAGAGCGAGAGAGAGAGAGAGAGAGAGAGAGAGAGAGAGAGAGAGAGAGTATCTATTACTCTCTCCATGACTGTTCTGTAAAGTTACCTCTGCTAAGGGCTTTGGAGAGTGAAACCCCAGGACCCTTAAAAAACTTTCTTCTCTGTTCTAAACTAGAAATGAAAGACTGGAGATTTGTGTTGAATGAGTGCCAACCTTGGGAAACATCTACAAAAGGGAAGGGCATTTCAAACATGGCCACCCCTCTTTTCTCTGAAAACAGAGGACAGTTCTCCACAGGGACTTTCCCAAGTAACAATGCTTGAAAGTCGAGGCATGGTCCTCTTTTACCACATGTTGAAAATGCCCAAACCTTCCTTGGTCTATTGTAGCAAGCAGTCTATCTATAAATTTGAGCAAATTCCGATTTCTTACATCCCTCCCACCTGCCACATGTTCTTAGCTGAAAGCAAAAATGTCACAATGGTTGTGTGTCTGTGAGCCTGCAGTGACTTGGTTCTAACAGACACTGGTGTACATTTCAAAACAGGACAAACCTGCTCCAAAAATAGTGAGGAGCGGGGTAGATCTGTTTTTTTTTTTAAGACTTAAATATGGTAAAAAAAAAAAAATCAATCTAGAAACTGTTCAAGGCAGCTCGGAGGCTGGGCAGAACATGAGTAGAGGGAATAGGGAGCTCTAAAGAGCCCAGTACCAGTTGCTAATACTTAATCTCTTTAAATAATGAATTAGCTACTCATATCTACCGTGGCTGCTAAGAGAAAGCACTTTCTTTGTGGAGTGAAATAAAGCTTGAATACCCATGAATTATTCAATATAAAGTGTGCCAGTTAAAATGCCTTGATATTGGAAGTCAAGTGTAAGATTCTCTCTTGTCTGTCAAAAAGCATCTCTCCTGTGTTGCTGAGCCCTGAAGGAGGGGCCCTATAAGGTAAAAAAGGGGGGAAGCCATCTAGAAACAACACAATAGTGCAGAAGCATTCCATCTCGTTGCAGAGTGACCTCCCAGGACAAGGAAAGCTTTATTGCCATGTCCTGTCAAGCAGGTCTCCCTGCTGAGTGGCTGCCTCTTCTGCCTTCCACTATGATAAGGTCACCGAAGCTTGTTCATTGGAGGGAAGTAGTACTAAGACATCAGTTACCAATGACTGAACAAAAAGCATTTCCTCATGGACCTCAATCGCACTTACTGCCCCACCCCCTCCTTCCTTTGGGGAAATTTTAAAGCAAAAATGATTAAGGACAATAACACACCGGAATGCAGAAGCTCAGAGGATGGCAGTGCACTGTCATCCTTCATCTGTTTTGAGGGGAAGGGTTTCCATATGCAGATGTTTCTCATATCCAGTGAGGACTGTGTGACCTTCCATATTAGGAGATCAGTGGAAGCTTCTGTTGCTATTAGTTTAGCTGTGATATGTTTCTAGGTCTGTGTGTGAGTGTGCACATGTGAGTGCAGGTGTTCTGGAAGCCAGAAGAGGGCATTGCATATTCTAGAGACAGAGTTACATGCTGTTGAGAAGTACCCGAGAGGGTGCTATGATCCTAACTCAGAATCTCTGCAAGCAAGTGCTCATATCCGCTGGACCGACACTTTCTTTCCTAACTCGAAGAAGTAATCTGGTACTTTTTTTTTCAAAACCTGATATTTGTTGAGGTAAATATTTAATCTCATTCAGGAAGTTCTACCCTGTCTTTGATCATTTACATACCAAATAAAAGACACAAATTCACAAATCTTTTATGTTTATAATAAGCCTTAAACAGTTGTAGAGCTGGGCACATATAGACTATATTACTTTTGTCTAATTTCCTATCAATAACCCCGAGATATGACTTACTATGTTCCACCACCAGGGCTGCTCTTTCTCTAACTGGCCAGCCCTATGGCCAGTTCTCACAACCCCTTACCCAACAGCATCTTCTACTCTATCCTCTCTCTTCAACTCTGTGGGCCTACCTCCAACTCCAAGCCTGGTAACTGACGCCCTTTCTCTCTTCTGCCCAGCTACGATCTTTAGGCATCTTTACTCAACCAATAATTTTAAGTTAAAGAGCAAGATTAAATAGCATCACTTGGTATGCATGAGAACCTCCTCATTCCTGGTCAACAAGGTCTTGGGGGCCAGTGTTAGCACTACAATATATAACAAGAGGCCAAGCTTCAACATAAATTATTCTTATCTGCAAGTGAATTGTCTTCATATTATAATTGCTACACATTTTAAGACTTTTTTAAGCAATAGTCACAGGAAAGTACTATTCTAAAATAAAAATATCAACATGGTACAAACTTAAAAATGTCATAATGAAACTGATAATTTGATACAACTAATATACACACACACACACACACACACACACACACACACACACATGTTATAGTTCACCAAAAATAGATATAGGAAACTATATCTATTCAAGTGAGTTTTTCTTTACTAGCTTCAGAAAGAGGGTCAATGTCTAGAATATGCAAAGAATTAAAAAAAAAAACATAGCCATTCAGAATATAAAGAACCCAGTTTTTAAAATGGGACATGGGCCATCTCCTGCAAGTGGGAGGTGATGGCAGAAATGCTGCCCCTGCCCCTCATCTGCTCCAGCACTGGGAGAGCTGTTCCTGTGTCTTACCCGGGTAGCACTGTAGAGCTGGCACAGGACATCGGGTTGCAGGTGAGCTGGCCCCTATGGTATGAGCCACTGAGCAGGCCCTGCCTCTTATCTGTCACACAGTGGCACAGACAACAGACAGATGCCCTCCTCCTGCCCCTCAGCCATTGCCACCTATGGCAGGCAGGAGAGACCTCACCCCAACCTCAGATCATAAGACAGAGAAAGCTGTCCCTGTCCCTCACCAGTGGCAACACTCAGGAGAGATGGCCCTGTACCTCACCTGGGAAGTACAATACAAGTGGCCTTAATGACAGGGGCTCAGATAAGCTAAACCCAAGGGCAAGAGAGTGAGAAAGCTGGCTGCAGCGTCAGATGGGCCAGTCAGGGCAGGGTAAGGGAGCTCAGCCAGTGCTATGGATGGGCCAGAGCTGGAGGATGGATGGCCAGATACTTCCCAGGCCCAGATCCAGGACTCTGAATCAACCAATCCCAACATCCACCCCATGAAGTGCAGGAAGGGGCCAAACCTATGGATCCAAAACTATAGGATCTCCATGATACCGGACAAAAATAAGATATCAGAGGAGTCCCAACCAGGTCTCAGTATTGATAATGTAGCAGGCAAAAGCCAAAGGCCTCCTACCAGACCGATAGTTAACATTCGTAAGTTAAATGAGTGGAAAGAAGGGTGAAGTGTGAGATACTGTGAGGTACTGTGGGATACTGTGGGATACTGTGAGATACTGTGGGATACTGTGAGATACTGTGAGGTACTGTGGGATACTGTGGGATACTGTGGGATACTGTGGGATACTGTGAGATACTGTGAGGTACTGTGGGATACTGTGGGATACTGTGAGATACTGTGAGATACTGTGGGATACTGTGAGATACTGTGAGATAATGTGAGATACTGTGGGATAATGTGAGATAATGTGAGATACTGTGAGATACTGTGAGGTACTGTGGGATACTGTGGGATACTGTGAGATACTGTGGGATACTGTAAGATAATGTGAGATACTGTGAGATAATGTGAGATACTGTGGGATAATGTGAGATAATGTGAGATACTGTGGGATACTGTGAGTTACTGTGAGATACTGTGGGATAATGTGAGATAATGTGAGATACTGTGGGATACTGTGAGATACTGTGAGATACTGTGGGATACTGTGAGATACTGTGGGATACTGTGGGATACTGTGAGATACTGTAGGATACTGTGGGATACTGTGGGATACTGTGAGATACTGTAAGATACTGTGGGATACTGTGAGATACTGTGGGATAATGTGAGATAATGTGAGATACTGTGGGATACTGTGAGATACTGTGGGATAATGTGAGATAATGTGAGATACTGTGGGATAATGTGAGATAATGTGAGATACTGTGGAACACTGTGAGATACTGTGAGATACTGTGAGATACTGTGAGAGACTGTGGGATACTGTGGGATAATGTGAGATACTGTAGGATACTGTGGGATACTGTGAGATACTGTGGGATACTGTGAGATACTGTGGGATACTGTGAGATACTGTGGGATAATGTGAGATAATGTGAGATACTGTGGGATACTGTGAGATACTGTGAGATACTGTGAGATACTGTGAGTTACTGTGAGATACTGTGGGATAATGTGAGATAATGTGAGATACTGTGGGATACTGTGAGATACTGTGAGATACTGTGGGATACTGTGAGATACTGTGGGATACTGTGGGATACTGTGAGATACTGTAGGATACTGTGAGGTACTGTGGGATACTGTGAGATACTGTGGGATACTGTGGGATACTGTGAGATACTGTAGGATACTGTGGGATACTGTGGGATACTGTGAGATACTGTGAGATACTGTGAGATACTGTGGGATACTGTGAGATACTGTGAGATACTGTGAGATACTGTGAGAGACTGTGGGATACTGTGGGATAATGTGAGATAATGTGAGATACTGTGGGATACTGTGAGATACTGTGGGATAATGTGAGATAATGTGAGATACTGTGGGATACTGTGAGATACTGTGAGATACTGTGGGATACTGTGAGATACTGTGGGATACTGTGGGATACTGTGAGATACTGTAGGATACTGTGGGATACTGTGAGATACTGTGGGATACTGTGAGATACTGTGGGATACTGTGAGATACTGTGGGATAATGTGAGATAATGTGAGATACTGTGGGATACTGTGA
Organism: Micromys minutus; assembly: GCF_963924665.1. Classification (NCBI taxonomy): domain Eukaryota; kingdom Metazoa; phylum Chordata; class Mammalia; order Rodentia; family Muridae; genus Micromys; species Micromys minutus. The sequence goes on along the minus strand of NC_137980.1, from coordinate 6,219,809 downwards.
GATACTGTGGGATAATGTGAGATAATGTGAGATACTGTGGGATAATGTGAGATAATGTGAGATACTGTGAGAGACTGTGGGATACTGTGGGATATTGTGGGATACTGTGGGATACTGTGAGATACTGTGGGATACTGTGGGATATTGTGGGATACTGTGGGATACTGTGAGATACTGTGGGATACTGTGAGATACTGTGGGATACTGTGAGATACTGTGGGATACTGTGAGATACTGTGGGATACTGTGAGATACTGTGAGATAATGTGAGATACTGTGGGATACTGTGAGATACTGTGAGATACTGTGAGATACTGTGGGATACTGTGAGATACTGTGAGATAATGTGAGATACTGTGGGATACTGTGAGATACTGTGAGATAATGTGAGATACTGTGGGATAATGTGAGATAATGTGAGATACTGTGAGATACTGTGGGATACTGTGAGATAGGGAATCTGTGAAATAGGGAAGAGTGGCTAAGTGGGGAAGAGGGAAGAAGACAGGATAGAGTAGCCTTGGGAGGAAAGCAAACATCAAAGACTGTTGAAAAATCAAAATGGAAAATACACCACTGTAGAAGTTTCCTAAAATATATACATATGCATAAAACTTACACATGCATGTACATAATAAACATATAAAAATTTTACATCAGTTTATCCAAAGACAGGGTATTGTCTCTCCCATACACCACATAGACTATCCAATGAAAACCTAGTGCCAAGAATTAGGCACCACTATTGTCCTTATTAGCCAGTGAGGAACCAGGAACCCCAGACATTAGAAATGATTCTCAGTACTCTTGGTTACCTTCTAGAACTTGATGGAAAGATCCTAGTATGCTCACGTCGTCCCTGCATATTTGAGTCACAGAACATAGAAAAATCAAGGTGATGCTGGAACTCCACTGAATAGTTTTCCTGGTGCTGGAAGATCCAATGCATGGGTGCTCTGCTCAGAGAAAAGTAAGTATCGGTCTCACCTAGTTGTAAACCCTGCAAGCTACAGTAATGACTGACCTGGTAAGCATATGTCCACAGTGCAATATAAACACCGGTGGTATAAGTCACTTTCTGGTTGGATTCAAGCTCCACTCCACAAAACAGAACTTATGCCTCAGCACTATTAATGGGGCCAATAACCTAAGCCAGGTAGGGCATCAGCTCTAGAGAAGACTCTAGTTCCATTGCTCTGACAGATGAACATACTGTTACACTGAATCCCAATAATCTATCACTAATAGCCATAAATAAGTGTATCATTCAACTCTCACCGGAGAAGCTTCTTGGAGGAGATGGTGATTAACATAGAGACACAAAAGTGGTCATCATGCTAAGAATAAGGGATTTCCTAGAGCTCAGATCTAAATGTATATCTGCAGTGCACATCTTCAGCGACCACTGCAGAAGAGGGAGCAGAAAGACTGTAAACCGAGCCAACTTATGGTTATAGGTAACAGGAAGGTACTTGAATAAAATTACAGAACACAGACACAATGACAGATCAGAGGGCAAGAGGTCGTAAATCCCTATGCCAAGCTGAGGAGCTACTGGCAACTGATGGTTCCTGGGAGGACACTCAACTTTCTTTAAGAACAAAAGAAAAAAAGAAAATATGAACTCGAGAGGGACTCGTGGAAATGGGAAAGGAATGAACAAGAGGGTGAGGGTTGGGCTGCTCAAAATACATTACATGTATGCATGAATTTTTCAATCAGTAACACACAGACAAGGGTTTATCTTTCATTTTTATATATGTTTGTGCACACATGCAGTGAATGTCCACAAAGGCTGGAAGTGGGTGTCAGAGCCCTTGCAGCTAAAGTTAGTTACCAGCTGCCCAATTTGTGTTCAATGAACCAAACTCAGCCCTCAACAAGAGCAGCAGGTGGTTGTAGCCCCTGAACCACCTCTCCTGCCTTGCATGACTTAATCTTAACTACTCATCACCTACAGTATCTCCATTTTTAAATGAGGTAGCACTGTGAGGTTTGGGGGAGGGGACTGGAAATAATCATGTCTTACTGAGAAACAAGAGTCTACCAAGATGCTTTGAGCAAAAGCAATCTAGTGACTAAACACATGAAAATAATGTTCCCGAATGAACAGTAGGGTTTGAGGCATCAGAAAACATCTTTACATTCTCAGAAGCCTTGCAAGGTATGAGAGCTGAGCTAGCATGGAATAAAAGAGCAAGCCCTGGCTTCTCACAGTCAGAGACTGGAGGTACATTGAGTCCCTTACTATTCTTTGGATTCACAGTTGCATGGGCAATTCTTTGTTTCTAGAGCATTCTTATTCAAGGTTATCATTACAGTGAGGCCAGACCTGAACTCAAAGTTACAGTTACAGCCTCAGTCCCCCATGCTGGGCTACTTTCCCAGAATTACTACTGGGTAACTATTAGCTTCTAATAGACCAATAGGCTTACATATTACTAGACTAATTGTTCCTCCCTTCTTCTACAAAAATGTAAGTACTATACCAGATTCTGGCCCCTTTCCTTTAATAATGTATCTTGACCAGCAATACAATGTCTTACATGTGGTAGATTAATTTTAATTGCAAAATGATGAAGCTATGAAAACTGGGCTTACTTCTCTGTAGTTAAAACTGGGGGCTCTACTAGAGGACCTGGTTCCATTCTCAACATGCACATAATGGCTCACAAACATTGGTAGTCCCAGTTCCAAACACATAAAAATAATAATAAATTTTTACAAGTAATCAGAAGACAAAGGTGCTTTCTCCAGATGAATGGGCATTACTAAAGCTGTATTTGATAAAAAGTCAGCAAAAAGAAAAAGAAACATCTGTACATCATTTATTTGTTTGAATTCTTAAAATAAAAACAAGAACACAAAGGTTCTATTCTTTCTAGCTGAACAAAAATGTCCAAACATCTCTGTACCAATTCTACATCAGTTTTGTCACTAGATCTCCATCATACAGCTTGAGGTCAGACATGGTGATTTCCATGTTCTTTTACTGTTAATAACTATTTCCATTATCCTGGGTTTGTTTATTTTTCCATGTTAAATTGAGAATTGCTCTTCCTGTGTCTGTAAAGAATTGTATTGGGATTTTGACGGGTACTGCATTGAACCTGTAGAATGCTTTTGGTTTGGATGACAATGTTTACTGTGTTAATTCTACCAATCCATGAGCATGGTAGATCTCTTTATTTTCTGAGGTTTCTTCAATGTCTTTCTTGAGAAACTTGAAGTTTTTGTCATACAGATCTTTCACTTGTTTGCTTAGAGTTATCCCAAGATATTTTATAGTGTTGGTGGCTACAGTGAATAGTGTTATTTCAGTATTTTCTTTTTCAGCCCATTTGTCATTTGTCCAAAGGAAGGCTACTAATTTGTTTGTGTTGATTTTATATCCAGCCACTTTGCTGAAGTTGTTTATCAGGTGTGAAAGTTCTCTGGTAGAATTGTTGATATCTATGTTGTATAATATTATATCATGTGAAAATAGTGATACCTTGACTTCTTTGACAATTTGTATCTAATTGATCTCCTTTTATTTTCTTATTGCTATGGCTAGAAATAAAGACCCAGAAGTAAAACCACACACTTAAGGACACTTGACTTTTGAGAAAGAAACCAAAAATATACAATGGAAAAAAGAAAGCATCTTCAATAAACGGTGCTGATCTAACTAGCAGTCAACATGTAGATAAATTAAAATAAATCCATAGTTATCAGCTTGCACAAAGAACAAGTCCAAGTGGATTGAGGACTTCAATATAAAAGCAGATATACTGAATATTAAAAAGAGAGGGGGTAGCTTCAAACTCAGGCATGCAGAGAAATTTCCTAAAGAAAACTCTAATGGCTCAGGCTGTAAGATCAAGAATTGATAAATGGGACCTCATGAAACTAGAAAGCTTCTGTAAGGCAAAAGACATAGTCAATAGGACTAATTGGAAACCTACAGATTGAGAAATAATTCATTAACCTCACATCTGCTAGAGAGCTAATATCCAAAATATATAAAGAACTCAAGAAGCTAACTTCCAAAGAGCTAAACAACCTAATCAATACATGGTGTATAGAGTTAAACAGAGAATTCACAACAGAGGAATCTTGAATGGTCACGAAGCACTTTAAGAAATATTCTTTGATTGATCTTTTCTTCAATCCCTGCTCCTCTATTTGACTTGCATTCCTCCCATGAGTGTTTTACAGGAACCAGATATGGATGCCTCCTCAGAGACTCTGCCAGAGTCATTCAGATACAGCTGAGGATGCTGGCAGCTAACCATCAATCAGACTGAGCACAGGGACCCCAATGAAGGTGCTAAAGAAAGAACTGAAGGAACTGAAAGAGTTTGTAACCTCATGGGAAGAACAACATTATCAACCAACCAAACCCTCCACAATTCCCATGGTCTGAAACACTAACCACTGAGCATTCATGGAGAGACCCATGGCTCCAGTTGCATAGGTAGAAGAGGATAGCTTTGCCTGGCACCAATGGGAATAGAGGCTTTTGGTCCAGTAAAGGTAGGTTTTCCCGGTGTAGGGGAATGCCAAGGCACTGAGGGGGAGAGGGTGATTGAGAGACAAATAGGTGGAACTTGAAAATATTATCCTGAGTAAAGTATCTCAGACCCCAAAGAACATGCATAAGTGGTTATGAGTCAAAAAAAAAAAAAAAAAAAAAAAAAAAGCACAGAATAAGCAGGATACAATCCACAGATATAAAGTTTAACAAGACATAGGGCCCAAGTGAGGAATTTTCAATCCCATTAGGGAGGAAGAAGAAACCAGAGGGCAGAGGGGGGAGGGAATTAGGTGGGAGGGGGGAAAGGGAGAACATGATTAGATATTGGAGGGGCAGGGACTAGGTGTGAAGCTCCAAGGACTAGCAGAATGAATGGAAATATACAACATTCACAGGTTGGGGGTGGAGGACTCTCTAGAATGAACCAGAAACCTGGGCAGTGAGGGGATCTCAAGACTCAAAGAGAGGGACATTAGATGAAATGACCAACACTGGGGAGAGGGAACTTGTAAACTCCTCCAATAGAAAGATGGGGCATCAAGTGAAGGGATATGGTTGCCATCCCACAGTCAAAAATTCTGACTCAGAATTATGCCTGTCTAAAAGAGCTACAGGGATGGAGAAGAAACTGAGGGAAAAGAAGTCAAGTGACTGGCCCAAATTTGGACCCATCTCAAGGGGAGGCTCCAAGGCCTGACACTATCACTTATGCTATGGTATGCTTACAGACAGGAGCCTAGCATGGCTTCTCTCTTAGAGGTCCAACAAACAGCTGAAAGAGTCAGATGAAGATACTTACACCCAATGAATGGACAGAAGCTGGGGACTTCTGTGGCTGAATTAGGGGAAATCTTGAAGAAGGTAAAAAGAAGGGTGACCTCACAGCAAGACCAGGTCTCAACTAACCTGGACCTCTGAGACCTCTCAGACGCTGAGCCAGTAACAAGGCAGCACAGTAACAACAGCAGAGGACTGTCTGGTGCGGCCTCAGTGAGAGACTTGAGTCCAAAGGAAATGGGGAGGCCTGGCAGGGGTGTGGGAGGCTATGGGTATGTGGGGACATCATCCTGTAGGCAGAGAAGGAATGGGATGAGGAACTCTTGAAGGTCAGAAAGGTACAGGGATAATGACTGGACTATAAAAAAAGATCAAAGATAAATAAATTATATATATATAATTATATATATATATATATATATATATATATATATATATATATATATATATCCAAAAGTAATAAAGTAACCTCTGTTTTATATTGTTATTTTTTTTTTCAAGTAAAAACAAAACCAAACAAAAACCAGTGTGATGATCAGTAATTAAGCCAACCTCTGACCTATCGATAGGTGAGACCCCGCATGATGTGAAGCTTTCTGTAGCTTCCTATAGATTGCTAAAGACCTACCAGCTACCCTTAGCATGGAGAGCTGACCTAGGTAAGTAGAAGTAACTTGTGGATGTTTCCTCTATCTGACCAAACAGTAACAATGGGCGCCTACCCCAACACTCGGTGTTTAGACTTAAGGGTAAATCATAGCAGGGGAAATGTACACTACAGAAACAAAAGCTAACATACTAATTTTCTCTCATGGTTTTTGTTGATATGGATTTGCCTACAGTTGCTCAAGTATAAAGACTTTAAGGTCTTATCAAAGGATGGCACTTCATCTGCCTACTCCTTCCATTCATGATTTCTGCTCCAGCTCTGAACACTTCAGACAGCTTTCATAATCTCAAGGCTTTTCTCCCGAGATCTTTTATATATTATCTCAGTGCTCACATTTCACTTATTAAATATTTGACTTCTCTTTAATCAATACTTTACAATACAATATCAATGCCTCCATTGCTGCTTTCACCAATCCCAACTGTGCCCAGTGACTAAGCGAGCTAGATCTGATCTTTTCATCTCCCTAGGACAGTGACAGCTCAATGCCTCTCATATGCTCTGAAGTATGAGTAAGAAATCTAATGGGGTGAATCTAAGCCTATCCTGGAAACATCATCTGTATAAGCAGGGAAGAAAATCAACTCCAAGGAAAAGTCTGGCCTTCCACAGCTTACTTTCTGTGTCTGTACTGACACAAAAGACAAGAATTTCTCTGTCATAGACGTGGCTACTATCCTCAGTTCATGCAATTCTTCTGATTTCCATATCCCCCCCAACACTCTCAACTAACAAATTAACACTTTGAATTAACAATCTAAAAAGTATGCCGACCCAAGAGCATAAGTTACTTGGAGTACCTGCCCTTTTGTAATGCAAGTCAGCTTTCAAAGAATATGTTTACAGAAAGAATTTTTTTGCTACTACATTTCACACTGCAAGTATATAAATTCACGGAATGTGTGGAGCACAGGGATAATCTTTCCCTGCCATAATTTACCCTTGAGTCTAAACATTGAGTGTTAAGATCACACTCATTGTTACTGTTTTGTCAGACAGATGAAACATCCAAAAATTACTTCTACTTACCTAAGTCAGCTCTCTGAGCTAAGGAAGGGTAGTTCGTATGTCTTAAGCAAGCCATTGGAAGCTGCAGAAAGTGTCGCATTACGAAGGGTCTCACCCACAGGGTGTAATAGCACACTGGTGGCCTACTTACCCAGCAATCACGGGGTGCTATGTTCAGTCGGCATATGCTGTAAAAGAACCCAGTCAGAAACCTCATGTCACCAAACATATGCTGCTCACTTTTAACAAAACTAATAATTACATTGAAAAAGAAACCTTAAGGAACATCTGTCTTTATCCGGTTTCTTTAGAGAATAGAACCTTTAGACATCTAAATGATATTAAAATAAGTTTATTATTGTGGCTTACAAACTGCAGTCTAGCCAGTCCACGAATGACTAGCTCCTGACAGAAGACTAAGAATCAGTAGTTCTTTTGGCCACAAGTCTGGACAGCTCAGCTGGTCTTCAGTAGGCTCTAAAAACAGAGGGAGGATGGGGGAGGGGGATGCCTCAGCACCAGAGGAGGTGAACTGGCCATTGAGAGGCAAACTGACAAAAGGCTAAAACTTCCTCTTCCGTGTCCCTTTATGTTGGCTGACAAGGAAAGATATGGCCCAGATTTATGGTGGCTCTTCCAACTTAAAATGACATGGATTGAGGATGGGTCTTCATACTGAAAATAATACAAACCAAAGAAAACTAAAAGCCCTCAGAGGGTTGCCAAGAGCTTGAGAGTGAGTTAATCTGGGATGTAGTCAGGTTGACTACAGATTAGTCAGATCAGTGATTACAGCATATAAGGTTAATGTTCTAGTCACTAAGCAAAAATAGTTATGACATTTTAAAAGTAAGTCCAGGGCTAGAGAGATGGCTCAGTGGGTAGAGGCTCTTATCAGGCCTGGGTGAAAGGGCAGAACTACCTCTAGCAGAATGTTGTCTGACCTCCTCTTGTGAGCAGTAGCATGCACACCACACACACACACACACACACACACACACACACACACCACACACACACACACCACACACACACACACACACACACCACACACACACACTACACACACACCACACACACACACACACACACACACACACACACACCACACACACACAAACACACACACACACACAAATATTTTTAAGTTTAGTTTCTGGCAAGTAATATTTGATTTGTGATACTGGCTTCCCATCATTCAGCAATTCTTAGGAAGTGGCTTAGTTTTGTTGTTTTCTTCGGTATAGTTTAGTCTTGCTTATACACTTCCATGATAATAACGTGTTTCTATGAGCTCTCAGCAAATCTGTTGCCTGGCTTGATGTGCAGCTCATAGATGCTATTTTCGTGTTAGAGAGATGCCCTCTGTGAAATAAAAGCCTAATCTGTAGCTTTCCAACTGTTTGGGTCTGCGTAAAAAATAAGCTTATTCTTGGAAAAAGTGAAATTTCCTCTTTGTTTCCCGAAACACTATTCTTTGAAGTATCTGTCGCCTAGAAACCAGTGTGTAATCAAGGGTGCTGGAAAGCTGGGATTAGAATGGTGATTAGGCTTCTGAAACAAATTACAAACTCAAGGTGAGAACAGGAACTGTGTCCACACACTAACAGCAAAGAGATCTCACTGTCAGTGTCCCAATATTAGACTACACTTCTGTACCTCCACAGAATTCCTTCCAGTCACTTTGGCTCCTGAGCTAGACCACTACCACCGTCTCCTACAACATCTCCCCATCATGTTTTATTCTTAATTAATTTACGTATTTATATTACATCCTGGCACTTTTCCCTCCCTCCTCTCCTCTCCATTCTCACCTTCTCCTACCTCTCTCCTCCCCAATCAATTCTTCCTCTCTCTTCAGAAAAGGGGAGGCTGCGTGTGGATATCAGTCAGCCTTGGCATATCAAGTAGCAGTACAACTAAGCAGACCTTCTACTCGACAAGGCAGTCCAGTGACGAGAAAGGGTCCCTGATGCCTGTCCCGGTCTTTTGTTTCTAGGAAAAGGATTCCATATCAATGCAATCTGAAAACACTACAGAATATTACCAATACCCCATAGACATTGCAGTGATAACTGGTTTTTGCCAATGAAACGGCTGGATCTACAAAGGTCTCATAACCAGTTATTTTCATAAAGCCACCGAAGAAGTTCTATATACACCATTCATAGTCAACAAATGAATGACCTTGGGACATGTTATTCTGTGAACTATAGGAATGTGTCTCAAGGCATCTTTATTGATAAGCTTGAATTATCAAGTGTGTAACACTCTGTACACATGAACCAGGCATGGATATTTTCTCCCTCATCAGCTTTTCCTTTTCCATACATTTCACCTATGATTTTATATCATACTGTATATTCTACTCTAGCTCTTGATTAACTTATTGGAGGTACTGGAGCCCATGAAGGGATGGCATGATGCTGCTAATGGTGTCTCAGAGAGACACGGCAATAGTTTTTTTCATTTGTTTGTCAAAATAAAGCAAGGACAAAGTGAGCCGTTAAGAAATGAGTATCAGTGTTGCTTTTCAGAAGAAAGCAACCCCTGCCACATTCTTCACTGATGCCTGGAGTATCCTGAAGCTCAAATCCCACTGAGTTACACCTGGACTTCCTGGACCTCTGACAACATTCTTCAGTAGCTCTCCTGACTTTCAGAAGAGCATGCCGATGTTTTGCGTGCATGAACGGGATCTTTCTGATGATAATCTGAGGATAGTCTTTGCAATGTCCGTAACTTTCCCTCCATCGCTCATACCACATGCTTTTATAACAACACCCTGGTAAATAATTGCAAAGCATCCCACAATCTGCTATACTTATATTTTGAACCTTTGATTAGTTTTTGAAGTGAAGTTCCCTTGGAAATTATCATTCAATGAGTATTTGTATGATAGGATATGGCACCCATGAAACTGCTTCATGATTCTCTTCCCTGAGCCAGAAACTTTCTGAAGCAATGAGGCACGTTATTAAATGTAGAGATCACTAGGCATCCTGGGACATACCTGGCATCCCGGTACTTAAGAGGTAAAAGGAAGAGTATCCTAATAGGCTAGAGTCCAGCCTGGGCTATGTGGTAAGTCCTAGGCCAGCCAGGTCTGTGTGATAAGTCCTAGGCAAGTCTGGGCTACATAGCAAAACCCTATTTTAACCCTTCCTATGGGCTAAATATTAAACATAGTGAGGCTGGATAAACAAAGGCCGAAAGCTGATTTGCATTACACCTGTCTTTTTTCATAGTTACACTATACAATTCAAAAATGATTTCTGAAACTCATTTCAAGTCAATTTTTATTCTATATAGATATTTCATTTTTGTTGAAAACTTAAGACTTAGATTTTTAACAAAGAACACAACATAGATATCACTGTGCATTAAGTTGTACTCAGTACTGAGATGATAAGCCTCAGGAATGTTATAAAAACAATACCCACCTCTACTGTAGAGCAGGACAGTATTCACTAAGTGGGTAGTTAATAGAATGTTGAAATTTTTACACCTTTTATAGGTAGAAAGCATGTTTTTATTATCTAATTTCTCTGTCCAAAACAAAGCCCTTTTCCTGAAAGAAATGGTGTCTTTTAAAAGGGTGGTGTGATGGTTTGTATATACTTGGCCCAGGGACTGGCACTTTTAGGAGATGTGGCCTTGTTGGAGTAGATGTGTCACTGTGGTCATGGGCTTAAGACCCTCGCCCTAGGTTCCTGGAAGCCAGTCTTCCACTAGCAGCTTTCAGATGAAGATGTAGAACTTTCAGTTCCTTCTGCACCATGCCTGTCTGGGTGATGTCATGCTTACACCTTGATGATAATGGACTGAACCTCTGAACCTGTAAGCCAGCCTCAATTAAATGTTGTCCTTTATAAGCCTTGTCTTAGCCATGGTATCTGCTCACAGCAGTTTAACCCTAACTAAAACAGGGGCTATTTTTTTGGTTGTGACCCTCTTTAAGGGCTGAGGCACAGATGCCTAGCATGTCTGTCCTCTGAGAGGCTCTAACAGCAACTAACTGAGACAGACACAGATGCTCACAGACAAGCACTGGACTGAGGCCCACGACCCCTATGGAAGACTTAGAGGAACAATTGAAGGAGCAGAAGGGGTGACAGCCCCATAGGAAGAACAACAGTGTCACCCAACCTGGATGCCTCAGAGCTTCCGAGATTAAGCCACCAACTAGCCATGGGCTGGTACAAGGAGCAAGGAAGAGGGGCCTTGTCTGGTGGCCTTGGTGGGGCAGGATGTGCTAATCCTGCACAGAGTTGACACCTGAAGGAGGGAGATGGGGGCTCTCTCTCTCTTTCTCTCTCTCTCTCTCTCTCTCTCTCTCTCTCTTTCTCTCTCTCTCTAAGGCAAAGGAGAGGGGAATAGGAGGAATAACTGGGCGAGAGATAAATGTGGCCACATTTGGAATTAAATAAAATAATAAGAAAGGTGGGTATACAGTCAGATTGGCCAAGATCCAAAACTCAGATGACAGCAGATGCTGGCAAGGATGCGGAGAAAGAGGAACACTTCTCCACTGTTGGTGGGGTTGCAAGCTAATACAACCACTCTGGAAATCTGTCTGGTGATACCTCAGAAAATTGGATATAGTACTACCTGAAGACCCAGCTATTCCACTTCTGGGCATATACCCCAGAGACACTTCAATACACAACAAAGATATATGCACCACAATGTTCATAGCGGCTCTATTTATAATAGCCAGAAGCTGGAAGGAACCCAGATGTCCTTCAGAAGATGAATGGATACAAAAATTGTGGTACATATACACAATGGAATACTACTCAGCCACCAGAAACAATGACTTAACCAAATTCTTAAGAAAATGGCTGCATCTAGAGAATATCATCCTGAGTGAGATAACCCAGTCACAAAAGAACAGAAATAATATGCAGTCACTGATAGTGGGATGCTAACCCCAGAGGCTTGCACTCCCCTCAAAACAACTCACAGACTGTATGAAGTCCAAGAAATAAAGAAAACAAAAAAATATACATATATTTACAAAACAAAAAGACTGACTATTTCCATGCTGCATTTTGTTTTGCATGTACTTTACGCTTATTGTAACTATTAGGTTTTCAATGCATACTGTCAAGCCCTTGAAAAAAATCAAGTTCTGACGAAAAAAATATATTCACATGGTTTTATGTAAAAATTATTTCAATGTCTGAAAAAACAGTACTGACAAAAATGTATAATTTTAAGCAAAAATGTTTAAAATCTGTACATTTATCTTTGTTTTGTAAAATAAAGTCGTTTAAAAAAAAAAAAAGGTGGGTATAAAAGGCATTCGGATCATTTCACACGGAATCCACTGCAAGTATAACAGCAAATGCTATAAACTAGGAAGGTTCTGAATAAAAAAAAAAGAGTCTGATATACATGACTATGAATTATTTTTACCCTTTTAAAAAACAAAACAAAAAGGAATGTGTATACAATTTGGTTAAAATTTTTAAAAAATACAACATTTCTATTTTCCTTTTTTCTTCTCAAAAAAAAACTTCTTATCTTTGGATAAAATAAAATGTTCCAGTGTGTGTGTGTGTGTGTGTGTGTGTGTGCCTATAAAATAAGATAAGTTGCAAACATTTATTTCCTTAGATATGATTTTAAAACCAATAACCTGATTAAAAGGTTCATTTCAGTGAGCACTATTGAGAATTAACGCTTCTTAGAATTGCTGTGTCTAAAACCAGTTTTATTCCTTGAAAATAAAGGCTTATTTTATACACAGATGTATTCTAAGGATTTTATTTTGTAATGGGTATGTAAGGAAATATTTCTTCCACACCACTGCACTTGATCAATGTATAATCTTCAGAGAGTGTTGGAACCAAATATTAATGCTAACAAAGAAACTCTGTGCATCTCGTGTCACTGGGCTCATAGGTGAGAACCTGGAGATCATTTTCTTCAGTTTTTCTCCTGCTCTGTTAACTCACCTCATGAATATGTCTGTAAAAACTCATGCAAAAGTTTTTTGGTTTGGAAATAAGGCCCCCAAAATCTAGTATCACTGAGATCAGCTAAGTTCAGCATTTCTTGTAGTCAGGCAGATTTTATTTTGGCAAATACCTAAATCAGCCCAGGCTTAGAAGTTCTTTAATGTCAAGGGAAAAAACAAGGACCAAACCAAAAGTAAATTCATGTAGAACTTATCTTCTTCATTTACTGAGAAGACAGACCCACAATTTAGGGTACTTGGGAGTCACACTGAATGGTATTTGAAGGGTGTGAAATTGTGTTGAGACAGGGTCTTTCTATGTAACCCTGGCTATCCTGGAACTAAATATGTAGACCAGGCTAGCCTAGAACTCACAGAAATCCACTTGCCTCTGCCTCCTGAGTGCAGGAATTAAAGGTGTTTGCCACTGTGCCCAGCTGTGGTGTATTTTTTAAATTGGATATGAAGGTATATATTTGCTGGGTATATTTAGTCTGTACATATAAATTATGTATATATAAATATTAAATAAAGTCATAGTATCATTAACTACAAATAAATATATTTTTGTGTTTGTACATTTCATTATTAGTTATACATTAAAATTTATTAAAGTATTTTAAAGCATATTGGCCATTAATTTACTCTTGATAGTAACAAGCATTTTAAATTTTCCAATAGTTTTATCTAGAAATCATCAGTGTCCTCTAATATCTACTACTAAATATATAGGGTTAAATTTTTTAAATGTAAGTCTGAAAAAGAAAACGTAATCGCTCTATGAAGGTATAGATGCTAACAAAGGCTGGTATACGAATAATCTTGGATACATACTAAAAGAAGCCACAAGGACAAGAAGGCAGGCACTCTCACCGCTGCCATTGGGACCATGGGTCTAGACCCTGAACTTCTCTAAGTATGCAGAACAAGTAAGCACTTTGCTCCTGCTAGAGATTTTCTTCCGACATGCATTGAGTGAAGTCATATTTTGGTTTTCACAACAACCCTACAATGGAAAAAGAACAATTGTTATTCATCCTGAGCTGCAGAAAAGAAGAGGTTAGGTCAAGCAACTTGCTTATAGGCATAAAGTCAAGATTCAAAACAACAACTCGAAAAGCAAGACTAACTTCCTATGTATTCACTGAACACAAGTTCTTCCAACACTGTGTGTATCACAAAACAAAATGTTCATCCTACACTACTGAAAACACACATGTTACTCTTGCTTGCTTTCCTGTAATAGCCTTAGGCTGTTCAGTTTTAAAATACCCTTCAACCTCCACTTCTGCTATTTTCTCATCATGGCCTGTGGGTGTTTTTAATAGTATTTTAATATATAATTAATAATGTATCTTTCTCCTTGTCAAGTACTCTAAGAATAAGAGCAGAAAACACTAGAAAATAATATAAATCTCTTCCGGGCCTCTGGGAGATAAATAATGTAAAGAAGTTGATGGAAGAACAGAAAACTCCCCAGTCCCCAGCCCCCACACCCTGTAGATGTAAGCACCATGGTGCAAAGGTATGAAGGTTTGAGCTGGGCATAAGGAGCAAGAAATCTGGCTCTGGCTCTCACTGGGCCTCCAGAGATGGCTTTGTAGCAATTCTGCCAACATCAGTGACTTAGAGATTACCAGTGTGGAATTATGCAGCACACGTGGGCAGAAAAAGAGGCTGAGCTAACTGCTCCACATTCCTCATCTGTTCCATGGTGTGCAAGAGACCTGAGATTGCTTCTGTTCCTCTGATGTAGAAGTTGGGGGTACCTGGGAGTCCAGGTAAGAACACAATGGTTGAGTGAAGGTAAGTGATAAACAGGAGGAGTCTGTAACAGGTTAGAGCCAGGAGAAACTCAAGAGAAGCCTGCTAGTAAGTGAGGTGGCTGACTACCTCATATGTCGTCAGTACAATACCCTTCAAGCTCCACTTCTGCTAGAATTAAGTACATGCATACATGTACTTAATTCATATACATACTATACATACATACCCTACACACATACACAAATACATATATACATACATACATACATACATACATACATACATACATACGTACGTACACACATACACACATAGAAAAAGAACCACAGCTCATGACACTGACAATGAGGTAGGAACAAGAGCATCTAGTACTCACTGACCATCAGTACAGAAGGAGCACAAGAACACTGGCTGCTTCTCCTCTACATCTATCAATGCTCAGCCTGAACTTGGGTGATTAAAACAAGAGGTAGAGACATCTATGAATGAATCAGGAGGCCAGTCAACTGGCCCACTCTAATGGATACTAAATGCTAGAAGTTTAAGGATAAAATTTCCTTCACTACACAGCATGTTTATGAAGGGTTCAATGGGAGCCTAGTGAGCAAAATCATACTAGCCACAAACTAAAAAAGCAATGCTCTCTTAGCACATCTGAGAATTTTATACCACTACAGAACCAACTCACATTTGATGTTCAGTAGTTATTTTAAACATAAGGTATAAATAAATAATTATCTCCTTTCAAGATAAACATTTTTCTCCTTGGTCACTTGATTTTTTTTTTTAACCATTGTCCTCTCCCTTGGTTTTATTACCTCTGAGATAAGATGTTATGCTATTAAAAAAGCAGGATGTTTCTGAAATTACATCAGTATTTGTTCCGACCTCTGATAACTCATATGTTCACCAAAACGAAACAAAAACCTACATCGCTTTGCACCACAGTAAACTCCATAGCATGGCAACAACATACGAATTTGCTTCCAATAGAGTTGACAGTGAGGACTTTTTAAAACTGCCTTTAAATCACTTTGCAAATATAAGACAATATCAATAATTTTGCATTTTTCCCAAAAGTGAATCAGGGCATTGTCCTACTCTCCTGAGGTCAAGGCAGAGTTAGTCAAAGAACTCCCTCATGCTCCATTACATTTCCTAATACCTATTGACCGAGCCAGATGTTGGCAGGTATAAAACTGGAGACAGCTGGTTATCTAGCCCCTTAGGGCCAAATGCTCTAAAAAATCACTTTTGTAGCACACGTCGTGATTCTGAATCTCTAAGCTAATTATCAGGGTTGTGATTCTCAATCTAATCATCTGTACTGTGCCTCCAGAGTAAGATGAAATCTAAAAATTAACACTTAGTATGCAGAACAGTACATAGACAAAATGCAGATGGCCCACACAGGTTTAAATCATTAACACAGTTTCTTGCCAAGTGTGTGCTTCTTACGTTTGTGAAATCATCAAAACTGTTCGCTGAGCACCTATTGCAGGCACTTTGGAGAAACAACAGAACATAAAAAGGTAACCTCCCTGCTGAACTCATAATTTACAGTTGTAATCGTGCAAAGAAGTAGCTAAATGTCTGGACCTACAAAGAAGATAAATAGAATCAACAATAAGGTAGGCATAGAATTTCCATGAGAAATGATAGATAATGAGATAATTTAGGGCCATGGTCTTCTTTAAGTCCAAAGACTGTCTAAAATCAGCACTATTCTATTTGTATAGGGAAGAATAAAAGCAGTATGGCCTTGTAAAGAAGGAGTGTAATTAGACTGACAGTGAAGAACCATTTTCTAACTGTAAAAAGTATACAGGAAAGGAAGTTGTATTTTTTAATTGCTGAGATCCTGCATAGTGTGAAGTGGGCAGGGTAAAAAGTACCCCTTTTTTAAATTGTCATCTCAGAGGCTTACTGCCTCTGTCTGCTAACCGAAGCCTAGTCCTGGAAGCTTCTCACCTACAGATAATACTATCTAGGCCTAGAATGTTTTCAGCCACTGGGAGTTAATGCTTAAATAAGCTCACCCAATCCAGCTCTTCCTGAATTCTAGCTGGCTAGTTCAACTCAGCTATTCAGGCTCAAACTCCTCTCCTAACTGACTGATTCCAACTGGCTTCTCTCTGTTTCTGACTGAATTGTTCTGCTTGACCTCAAACTATAAAAATCTGTTCTAATCTTCTGGCCCATTCCCATTCTCTGGTTCATTCTGTCTGTACCTTTCTCTTGCTTGTTCTCTCTTCAAACTTTCTCTGTAAAACTCTGCCAGTAAAACTGCTTCTAAATTCTATGAACTGACTGAACAGAACTGAATAGAACTCAGAGATGTTGCATGCCTATGTTTCTTGAGTTCTGGGATTAAAGGTGGGTATCCCCTAAGCATTTCTTTACCCAAAACTTGCTCTACACCAAGCTAGCCTTGAACTCAGAGATCTGCTTGCCTCTGTCTCCTGTAACTAAAAGTATATCTGTATTGCAGTCAAATCACACAGATGTAGAAGATCTTTGGATGTGATTTGTTTGCCAGAACAGCCATATTTTGAATTAAAGTTCCTCTACAGGACAGCTTAGACATGTACAGTCCCTTATGTGTCCTATTGTTCTCACCTAGGTAAGCAGGACAGTGTAGTCATGACTACCTCTCTCTAATGTACTTCCACAATGCTTTATATGTAAAATGAGAATCACTTAAATTATTTTTATTGAACTCTCCTGGAACTGTTTTAACTTTCATGGAGGGTATATCATTTTTCTGCCTACCTTATGATGCTGGAAGACTCAACTAAGACACAGATAAAATCTGGGCAAATAAAGAAAGGACAAGCAGGAGGCTCAGTCTAATATACGTGTGATTATCCCTTTACTAAATGGAATCACTTGTGATAATTTCATTACTAATTATGTTAGTTCCACTACCCCCGTATTATAGCACCCTACATCCCTCCAGACTGACTGGAGCATCTTCTCTTATGACTAGGAGGTAACAGTCAATAACTGGTATGAGGCAATTGCCAAGTTGATCTGATATGAAACTAGCAGTACCCATTATATGACATTGGCTACACGAAAAGTGCTAAAGAAGCACACAAGGAGGTGAGGACTGCAGATGCCTTTGAGAGAGTATTTCTAACGTACAATTCAGAGCTACTAAAGCATTCATCCTTTATGGAAAATCCATCCCTCAGACACCTTTGTACCTAAGTCTCCCGAGGTGTTTACTTTCTTAGTCTTCGTGAGTCATTCATTATAATTTTCTTCTTTACAATGTCTTGGATATTAATGGGCTTCTTAATGATCTTTAAGGAGATGGTCATACAACAGAGATTTGGTCTTGACAAACCCTAAATTTGTATAAGAGAATTTTAATCCAGAAATATGGCTGCTCTAGCAAGGGATCACATTGAAAGACCTTCTAGATCTATGTGATCCATGGAATACAGACACACCCTCAGATTACAGTATGATCTAGCTGGAATACAGACATTCCCTTAGAGTACACCTTTAATTCCAAACAAAGAAGGCAAATGTAGTTTGTAGATAGAAGCAGCCATGATTGAAAATGCTGTCTAATTGAGAGGCAGACAAAATGATGAACCAGAAAAAGACTTGATGGGATGAAAATTGAATCAGTTCAGTTTGTGCAGTACAAGTCAGCAGAGGCATCTGATGCCTGGGAATAAGAAAGAGCCAGAAGATTATAACAAATTGCCAGAGTTAGTCTGAGGCCAATTCAATCAGTTATTCAGAGGCCAGAGAAATACAACAACAAACCAAAAGAAGCCATTTGAAAAAGAAGCCATTTGAATCAGTCCTCTTGGAGAGGAGTTCAATCCAGAACAGCTGAGTTGAAACAGCCAGCCAGAGTTCAAAAGGAAATAGAAAGGGTGAGCTTATTCAGCAGTAAGCTGCTGAGATGACAACTATATCTGGCAAATAAAAGTTAGACTAACATATTCACACTAAGCATCCAAACCACGTTTCATAGAGCATATCTGAGTAGTCCCTAGGTGAAGAGAGAACTGTGGTTTTCTTGGAAACAATGAGTAAATTTAACAAAAGCCAATAAGTAAATTCAAATCAAATAAATGCATACATATGTATATAATCAAGTTACACATTAGTAATAGGAAGCAATAATTTAAAGTTAATTATAACACATTACATATGTTCAATCTACATGTATCTTCAACTTTTTCATCAATAAATGTCAAAAGCTGAAAATATTCATGAGTTAAAAGACCAGGCACCAGAAACTTAGAAATAATGCACTGCACTATTTAGGTGGAGATCTGCCTCGGCAGGTAAAAGTACAGGGTTGGTGCTCTAAAGTTACTACCTAAAAATCCACCAAAAAATATTGGAAAAAATGGACTCCAGAGAGTTATTCTCTGATCTACACATACATACACAGACACATAGACACATAGACACACAGACACACAAACACACACACAAGCACACATGCATGTATATTATTATCACTTGTATTATTATTAATTTTAATTTTAAAAGAATGTATTGCACTGTACAATGCCCCACAAATGATAATGATATGAACATGTATGTCATGGAAATAGCAAATATAATATAAGCAACTTTCAAATAAATTGTACCAGAGATCTTAAATATTCTTCATTATATTAATGTTAAATAAATAAAATGTAATAAATGGTTTTTCTTTTTCTGGTCCAAGTATTGCTTTAGCTGCATGTAAATTGGAAAAAGAAGAGTCACAATTTACTTTACTAAGAGCCAAAACTTCACAATTTATATTTAAAATTTCAGCTAAATTAAAAGTGGAGTCAGGAAGAGCTTTTAAATCTCTCCACCATCCTCATTAAGTTTCACTTTTAATGGGGAATTCCAACATTTCTCTCCAATTTCCCCATTATCCTTGTATTTTACACCAAAACTACTGATAATCTACTACAAATTCTTGAGGATCTTAATAAGCAAAGTGCTTAATTGTTCCTCGTTTTTCTATACAATTATTGTTTTAGTATAAATTATCAACTGTTCCAAAACAGGCCCCAGGTGACTACTTGACAAAAATCAACAAGCAAAGATGAAGTCTAAGTTCTCTCTCAGGCATCTGTGCAGCAAATTGTGTTCTTACAGCAACACAGCTATCTAATTTTTCAAATCTTGCTGGAATAGCAAGTGGCAAATTAGTGACTCTGTTATATAAATTCTATCTGCAAGTAGCTTATAGAACACCCTTACTTCACATTCAAGCTCTGTCTGGATGTAATTGACTTAACAAGCAAGTATTTATCACACTTACTGCTGGAAAACATTAATTACCTTTGATCCTGCAGAACCTCACACCCACACATGTTAAGAAAATTTGACCATGTTAAAAAGTCACTTAGATAATTAAAATGCACATTATATTAATAATTCCTCAGTAGCAAATGCTGTACATGTGGGCTTGCTACAAACAATTAACTACATCCTTGAATTTGAGATAAAATGTATACCTCTTTCAACAGTAAATGATAATACTCAAGTATACAATTAAAATAAAGTCAGTGGTTTCACCTTTCTAAAACCGATGAAGCTGAAAATTTTTTAGAAAAGAAAGCAGGCTACACTGTGTATACTCATCACCCAACACTAGCAGGTTTGTAATGTATCTTTATTTTTAACACCTAAAATAAAGACAATATGATCATTACATTTTGATGTCCCTAAGCCTTGTTTAAACTTGACAATGGTAAAATGTCGTTTTATTTCAATTATTAGAGCAGCTATGAACACAGATGGAGTAGTTAATAGGATTTCATTATTTAACAACAACAACAACAAAATTATCAGGATGCCCAAACAATAGTCCATTTGGGAATGAATAGATCCTCCACGGAGCTGTATCTCAAAGTCAGCTGATTTATGACTATTACTGAAAATTTAAAATGTAGCCAAGGAAGGTTATTTTCAACATGGTTCCACTCACTGAATTTACAGTGTACCCAGGGTTGCAGATACTAGCAATAAGGAGCCTGAGGCCTCAGACATATCAGTTACTGTGTTTTCCCCAAGATCTGAACTTCCCATGATGCTGGACTTGGTCCTGATGCTTCAGTGAGGGCCCTTTGTTATGGTAAGTTCTGTGAGCAAATGCAGGCTTTTCTTAACTAAGGAAAGGGCAAAGGGGTGTGTGTGAGATGCTCTTATATAGTACCCAAACTCTGTTAAGTCTGTCTCCCATATAGCATCTTCCCCAGGCCATCTCAGTGTTGTTTTAGATCTTATGTGGTTTATGTTCTTCTTAATCATTTAAGAAACTCATCCACATAGGACAGAAGTTTCCTGTTGCACCTAATCTGAGTGCAGGCATCTATTATTACACAGATTCCATAGATCTTTCCCAATGCCAAGAAATACTTTTCCTCATACCAAGTAGATTATATTTGAATATTTACATCTCTCATGGAAGCATCACATACCCATAATGCATCACATATTCATAACACAACTTGATTTTAATATGTAAATCTCTGTAAATATGGATATTTAAATTTTGAGGCAGATTTCCCATAAGCAGAACGTATCTATAATGCAACTTGATATTTGCCTAATATGAAAATACATCCCAAAAAGTTAACTCTAATCTTCTATTGGTGATAGTCATTGAAGGAGTCTTCTCCTACAACACAGAAAAGACCAGTGTAGGTGTAGTCTGAGTAACACCCTACGCTAGAAGTTTCCCTAAAGCAGAAGCGGTCAATTCAATAGGAGTTCTGATTGATAAGATGAAACTTCTTGGCCCTAATTAATTTAAAAGAAACACAGCTTAGCTAAAAACACCAATTAAATATTTAGTTAGTCTTCATTGTACATAACCTTCCTAGTTAGCACAGCAAGTAAGATATTTTCAGAAGAATATTATCTGTTCTCACTCTAACTAAAGAGATGAATGACTATCTCAACTATGTCCACGTGAAAACTAACATGTAAATTATACAGCAGATAGAAGCTGTCATAATATCCTGAAGGAACAGAATGAGGGCCTGGAATAGAATTGTAACACTGGGCACGATGAAGTGGAGACTGATAAACACCTCAGACTAGATAACTGCATGCATACCAGAAGAGTTAAAGTTAACACATTACTAACTTGTACTGGATAGTGACTGTGTTGAAATACAGAATGTGGGAATAAAAAAATTAAGTCAGAAAACATACTGACTTAAATTCACATTAGTATGGGACTGAATATTTCTTATCAAATCCAATACACTCTGGGAAACATTTTTTTATTTTTTTTAGAAATGTACACCCTCAGCCCAGAAGACATTTTAAGTACAGTCATTCTTCCATATTCTTTAGAGGAGTTGTTTCCAAGACGTTGTAGATGCCAAATCCCAAGGTTTCTAAAGTCCCATATATAAAATACTATAGTGTCTGCACACTCATTCACTTGAATGCCATAATCCACTCCAGACTACAGGCAATACTTAACCTGGTGTAAGTACAATGTTAATAGTTGTGATATCATTTATGGTGTAACGACAAAAATATGTCAGACAAGAAGGATTTGGGAGCTTAAAAATCATGTTAGAAATAAAGGCCAAATAAGAAAACAACACAGGGAGATCCAATATCCACAACCAAGATAGTATAAGCTCAGAAAAAAACTTTTGATTTTCAAATATTTCCTAATGGCAGGTTATCAAACACATTAAGACAGATGCAGGGACATGGCTCCTTCAGATTACAGACTCAGAGGAAAAGCTGTAATATATGTTTTAGATAAAGTTGCCAACTGTGCCTCTAAGATGATTTATCAACCTTTACTAATCTGTGGCTTATTATCCTATAGATAAATAAAACAGTGGAGAAAAATACAATAGTCCAAGGATAGAATAAAGAATGAATCAAACCTCCTGTTCTCCACATTTAGGGACCCATAGAAGCAATGGGTGTTTCAGTGGGGGAAAAAAACTATATATGGGGTAGAGAATTTGCAAATCAAAAGAAAATACAGATCATCTGAACCACTGACAACGTAAGGACAAGTAAGAAACAGGGAGGGTGTGTCTTAATTAGGGTTTTACTGCTGTGGACAGACACCATAATAACAATAGTCAATTGGGCTGGTTTACAGGTTTAGAGGTTCAGTCCATTACCATCAAGGCAAAAACATGGCAGTATCCAGGCAGTTATGATTCAGCTGGAGCTGAGACATCTACATCTTCATCTGAAGCCTGCTAGCAGAATACTGGCTTCCAGGCAGCTAGAGTAAGGGTCTTAACGACCACACCCACAGTGACACACCTACTCCAACAAGGCCATGCCCACTCCAACAAGGCCAAGCCTACTCCAACAGGGCCATACCTTCTAATAGTGCCACTCCCTTGGCCAAGCATATACAAATCATCTCATCATCACTGGGGGAGACCATGTTTTTTTGTTTTTGTTTTATAACAAGAAAGATTTAGAAGCTTAAAAACTATGTTAGAAA
Source organism: Micromys minutus (assembly GCF_963924665.1). NCBI lineage: Eukaryota > Metazoa > Chordata > Mammalia > Rodentia > Muridae > Micromys > Micromys minutus. Next base: position 6,196,627 of record NC_137980.1, on the reverse strand, counting down.
TAAAAGCCAAACAAGAAAACAGCACAGGAGAAAGATCCAATATTCCCTACCAAGACAGAAATTATTGTTTTCCCGATAGGGGTGAACAGTCTAATGAGAGGTGACTGAAAAGTTTTTGACCTTGGTCTGGCAAGGCAGCTTAGGTAGGAAGAGCAATTGTTTCCGAACCTGACAACCTGAATTCTATTCCTATACCACACAGTACTGAAGGACAAGGTCACCTCTGTCCATTTGTCTTACCCACACATACCGGCTGAGCCATCTAAGAAGGACACTCTCCAACCCCCTGAGTGGCCTGCTCCTCTGAGTTGTCACCCATGGTGGGGATTTCCTGATTCAGCCATCTTTGAGTCTGCTACTGCGAGTAACCCCAATAAAATTTATTCCCAAAGGCTTTCTCTGGGACACCCATATTCAGGTCTGCCACTGGTTCCCTATCTGAAGGAAGGAGACCTTTGTTGACATCTCCCAGAGGTAGCATCATACAACAGCTTAGCCAAGCACACAGCGACCTCTCCAGTTTGTATGTAGTTGCATTCTGGGATATAGAACAAGGGTAAACCCTGTGCCCAGGCCACATAAGCCAGAAGAGTTACTTATCACATGCACTGGTGGCAAAACTGATACACGGGAGATGTGGAATCCAGCTCTGCACAACCTTGAGTTCCTGCACATAACAGCACTGTGGGGCTGAATGGCCTGAAATGTTTCAACTGACTCCATCCACCAAGGCAGTACGACAGGAGTTTCAAGCCAGGACGCAGGCAGCCAGGATGAGCGTGACAAACCTTCACACACTTATTGATACTTAACCAAGTTCATACATTCCATTAAAGGGGAAGACAACCAGAAGTTCTCGCGAAAGTGTTTAGTATACATTAAAATGCTATTTAAATAAACATATATTTTATTGGGTTTATTAAAAACAAATGAACACCTTTTTCCTCCAAGTTGGCTTGACTGTGAATGTTCTTTCAGTCTTATTTACCCCTGTTTAGATGGGGTTTATTTGAAATCTGATAAGACTATTTGCCTGTTTATAGTGGTAGCCCGAATATGGAATACAGAAACTAATGGCATTGGAAAATTACACTGAAAAGAGTCACTGTGTGCTCTGATAGATCATAAATATGGATGACTAGAAACTAAGATGCTTCGCTTAAGATGCAAATGAGCAAAGAATGAGATGCAGAAAGTTGTGCACCGGAGATTCAAATCCTGATGGAAAAGTTCCCAAAGGGTCACCAGACAAAAAGCAGGTTTCTGCCGTTGCTCCTGAGCAAGGCAGTAGCCACTACTTTGGCCGTCCTTGCAACCCTGATTGAACAAGCTATAGGAAAGAAAGCATGGCCTGTGAGCATGCGCATGAGGAGAGCCCCTCAGTCTGGAGGCTTCCTGGATGAGAGGCAGCATCAGAACTACACCTCAGAAATCTGAAGCTGGCTTGTTCTGCTCCGCAGAATGGTTGGAAAAGTGAGACAAGAACAAAGTGAGCTACAAGGCAGTGAGGACAAATGGTTTCCAGAAAGACAGTGTTCTGTAATGCAGTCTTCCCAGCCTTCCTCCTCATGAGAACCCTGTCTTACAACTATCCAAATTCAGGTATGAGTCAAGTATAGAATAGAACAATAGAAAACACACACACACATATACACACATGCATACACATATACACACACACATACACAAACATACACACATACATACACAAACACTCATACACACTCACTCATACACACATACACAAACATACACATGCACTCATACACATATACACACACATAGAAACACATAAAAAATGACAACACTGTTTTAAGGCTGAAATAGTCATTTGAAGGGAGTTAGACTAAAGAGAACAGAGACCTATTACTAATGCAGATATGGTAAAGGCGAATGAAAATATGGAATCCCAAGTTTGACCAATAGCACAAAGGAAGAGAAAATTTAAAAGTCAAGGAAAGAATGGAAGCATTACTATGTAAAATGCATCTGTAGAATATATGTTATAAGAACCCTCAATGGAAGCAGGAAATAATCAGAGAGGTAGTTTTAGTTTCACGTGTACTCAAACCTACACATTACTGCCATGTTCCTATGAATGCCTCCTCTCCTCTCCCTCCTCTCCTCTGTCTCCTCTCCTCTCCCTCCTCTCCTCTGTCTCCTCTCCTCTGCCTCCTCTCCTCTGCCTCTTCTCCTCTCCTCTCCTCTCCCTCCTCTCCTCTCCCTCCTCTCCTCTGCCTCCTCTCCTCTCCCTCCTCTCCTCTCCCTCCTCTCCCCTGCCTCCTCTCCTCTGCCTCCTCTCCTCTCCTCTGCCTCCTCTCCTCTCCCTCCTCTTCTCTCCCTCCTCTCCCTCCTCTCCTCTCCCTCCTCTCCTCTCCTCTCCTCTCCCTCCTCTCCTCTCCCTCCTCTCCTCTCCCTCTTTTCCCTCCTCTCCTCTCCTCTCCCTCCTCTCCTCTGCCTCCTCTCCTTTCCCTCCTCTCCTCTCCCTCCTCTGCTCTGCCTCCTCTCCTCTCCCTCCTCTTCTCTCCCTCCTCTCCTCTCCTCTCCCTCCTCTCCTCTGCCTCCTCTCCTCTCCCTCCTCTCCTCTGCCTCCTCTCCTCTCCCTCCTCTCCTCTCCCTCCTCTGCTCTCCCTCCTCTCCTCTGCCTCCTCTCCTCTCCCTCCTCTCCACTCCCTCCTCTCCTCTGCCTCCTCTCTTCTCCCTCCTCTCCTCTGCCTCCCCTCCTCTCCCTCCCCTCCTCTGTCTCCTCTCCTTTGCCTCCTCTCCCCCCTCTCCCTCCTCTCCTCTCCTCTCCTCTCCCTGAGGGCCACAAGTCTCTTTTCAGAACTACCATTACAATACAAACAGGCCATGTTCTTTGAAATGCAGCTGAAAGGGCCAGAACAGAAGGCCAAGGGGAAAAAGAAACATGAGAAACTGAGAAGGAGAACACAGAGTGGAAAGAGCAAGAACAAGCGGGAGCAGGGTTGGGCGCTGTGCTGTGACTGGTGGCACACCTTTCAGAGATGCTGGCACGCGCTGCCAAGGCTGCATGCCACACAGGCAGAGACACAGCATCGCTCAAGCCTGGCCCTACTGACCTTTTCCTAGTAGCAGTATCTGTCCAAACTGCAAATGTCTCAAAAGTTCATCATTTCCTAAGATTTCTGATATGTTCTGTTCTGGTTAAAAGATAAAATTTGTGGTAACAGCCCCACCCTGCCCCCCCGCCCAGAGCGTAAGTGCCGGAGACAGGAAGGTCCAAAAAGAAAAGCAGAAACAGAATTTCTCATCTCTTGAGAATCAAATTTCACAAGCAGCGTGAAGCTTTTTTTAATAAAGGGGAAATTGAGCTCAAGAAAATGTTTAATTTATCCCAGACACATTTATCACAAATTGATTCAAAGTACTTCATTCAAACAATCAAATCCACTTATTTTTTATTCATTTTTCATTGAATATTTTATTTATTTACATTTCAAATGTTTCCCCTCTACAAGCCCCCTATCCCCTGTCCCCTCCCCGCTGCTCACCCACCCACCTACTCCTGCCTCAGCACCCTCGAATTCTCCTGCCCTGGGTCATCAAGCCTTCACATGACCAAAGGGCTCCCCTCCCAGTGATACTAGAGAAGGCCATCCTCTGCTACACATGCAGCTGGAGCCATGGGCCCCACCTGCGTACTCTTCGGTTGGTGGTTTAGTCCCTGGGAGCTTTCGGGACTGGTTGGTTGATGTTCTTCCTATAGGGCTGCAAACCCCTTCAGCTCCTACCGTCCCTGCCCTAACTTCTCCACTGGGGTCCCCATACTTAGTCCGATGTTTGGCTGTGTACATCTGCATCTGTATTGGTCCAGCTCTGCAGAGCCTCTCTGGACAGCTATACTGGGCTCCTGTCAGCAAACCCTACTTGGCATCAGCAACAGTGTCTGGCTTTGGTATCAGCAGATGTGATGGATCCCTAGGTGGGGGATTCTGTGGATGGCCTTTCCTTCAGTTCTTCCTCTACTCTTTGTTCCTGCATTTGATTTTGACAGGAGCAATTCTGGATTAATGTTTTTGAGGTGGGTGGGTTGCCCCATCCCTCAACCGGGGGCCATGCCTATCCACCAGATATGGTCTCTACAGGTTCTCTCTCCCTTTTGTTAGGTATTTTGGCTAATGTCCTCCAGGTTGGGCCTTGGGAACCTCTTGGGTCCCTGGTATCTGGAACTTTCTAGTGGCTACCTCCAGTTTTCCCCTCCCCCACTGCTGCAGACCTACTTTCAAACTCCTGACTCTCTGTACTTCTTTCCCATCTTCTCTCATATCTGACTGGAACCCCTTTTAAGAACAGATATATCAGTATATTTAGGGGTAGGAGCAAGACTGGGGATTGATTAAACCTAGAGCTTCATGCTTGTAAAAGCAAGAACTGTTCCCCTGAGCTCCGTGACCAGATGAGAAATTAGTCAGAAGAGAGAAATTAGTATGTTTCTTGAACCTCAAAGTATAAGCTTCAGGCAGTGAGGATCTTGCACATAGGTGTAATCTTAACATTGTACTTTAAGTCATGAGACACATTCAGTAACACATGCACACTCAGAATCCACAGCCCAAATGGGGGAAGGTAAGAGTAAAACGATTCTGGTGTGAAGAACCACCAGGTACAGGGCATTTGAAAAGGGGGTGGGGTTAGGGTAAATACCTAAAGATTATTGATGTCTGTCTGTCAACCACTTGAGTTGTAACCATTTCCTCCAATGGCAGGAAGGCAAACAATTAAAAATAGCTTCAAGAAGTTCCTGAAATTGACCAGATTCAATAGACCTCTCCCTGCCAGACTAAGCAGTAATAGCTGAGAGTCCCTTCAGACCAAATAAAGCTAAGCTGCAAGAGTGCTCAGACCAGACCAGCCACCAGGCAGAGGCAGAAATCAGCTGACCTGTCTAGACCAACTGAGTCACTTAGAAAGGCCACACCCTTCAGCCCGTGAAGCTGCCTGCAGTCTGTACGGTGTGTTCCTGGTTCCCAGATCTGTGAGCTGCCACCCAAACTGGAAGGGTCCTTGGTGGTACAGCTGTCTGAGTCATTTCTGCTCCTGTAAGTAACCCTTGCCTACATTCCTGTCAGTAACACCAGTGAAACTCATGGTTCACCAAGTTGGTAGTGTCTGAACTTGGTTGGTTATGTTGGGTGATCCCTACCTTCCATGAAGAGATATACGAGTTGCATCTCTCCATAAAAAGTTTGTCACACAGCATCACTGATGATTACCTCAGCCAGAGACTATGGGGGGCATTTCTCATTCAAACCACCACTACCCAATTCTTCAGTCCTCATGGGGGGTCACATTCTTTTCTGAGATGAGTTCATCTGCTTCTTTCTCAACCTTATTCAATGTTTCCTCTCTCTCTCTCTCTCTCTCTCTCACTCTCTCTCTCTCTCTCTCTCCCTCTCTCTTTCCCTCCTTCCCTCCCTCACTCTCTTCTCTATGTTTCAAACGAACATGGAGCTCATATAAGTTTTTAAACTGATAGTTATTTTATATGCCCCACAATTAGTTTAAAGATGATCAATGTTCTGGTGTTATATAGCTACATCTATCCCCCCTCTAAAGAAACACAAATATAGTTCTGGCCTCTGGGTTTTTTCCCCCTTAGGAGTTACAGATTCACATGTGATTCACTTTGAAAAGCACCCAGATTTAGAAAGCATTTACCATATCTACTTTTCCCATCCATCTTCACATCCTGAAACGTCTCTCACTCTGAAACCCAAGGACTTACAATCTCCGTGTGCCTGTGTGTTATATTTCACCAGAAATGATTGCTTTATATTCATATATATATATATATATATATATATATATATATATATATATATATATATATATATATATATATATACAAGCTAAATTTGCTTTTCTATCCTCAAACATTACAGATATATGTCTCTGTGTGCATTGCTGGGGTCCTAAACACTGGAGTTGCAGGCAGTAATGCATGCTTCATCTTCTCCGTAACTCCCAGGTAGGATGTTTGTCCTCTGATTTCGCTTCTTGTGATATGACCAGCTCAGCATAGCATGCTTTGTCCCTGTGGGGATGTCCCATGGACATGGTAAGAGAACATCAAAGAGGAAGCAAATACCAACATTTTATTCAGTTGCCAGTATGATGGCTTCCTAATAAAAGAGGGTGGTATCAAGAGCTTAGGCTGCTTACACATTTATTTTCTCACACAGTGGCTCAGGAGGGAGCTCTTCCTAGCAGGATATACAAACATTTATAGTGAACCTTCATCTCCAGTACTTTTCAGCAATACCTCATTCATCTTCAGAAGAACCACATGCAGCAGGTAGAACTATTGGCTCTGCAATTTTAAATGTCCCACTTACTTTGAGTAGGAGGAAGTGCAGAAACATTGTGCCAGGGCTGATCCCAAGTCCCTTGACTGAGTCCTGGCTCCCCATAGACAGGCTGTCACCTAGTGTTGGGGAGCTTTTCTTTCATCTCTATTACCCAAGTCTTGCTGTTTATACCCGTTCCTACCCCCTCCCCTTCTCAAATCCTCTAGGTCTGCACCCACTCTTAGAAGCTTTCTTAACATCATCAGCCTACAAGTCAGACTCCCATGTCTTCTTCACCTATATGCTCAGTAGCATTGGGATGATCATTTTATACATCTAGTAGACTTGACCTGTCACTCTTGTATTAATATTTGACAGAGAACCTATGGAGATGACATCTTAGTATAATGATAACTGTAAGAACAATATCATAAGTAGGAGGACTTGACTGCCTCCCATTGATATAGAATACTGTAATCTGACTGTGAGTCTGTCTGAGTAGGTTACGATGAGACTAAACTCACTGGCTCCCACTTGCCTTCATTATCTAAATGCAAGCAAAGGAAGAGTGTATGTAACAATTTAAAGTGAATATTTACTAGGCTAGACCTAACTTTCATTGTGTGTGTGTGTGTGTGTGTGTGTGTCTATGTTCCCTTTACAATTTATAACTTTATATGAATTTTTAGATTTTATTGATATACACCACTTTCATTGTCAATTAACAGCCAATCCACATGAATCCTAGAAAAACTAAAGACAGCAGAAGTACTTTTTAAAGCCTGGTGTGGTGACCCACACTTTTAATCCCAGAACTCAGAAGGCAGATGCAGATATACCTTTGAGTTGAAGGCCATCCTGGTGAATAGAGGGAGTTCCAAGACAGCCAGGATGACAAAGAGAATCCCTGTATCAAAACAACAACAGAGTATCTTCAATGGAAAATTTTAGAAATGCTAAATCTGAGAACCAGAAGAAAAATCACCCAATGTAATTTACTGTCCTTATTCTTTAATTTTTATTTATCTTTGTGTACTTGTGTATGTGCGTGTGTGAATACACACATGTGTGCATGCACATTTAGTCATGCATGAGACACTATAGTTGTAGAGAGCAAAGTACAGCTCTCAAGTTTTCTCCCACTGCCTTGTAGAATCCTAGAATCTTATTAAAGTGTTGAGACTTATGCACAAGTGTCTCTACTTGATGAGCCATCTCGCTGGTCTTGTGGCTTCCTTCTTGTTTCAAGTGTATACAAATCAATCATAACAAATTTATTATAAATTTTGAGTTTTTTCCTTCATAGTCAACTTTGTTTTAATCACCTGGGCAAGATGGTTGATCCATGTAAAGAAGACCTCCTAAAGTATTAAAAACACTAGTTCTAATTATTTATTTAGGTTGTAGATTAGAAATTATATCCACAAATATAATTTAATACACATGACCATAGGTCTCTGACCTCAAAAACCCTGCATACAATGTGCAAAACCCTGCTTACAATGTGCAGGTAAAGGAACTAGCTAAGCCATGAGGATTTCTCCAATAACTGTTTGTGTCTCTCTCCCTCTGTGTGTGTGTGTGTGTGTGTGTGTGTGTGTGTGTGTGTGTGTGTCAGAGAAAGAGACAGAGACAGAGAGAGAAAAACAGCCAGAGACAGAGAAATATCCTAACCAAGAAAACAACAACCAGGAAAAAAGCAAAGAAGTTCTCATCAATGGTAACAAACAAAAGGCACAAAATACAGGATAACAATCACTACAACTATGTCTGGTTATTTTCAGACATTCTGATTAAGATGAATTTTAGTTTGGTTTCCATGATTATATTCAGATGAATCTGAATGCCTCCAGTGCCTGATATAAAACAGGTACTCAGAAGCATTTTGATGAAAACTAATTCAAATATCACACATTACTAAATTATGGAGCTATTTTCATGTTATATTTTCCAAGCCTCAGCTTTCTTCCACTAGAGAAAATTATTACCCATTGGCAATAATCTAATTATATTTCAGGAGGTGGACAGAAACGTAAGAATCTACACACATAAAATGTAAGTCCCAATTTATCTAGCTGTCCAAGTATGGCCAACTCAACTGCCTTCTACTTCTCCCGTAAGCATCACTTAAATGTTCCCTTATTGCCAATCCCAGATATATGTCTTAAATAAGTAATAAGATAATTAGCCCTGAAATATACACACTAAATCGGCCAACTCTATTAAAATAAAAGAGAAATAACAAAATGCATGATAAAAGGAAGTCAAGAAAGCCAGCCGCCGGAGGAGAATAATATGTCTTCAAGGTAGGACTGTGTTCATGACTCCGCCTTGGCCTGAACTTCCTAAGCTCTCAGTGATATGAACATGACAGAAATGTAGAAGTAAGCAGTGTCATGAGCCTGTGTCAGCCTCCAGTCTAGGAGTGGATTTTGTTTTCTTTCCTTTGGTTTTATTTTCTTACACACTGTAGACACTGAATGTTTGATCAATGTTCCGCATGTGTAAAATAGTCTGGAGAGTCCTTTCCAGGACTAGCATTCAGTGATGAAGAGCTGAGGCTTTCTGTAACATGGAATCAGAGACCTTTTATAAGTGAGGAAACTTCTGCTTTCTGAAATTTACCATCAACCATCTCAAAAAGAAAAAAAAAAAAAAGAAGAAACTGGCTCCACCCCAACATCAGAATGAAGACTTGTCATTTTTTTCTAATGTGAAGTGCCTTATGTCCGGAATGTGTTAGCTCACAGTGAAAATTAGAGTGTTCTGAATTCTAAGACATAACATGGGCTTGGCTGCTTGTCTTTATCTGAGGCAGATGCTTTCTTGAGAACCAAGGCTACAAGTCCCACCACAGACTAGTAATCAGCAGGCCAGATTGGGCCAGATTGTGTCCTTAACTAACTCAGTTCTTTTGCATCCCAGAGACATGTCTAGACAAGCATTCCTAAAGCAATCCAAATTGCTCAGCTGAGCAAGGTTGACGAGGATCCCACCACCACCTGGAAGCACTTAGACTTGATTGTTCAGTAAGTATTCATTGACCTCCTCTCCCTCTGCTGGTACAGTATTAGGCAGAGAAGATTCAGAGGTGATCAAAACATAATTGTGTCTTTACAGCCCACAGTCGAGTAGTTATATAAAGGGAATAGAGAAGTATGCAATGAACTAAAAGCTAAATGGGAGACAGGACAGTTACAGGGGAAGGAAGAAGCATTGGACAGTCTTGGGTGACTGGAGAAATGGTGTCCTGTAGAAGTGACATCTAAGAGGAAACCTGGATGGCCACTGGTATAGGACAAAGGATTAGACTGTGTGGGAAGACTTCTGGCACTGTTCTATTGCTGTGAAAAGGCCCCATGACCAAGGCAACTCTTATAAAAGACAGCATCTGATAGCTTGCTTACAATTTAAGAGGTTTAGCACATAATCATCATGGAGGGGACCATGGCAGGAACACAGCACTGTAGCAAGAGCTGAGAGATACATCCTCATCTGCAGTCTAAAAGAAAGACTTGGCCAAGCATGAGCCTTTGAAATCTCAACCCCCCCCACACACTTCCTCCAACAAACCACACCTACTTCAACAAGCCCACATGTTGCAGTGAATATTAAAAAATGAAGACATCTCTTTATCGGTTCCCTGCAGACTCACTCCAAGGACGCTGCTCTAGTGTGGAGCCCAGCACATGAACTTTGTCACATGGTCCACGAGAGCTACACTCCCCATGAGATTCCCTTCCCAGGTGGTCCACTCCGCCCGCCCTGGTGCTTCTGCCCCGGCGTGTTTCTTTACCCCACCCCCTGGCACAAACATGACTCTAGGGCCCGATAGCTTTTCATACAGGTTTATATATCAAACTCTCAATCTACAAACCCTTTACACAATAAGATTACATCAAATGGACAAAGATACAAACTGCCCTTCTCTATGAGATAAAAGACCTATAGAATCCCTTAGAACATTTATAGCTACAGAGCGCAAATTAAATGCACCTGAATCCAGATCACCCTTCTTGAGCTCCATCTTGATCTTCCCTCTTTCTTCCTTCTCTTCCAATTTCCTCCCTTTTCTCCGTCTACTTCTTCCTGACCAATCATGTAAAGCCTTAACATGAATCTACAGCCATACCTCCCAATCTTTCTAAACCACTGAAACACTCTTTAGTGACTAAGCATTCAAATACATGAGCCTACCGTGTGCTATTCATAGTCGAACTACCACAAAGTCCATCAGCTGGGACAGGAAATCTAGTATCAGCTGAGCATTGGTGATAGGAGAAATCAGGGATGCAGTGGTTCTCCACTGAGCTGTGCTTTTCACCTTGGAGAGCTGTTCAGTACACAAATTTCTAATCTCCAGCCTAACCTGACTTTCCAGGTGAAGCTTGGAGTCTGTGTTCTAAAGCTTATCGACTGTTTTTTATGAAAAACTGAGGTTGGAAAACCTCAGCAATGGCAGATATCTGTTGCACATGTGTGAATATCAATACCCAGAAACAGAAAATGGTCATGGGTCACAGAAAAATGGTCACATAAAGACCGAGGGCCTCGGATGGGGTCCCAGTCACCAAACAGGACGAGTTAGTCAGTTATTGATTGTTATAAGATAATGTATAAAAAATAATCAGCCTTAAGAAGCATGAAGACTTGTTTGGACGCACAGTTTGAGGTTTAGTTGTTTGGTGTTTGGCTCTATTGTTGTAGGAACAGAATAAGACTGAACATCTTGGTAGATGCGGAAGGTAGAGAAAGCCATTTCCCTTGTTGTGTGCATGAAGCAGAGATACATGAAAAGGTCAGAGTCCTTATATCCACTTCAAGGGCTCATGTTGAACAACCTAACTCCCTTCCCCATGTCCCCACTTCCCATAGGTTCCATCATATACACCCTACAGGAAACTAATCCTGCAGCACATGAGCCTCTGTGGGGGGCATTCGAGATCTAAAATATTACCTTGAAGCTCTTTAAGCATTTCAAGTTTTGCAAGAAACGGGGCCATCCTTACAAGCAGATAACCAAAATCGACTTTGGTCAGAGTGAAAACATACCATACGTCCCCATTCAAGGACCAAAGTTGTGGAAGAAGCATCAAGGCAGAAGAACAAAGAAAGCATTTGGGTGCTAACCAGGTGTTGACACCGTAGACAATCGGGTCACATAGGTGAAGTAATAAAGTGTCTTAGTGTGGGGCGGATGAGCCTCTGCTGTCAACTAGACTCTGATATTGGAAGATGGTTTGCAAAACTGAAATTTCCGGAAGGGCTCTTTTAACACGTTGGGACCTGCTCCTGTCCTGTGCTGCACCTTAGTGGGCGGGCGGAACGGTTGGGTCTGCTTTTTACTAATACTACCCATGGTACTCATATGTTGCTCCTAATTATTCAACAGCGAACTCCCTACATATAGGTGAAAATTGTTCGTTATTTCCCAGTGGAATCCTTCCAGCTCAAGCATCCTCTAACAATACAAGCAACATACCACATTCATATTTTGAACCGATACAACTTTTATTTATCATTTGGAACCAATGAGCAATATTGTCCTTCCAAGTACTGTGAAAACACTAAAATAAAGAAACAACAACCAAAAGAAAAGTGCTTATTCAAGACGTTTTCTGCCTTGTTCTGCATTTAGAGAATAATCAATTTCATTTGTTGCTACAACAAGCCTACTTTCTGTAGGTTATAAGAGCAGTGTTAAGCACGAAGCCCCAGTTCATGCCTGCTCAATTAATCCAAGCCCTGGCAGAAATGACACGATTTTATGACCTTTGTGGTACTTGTAATTTTGAAAAGCATTTCCTCAAGTAGTTTTGTGCATGAAGTGCAACTGTAATGTACGTTATGAGATGCAGAATGGGAAAGATATGACTTCAGTCTCCCTTTGAGTTAATTAGTTTGTGTGAACCAGAACAAGCATCTGATCTCCAAGGTCCCCATCTGTAAGCCGGAGGTGTGAATAATACCCAACCCTCGGTCTCATAGAACTGATGCGAGACTGAGATAATTCTACTCAAAGAAGCATCTGGAAGAGCAACTGAGTAAGTTGTTACCATTCTTGTTGCTTTCATAATTCCAGGTATTATATTGGCATTATTAGGCTACATCCACAAGAATCACGTGTGTTCTGGTTAGATGTGCCTACCCTTATTAAGGGTACCCATCAAATTCCGCTAAAGAAAATGGTGCATGTATGCATGACCTAAAGAAAATGAGGCATGTAGGCATGACCAGGACAATGGATGGCAGTGTAATAGCTGTTCTATCTATTGTTGTGGGTTGGGTTCACCATCTGGGTCTTGAAGGTTCAACACCTGGTAGTGATGTTAGTGAACTGCATCTGCCCAAGATTACACTGTTAATTATGACACACCCTGTCAGATATTCTCAAAGAAGTCAAAATATAGCTGGGCTTGATGGCACATGCCTGTGGTCTCAGTACCCCAGATCCAGAAGCGGGGGACAGGGGGAGTTACAGAAAGTGTGGGGCCAGAAAGGCCTACATTGTCAGAAATAAATAAACTAAAATAAGAGCCAATGGTGCCATGCTCCATTCCCTAAAGCAAAGGAATTAAGTATCAGTGAGACGAATATTTTCTTCTCAGAGTAATGTCAGCAGCTAGGATTTGCAGTCCCTCCCTCCACAAAGATCCTGCCTGGCTTCATACACTGAGCCAACATAACAACTTCTGAAAGATACACAGGCCGCTCCTTAGCCTAGAAAAGCCAGCTTCCTCACTGTGGGAGAAGTAGATGTCTCACAACAGCTCATGTACAATCCCTGGCCTAACACCCTGTTCTTGGACTTCCTAGCCTCTGAAACTGTAGGAAAGAATTTGAATATCAAGCCACTCCATCCATAATTGACTGGACTTGCCTAAACTCACTAACCAGCACAGCGTGAGAGAAAACTAAGATTTCTGTCACTGGCATGTCACAAGTTTTTCTATTCGTGTAGCTGTCCCTTTCTTAATGGCCACTGTAGGCATGACAACTGTTAGGATAAAAACTTTAAATCTAAGATTAAGCAATGAGAAAATGGTATAGAACATGCTTTCCAAAGTCAGTAAACAAGCATATGCTGTGTCAAATTAAAATATTAGGTTTTAAAAGATGTATTCTTCTTTTGTAAACTTACCATACAATCAGATTAGAAGATGACTATTACATATTGATTTAATTACAGTTTTCAAGCCATTTTCCCCCTTAGAATTCTTGCCTTATTGAAAAAGGCGAACCTTGAAATGTGTTCACATAAATACATTATTAACGAAGTTCAACCCATAGTATCAATAGCATTTGTATATCGCCTGTGTTGTTTAACTGTTATAATTTAACCGAATCCCAATGTACAGCAACAGCATGAAGAGAATATGGTAATGTTATTTATATGTCTTAGATAAGAACGTTGTATCTCAGAAGGAATAAATAAATCATAGAATTTATGTAGCTGGAAGTAGCCAGGATTTCAGTCAAAAGCTTACCCACAAAAGTTTATCTGGAATGTTGTTGATTAACGTTAAGTGTTTGTGTTGTCACAGATTTCGATTTGGCTCTCCATTGCTCTTCATTTCTCCAACTCGGTCACAGAGCACATTCCACATTTCATAATACAATGAATATCACCAGGATTCCTCATCTTTCCCCAGCCTCTTTTCCTACCTGGGACCGAATAGAATACAAGCCAGGAACCAAGAAAGATCATCCAGGACTAGAACTGTTTGCCTGAAACTCACTGCTGTCCTATGGGCTTTCCAAAAGTCTGTGAGGGGTTTGTGGAGAAATAAGCCAAACGTAGAAGCTAAGGGAGACTTTCTTCTTCCTATAGCCAGGGTCTCGGCTCTCATTGCATTTAGACACAGATGAGCAGCTTTCCACAAATAAAAAGATGGAATCCCACCCCAGGCAGATTCAGATTGACTCTGGAGGCAGCAACAGATACTGAACAATGCCTAGTCCAGATGTGAGACAGTGGAATGGAGATTCTTCGTGTCTGTGCTGGCCACAAGTGCGGGATTGCAGAAGCATCCTCCACCAGGCTTCCCTCTCCAGCTGTGTTGCTCCCTGAGTTGTCTTTCCTCATGCTCAGTTTTCCTCTTACCTCACGTGGGTTCACTGCTGAATCAAGGCGATTAATTTATAACCTGCGCCCCAAACCCACAAAACAGCAGCAGTACATTCACTCAAGGTTCACTATCAGTAAAGAATTAGAAAAACTAATAAAACCTAATAACTCATCCCATTCAATATTTATATCTTTATCTCTGAAGTTTTCTTTTATATATACATTATTTTGTAAGCTGAATTAAACATTAACCTTCTTTATTTTTATAGAATATGTGGAAAATACAAATAATAAGTAAATGCTGGATTTTCACACTTACTTTAACAGTATAATTAAAATTCTTTCTTATAATAGTTATGAATAATTACAATAGCATCAAGATTGAAACATTGGTTAAACTTTATTTAGAAATTTAAAAAATGACCCAATGGCTCTTGCTCCATCATCAACTCAATGCATCCAGGAAAAAAAAAATCAAACTTTGTTCTTGATTTACAGGAAGAAAAAATATTGTTATACATAAAATAATTATTTTTTAATAATGGTTTTGCTGGATTTTTCAAGCGGAGTTGTAGTCTCCTGCTGGGGTCCCAGATGTGTCCCACCCTTATAAAATACAAGTTATAGGTTTGAGAGTCTCCATAGGAATCTTTGACTCCATCAACAGACAAAGAAATCATTCCTGAAATACGTCTGATGACATGACAGACTAGTAAAGTCAAATCTCTCCAGAAGCAAAAATTAACTATGATTACTTGATGTAAGACATCACTCAAACCAATCAAATGTTATTTTGGGAAATCATAAATTTATATCCAGCGTCAGTTTGTCACTCATTAAGTTCTTATAAGAATGATTAGGAAATTATCTTAATAAGTAAACGTTACTCTTAATCTCTTCTTACTTTGATGGCTTGAAAAATATAAGTTTATATCAATTCATTGGGTCTCCAAGTCTCTGCCTGCTTGAAAGGTTATTTATTCTCCTATTAATTAACCTTACCCAGATTTGTGAGGAATACATGCCTTGCTGAAGTCTGTGACAAATGCCTACCAAGTGTCAGCACGACCTTCAAAGGAAGGTTATGTAATTAATATTGATTAATACTTGTTGAGTACCTACTGTGCTCCAAGCACTGTATAAGGTGCTCAGGATCTAGGGGAATTTGGTTACCTCTTAGGTGTCCTCACACAGGGATATCCTGGGAGCTGAGTGCAGTCTTGCTGAGGTGTCATGTTAGTGACTGACATGGATCACCTCCCCCTAGCAGTCAGCAGTGACAGCAAGCAAAGCTGCTTAACAGGGAGCTACTGATCCTCCAGCTGTATTTGCTTGTCACTGCTTTGAAAGATGCTTACTTTGAAGAACTCAATCATACGAAAGGGGAAAATCACAATGCAACTTACAAATCGAGGAGTGGGGAGGCTTTGAAGCCACAGAGAAATAACCTTGTCAGAAACTCGAGAGCTCACAAAGACGACAAATGAAAATACAAAAGGAATCCATGAGGATGATGATTTAAAAAAAAAATCAGACTGTCCTTTAATAAGTGTTTATAAACTACTTAGCCCCCCTGCCATAGCTTTCCCAAAGTCAAAGAGGGTCTGAGCTGTATGAGGCCCAGGAAAAGAGTCATAGTCACAACCTCCTTCCGGGGAAGGTTTGTTCTCCAAGTTTCTCCCAGCATAAGTCTCAGCATTCTTTTTCCATCCATATTGAAAACAGAAAAAGGTCACTGTATATCACTGATAATTTATCAGCTCTCCAAACTGATATTATAGCAAACATCCTCAAGTAGACACAGGCCTCAGTCTTCAGAAAGAAATGAATGCTGCTACCTATGGACCCTATCTCTGCGGCCACCTACTTGAATTCTGTAGAAATCATACAGAAAAATAAGTACGTGATTAAAATTGCACCCAGTTATTAATTTTAAATGCCCCCCATGAGGACAATAAAGACTTACAATCAAAGAAAATGCTTTTAAAAAAAAATCAAGATTTTTTTTAACCAGTTTTAGTTTTAGCTTGGCCCTTTGAAATTACATTAAAATATTTTAATTACATTTGGCATTGTTTATTTTTAAATGATGGTGCAGACATCTGAAATGATTGGACTTTTGAACAAGCCAACAGCCTCATCTGTCGGGGTAGGACAGTCTTATTTATCTCCATTGTTTCCTGTCCCTCTGCCACTAGGACTCTGTCCCAACCCACAAGCAGCCTGTGACATAAGGCAGGAAGTGATGTGAAATCCCACTTACAGATGGTTTCTCCGTCTCACCTTCCTTCTATCCCCCCTCAAATCCAGATTGTTGTCCATGCCGGATCCACATTGATTTCGTTAAAAAAATAAATTAACATATGTCACCCCTCTAATGACCACCAGCTTTACAAGAACACCTCTGCATGCACTACAAGGTACACATGTGTGCTCCCATTCCCTGCCACCACCCCATCAAGCCCAAGTGATTCTGACCATGTTCCCCGTTGACTGTTCCAGAGCCTTGCATTCCTCAGAGTTCGTTCAGAATCTACCCTTCTAGATCACATGACTTGCCTTCCAAACATCACTTTCTCCAGGCAAGTAGCATTGCATCCTGAGCCACACTCACCTGGTCCTGCATTACACTCCTCAGACTGGGACTGAAGGCGTATCTTCTGTTAAATGCCTGCTGCCACCTCCGACAACTAACACTGCTAATCCAATGGGGACTTTCTCTGTTTTCCTTCACTACTGTGCCGCCCATGGCAACTGCAATGCCAGGTGGAGGTAACTTCTTGGCAGAAATAGGTTAAATGGGTGATTGCTTCTACTTAGTAATGCCTTTCATTACCTAAAAATAATTAACTTATGAAATACTCTAAAACTCGAGATTTTCACTGACTCAGATATGAATTGTGCTCATTGAGCCTAAATAAAGCAGCTCTACCATGAAGATAACATGTAGCCTTATAAAGAAAAAGTTGCAATATATCTTCCTTTGAAATCTTATAATATATTTTCTAAGAAATCAGTCTAATTTGTTCCTTCAGTTTTATGTGAGATCTGAGAAGATCTTAATTATGATAACATTGTTTAACAAGTACAATGGCTCACACAGTTAACTTATACTAAAGGTTCAAGTTCCATTAATTTTATATTAAAGCTAATTACCAAAGCTTAATGTGGTGTTTTAAAAATGTGGCCACGAGTTCTTGATAAACTTCTGTTAGAAGCTAGAGTCCATATGTGACATTTGAATATGGGACAACTTATGAGGGTCAGACAACAAACTTCTTAGGTCACAATAGGTTATGCAACCTCCCTCTCGTTCTCTGTGATGCTTACCCTGGGATCAGACAGAGACTACAGAAGTCTGATTACTCTGGGATTTCCACAATGAATCTCAAATAAGTTTCCAACTGCCCTAGTTTTTGTTTCCTGTTAATGTGATAAAACACCCTGACCAAAGCAATTTAGGATAGAAAGGGTTCATTTCAGTTTACAGTTTTAGGTTTTGTGCCATCACACCAGGGAAGTCACAGCAGCAGGAAGTGGAGACAACTGGTCTCATGGTGTCCTCAGTCACAAGAAGAGTACAATTAATTCGTGTATGCTTTGTGCTTAGCTGGCTTTTCTCTAAACCAAATCCCAACTCCAGCGAATGGTACCCAACACAATTGAGACAGTTCTCTGTGGGTCACAGTGATCTAATCAATACTTCATTGATACTTTCTACCCAGGTAATTCCGGATTGTGTCAAGTTGACAATTAAGACTAACCTCCACACCATCTGACAACTATCTATGTCTAATGTCCCATCCCACTCCAATCTTCAGAGGACCTCAGCCTATGACCAAATAGAATTCTACAAGAAAACCCTGCAAATACGCCTTCCTAAAGTCCTAACCCATAGAACCCAGCATCAAAGTAAGTAATTGTTGACTACGTTTCTTAACAGGGAAGCTGTAGAAATAAATATTTAATAAAGAAATCCCAAGGGTGTCTTCACTGCCTGCCTCAATGCTTCATATTCTCGAATGAAAGACACACACACACACACACACACACACACACACACACACACACAGCCTTTATATATTAATGTGTCTTGATCTTCCCAATAACTGAGCCTCTGGGTAGCTTCCACTTCCTCCCACCAATAATTCTGAGCTACTGATACTAAATTCTGTGATGTGTTTTGACTGCCCTGGACCTAGTAGGGCAGCCCTCTGGCCATGTTCTCCTGGTTCCTTCACAGAGCAGCCATACCTCTCAGCTCTACATTCTTCTCAGGCATGGTGTCTCCTCTCCTTTCTTTCTTCCACTCCTCTCTCTGAAGCCCAGGAATCCTAAAGTCTGTCTCTTCTCCCCAACTGTTAGCTGCTGGCATCTTTATTTACCAATCAGGATTAACTGGAGGCAGGGGTCCTCTGTGCCTTAAACAAAGACTCTCTCATACAAACAATTTGGGGAACCAAAATTAACACTAGAATACAACAACATTAGGCCAAACCCACTATAAAAAGTAACTTGTATGCATAAATAAGCAATTCATACACCAGAATATAAACTGAGTTACATTTCTTTTGGCCTAAAATATATTATTTATAGCCTGACCACAGTTCCCTCTCCTTCCTCTCCTCCCAGCTCTTCCTCCCCACCTTCCCTCCTCTTCACCCCCACACTATTCATCTTCCACTTCTCTCCAGAAAAGGACAGGTTTTCCATGGGGATCAAGCAGCCAAGGCACAGAAGTTGCAGTGAGACTAATGCCTACTCTCCTGTTGAGGCTGGATGGGGCAATTTAGTAGGAAGAAAAGGTCCCAAAAGTAAGCAACAGAGTTAGAGACAGGCCCTGCTCCCACTGTCTGGAGTCCCACAGGAAGCGTAAACTACTCAGCTATAATATGTACAGAGGGCCTATGTCAGTCCTATACAGACTTCTTAGTTGGCAGTTTAGTCGCTTTGAGCCCTTAAGTTCCCCTGTTGATTCTGTGGGTGTTCTTGTGGTGTCTATGACCCCTCTGGCTACAACAATCCTTGCCAGCACTCCCTTCCCCCACTCTTCTGCAAGATTTCCCAAGCTCTGCCTAACATTTGTCTGTGAGTTGTTAATCAGTTGCGGGGTGAAGCTTCCCTGATAACAATTGGCCTAGGGATAAGTCCAAAGGACACTTGCTGAGATATTGTCATAGCTGGTTTATTCATAATAGTCACAAACTGGAAAAAACGTAAATGTCCCTCAAATGAAGAATGGGTAAGGAAAATGTGGCACATTTACACAATAGAGTGTCACTGGGCTGCTAAAAACAATGCCATCCTGAAACTTACAGGCAAACGGATGAAACTAGAAAAACTATCATCCTGAAGAAAGTAACCCAGATCCAGAAAGACAAACATGGCATGCATTCACTTGTAAGCTGATATTAGCTCCAAAGTACTAGATACTCATGCTATAATCCACAGACCTAGAGAAGCCAAGTAAGAAGAAGAACTCAGTGGAAGAACGTGTGAATCTCCTTAAAAGGGGGAAATAGAGTATGTCACATTTTCTGTGTTCTATTTTGTTCATTTAAGAAATGAACTGGGTAAAACTTCAGTGGGCTTTCTAAGAATTAGCTCTGGAAGCAAAGAACCGGACAGCACTATTGGCTTTGGTGTGTTTCGAGGCAGTGCACTGCGGTTGCATCTTACCAAGATGCAGTAGTCAGACTCTGGGCCTACAGTCTGGCTTCAGTCCAGCTGTTCAATATGAGGATAAGCAAACCTTCCCTTGTCCCCAGTGCTCAGTGTATATACCCTGTTTTTCATTATGAAAACAGTTAACTGGACCTTTCAGAATGGCAAATGTTGGAAGAAGCCTCAGACTTCTGAGTACTCTGAGTACTCTCTTTGCACCATGTTGACTGAAACAAACCAACCTGTTTTATCATCTGCAGCATGTATTTTGGGATTTTATAAATTTTTAATTGTTTCTGTGCATGTTGTATATGTGTGTGTATGTATTCGTGTGTGTGTGTGTGTGTGTGTGTGTGTGTGTGTATGTGTGTTAATTGTTGTGTGTGAGTGCATGCCTGCCTGTAAGTGCTGGTGGCCGAGGTAACTGGATCCTCCCTGGAGCTGTAAAATTCCTGAAGTGTGGGCTGAGAACCGACCTCGGGTCTTCTAGAACTGTATGTGCTCCTAACCATTGAGCCATCTCTTGGGCCCAATGTCAACATATTTTAAAGAGTATATTTTGTGACTTCTATCAGTACTTCTTGAATTTTGGAAAGACAATAGAGGTTTGTTGGTTTACATTTTCCTTTTCTTTTTGTCTTTCTTTTCTATCAAAAAGATGTGAATGTGTCACAGGAGGAAAAAAAGAGAAGCAAAAGAGAAGAAAACAGTGAAGTCTGCAAACTCTTTTCTCTGAAGAACAAGCAGCTTCAGCTGCGAAGGGCGTGTGCTCACAGTCACAATGCCTAAACTCCACTCTTCAACACAAAAGCAGCCACAGCCAAGCTTACTGGACAGGCTGTTGCTGTGTCCATGGAGACTTCATTTACAAAAACACATGGTGGGCCAGAGAAAACCCACAACTCGACTTCCCAATCCCTGTCAGATGGTGTTGGGAACCATGTGCAAGCGGAGACGAAATAATGCTGTTTGTGGTAAGTTTGCAATAATAAAGCTCACTCAGAAACAGAGGGGTGACCAGCATGAGATTTGTGTCACAATGTTATGGTTTCATTGCACACCCAAATAACAGTATCTAATCTAACAATAGCGTTGACTTAGAATGGAGTCCTCATAAGTCAAAACACAATTATTTTTTTGTTTGTTTCTACAGCTTGCTTTACTGGTACCCTGTAGAAGTTGATTTAGTTCTTTGAGGAATAAATGCTGTTCTAGCTCAACAGAATCACTAATGCCACAACCTCAACATTTGACAACTTAGAGAGACCTTTTCCTCTCGTCACCAAGTCCCGGTAAACACGGCATTCTCTAATCATATGACATATTTTTCTGTTCTCAAAGCCCTTTGAGAAGTCTCCCGACCTTAAAATAGTAAAAGACTTCATTTGGCCAGCTAGTAGTATATGATCTTTCTTCAGAAGGACAGCATCTTCACTGCCTCTATAGGGTTTCAAGCTATCCAACGTACATTTTTTAGAAGATTATTTATTCAGTGTGTGTGTGAGTGTGTGTGCCTGAGTATGTGTATGTACACCAAGTGTATGCACTGCTCATAGAGATCAAAAGAAGGTGTTGGATGCCCTGAAGTTGGAGGTCCAAGCAGTTGTAAGTGGCCATGTTCATGGTGGTGCTGGGAACGGAACCAGGACCTCTGTAAAAGCACTAAGTACTTTTAACCACTCAGTCTCTCCTGATACATGTCGTATTCACACTGTCAGCTCCGTAAAGCTCCACCACTGCCGAATTCTAGCAGTTTCAGGACAAAGAGACATGAGTAAGACCTGTAGAGACCCAATCTACATTTCTAACTCACAACTGCTAGTGAGTTATATTTGGTTTTAGATTCAAAAAGAATGCCTTGTTAAACAAAAATATTTGTTTCTTTTTCTGTGTTAAAAGCAAATAGACTTTAGAAGAAATTTCCAAACAAAAAGACTCTGCTTTTGTTCTAAGTATGTATAGATATCATATCTATATTTATAGGTATAATAGATTAAATAAACTGATAAAGGAACAAACTAATTAAATATATAAAGTAGTGTTGTAATGTCTTAGGAATATATAAATGTGCATGCATCGTAATATAAAATGCAAAATGCCAACAGGATACCATTCTTCTCAGCCATTTCCATCTAAACAATGGTGACTTTTGAAGGATTTCCTTTGAAAGCTCATAAAATTATCCACAGTGAAGAATCCAAATTGCCATAAAGAGTAAAAATTATTCTTATTTTCACCCACAGGTAATTCAAAATTGCTGTGTAATTTTTCTTCAAACTTCATGAAAATGAATTATCCAGAAAATAAGTCTCTAAAGTTTCACAATAACTGTGGAGGCAAGAGGTGAATGCTCTGCCCTGCAGTCTACAGAGCACACACACACACACACACACACATGCACACACACACACACACACACACACATACACACACACAGGCATAGCTCCTCTTAACTGATCAAATAAAGTTTTATTAAACGCAGTGTGTATCAGCTTGAGAGTGATTGTTTGTGCCATTCTATGTGTATGGACATCCTGTGTGACTCTAGCCTGTGAATATATTTGTGACAAAATTTAAGAGAAAGCCTTTAAAAATGGGACTTTTCCGTGGAAGAAAACACACAGCCACATAATAGCGGCACAGGAGACAATCACACAAATGCTATGTGTGTTTGTAGCTGAGATTAGAATGGGAATTGGAGGTGTGAACAGAGGAGTTCAGGAACACTTGCTTCTAACACAGAGAAATGTCACTGGTGAGTGATAACCGACCCGTGGGAACAAACAGGAGAGGATTGCAGAATCGATAAGCTAGGTTGTGTGACTAATTGAGAGTCATTACTGAAATTCAGAATTCTCTGCACGCTTCAGTTTATCATTTTAAAGTAAATGATTATTTTAAAATATTTCTGAAGTTGCCTGGAAGGCTGCTTAAATTTGTGGCTGTTTCAGCTGTAATTAACAGTGGTTAGTGCTGATATTTTTAGTTCTGAAGCAGAGGAGATTAAGAGCCTCACCAGTAACTTTTACCCTCAGTTGCTGGCAAGTCTGTGTTCCAACTCTCCTTTACCGTCGTCCTGAGGAAGATGCCATGTTAGTGAAGCAGAATTGTCATATTCCAAGTGGGAAACGGGTCACCTCTAATGCAGAAAGGAACGGCCCTTGGACAGCAATTCTCTGAGATGGGGTAGAGTTGGGGCAACACATAATTTCAAGTGACCATACGGCACCCTCACAGTGTAGGGAAGAAATTCGGTATCTCTGAGCATTAAACCATCAGTTCGACAGAAGAAAAAAGATGCAGTCACTGCAAAACCTAGGCCCTGGATATTCCGAACCAAAAAACAGCTAGTCTTCTAACCTGTAAATGTCCCTCCGTGCCCCCTCATACACACACACACACACACACACACACACACACACACACACACACATACACATCGGGGGCTACTTATTGAACACAGAAAATAAATAAATAGAAAAAAAGAGGTTCATCATTTTTTTAAATGGAAAGGATGGGAAAAATACATTATTTTAAAATGGTAATATAGAACCCACACTCTTTTTATTGCTTCTGTGAGAGGAAGTACCTCTTAATTTTAACAGTATGGATGGCCCACTCGAAGAAATAAACCAACAAACCTAAAGCTAAAGAGACAGAGGCTCTACCTGCTCTCCCCAGGGCACAGAAACCTGCAACAGAGAACTCTGGTTCCCAGAGACTGTGTCTGACAGGAGGTCAGAGGCTCTGAAGCAGCTGACCGTCACTCTGAGCTTTCTTGGAGCTATGTCAGTGCCAGCCTGGGAACCTGTGCCCTGTCCTGTGGGGATGGAGTGAATCAATCACACTACATGATCATCCTTTATTCTCCTCCCAATCCTCTCAAGCCACTCCCCACTTCCCCCCTAATGTCAGGCCTACCAGCCCTAGATAGGTTAGGTAAGCAAAGACTTTAGAAGGTGGAAAGACAGTCTTTTCATCTTCTGGCAGGTTGATTCTTTGTTGGGTCCCACTGTAATCAGATTTGGGTTACTGCAGCTGTCCCTTTCCCATAAAATGACAGTGACAGTCTTGTAGAATAGTTTCTTCTTTTGCTCTCTTCATGGTGACAATATAACGTTCCAGGCTGCACAAGTGAACTGTCCTCTCTCAAGGACACAGCAGCCTTTGTGTGTCATGCCTGAGTTCAGGGAGGGCGCTTCTGTTCTTGCCTCCAGTGGGCTCAGTTGTTCCAAGCTCCCCCCACCAGGTCCCCACCACCCACTCATTCATCCACACACAAGTTAACTGAAACTTCCCCACGCCACACCCAACACTGCCACACAAGAGCCTTTGTTCTCTGTTTTTAATCATCAAAATAGCGATGCCTTTTCCCCAGAGGAAGACCATCTCAAGTAGTCTGATGTGTGGTAATGGGGGGTGGTGGGGCTCCATTTTAAACTCTAGCTCTCTGTTGTGACTAACGTTAATTTAAATATCCTGCATCAAAGAGTTATGCTGTGCCTGTAAGCTGCATTAAAACCCACCATGACATTTCCTTGTTTCAGAAAGCCGCAACACAATCTGCAAAGCATTATAAATTTTAAGCACAGAATCTTATCTCTAGTTTCTTGTACGTTTCAAAATTCTCCAAGATACTGATGAGAGACAGGGCCCACATTCCAAGACCAATGCCACAAGTTTGGTGTAAGTTGAGGGAGGAAAGAATTAAAGTAACAGATGTTTGGGTTGCCGAGTCCTGTTATTTTCAAAATTTCATCAACAATGCAAAGTTTTAAATTAGAAATGTACTATAGTTCTATTGTTCCCTATGGAAATTTATAACTAAAACCAGAGTCTTGGAATTCATTTTCAAACAAATATTCTGACGTTGGTTTTGAGCATGGAGGAACACATCCTCTTAGAAGAGAGGAGGCAACTCCAGTCTGATCACAGCCCAGCCACTCCACAGAGCACCAGGAGGGGGACTCAGTGGGTGGTAACTGCTCTAACAGACTTCATGACTCCATGAGGTTGCTTCCCAGCCTTCGATTGTCCAAGGAAAAACTTAGAGGCTGTTCACTGTGACAGTTAGGAGGGTTTTATGCCTGGGCCCATCAACTCTCAGGATACCTCCACATGAGGTACTCTTGTTCACTTCAAAGGCACAGGCGCCTCAGAAGCCCCTCCAGAAGGCTTGTCTGCATCATCTCAGCCCTCCAGACTGCTCAGCCCCTGCCAGGGTTTTCCTTCCCTGTAAGGAAAGCTATTTGCTCCCTCCTGGCCTCAAAGGGAAGGGAGAGCAGAATTGCTCATTGGCTCTCCAGCTTGTATGGTTGATGGAGGTTGGTACCCATGTCCAAACATTTCGGAGCAGCACAATACACAGAGCTATGTAATTATATAAGATTAGGAAGAGCACTGAGAAGATCGAGGTGGAGTAAAAGTTGGAGCTGTTGAGCTGGTCTATGAGTTGTTGGTGCCTTTTGTTATCTTGGTGCCTAAAATTCTTTTTGTCCTAGATCAGCCTTCTCGTCTTCCCTGAGAAACCACTCCAGATGCCTTTCACTGATCTCTCCACTTTCTGTTCACTTAAAAATGCATGGAGTATCTTCTGCCAAATTAGCACTCTATTCTATATCTACCTGTTTTAGTCTCAGTGTTATATTTTTAATACTGACTCCACAAATTGATTTTGAGTTTCTGAAGGGCAGACAGAATGTTTTATATTTACTGCTGGGGCCTATCACAAGAATGGTAAAGAGACTGGATCCAAGAGAACCATTTGGTGCATGCCTTATTTTCAAAACAAATCTCAAACTAAGAAGATTCTTTTTAAGGGGCTTTTTGATGATACAATGAAATAATGTTACCTCTACACTTTTATCAACATACTTGAAAAGTTCAAGTGGGAGAACTTTGTCCAAAAGCTGTACTATTCACAGTTGGTGTGTGTGTGTGTGTGTGTGTGTGTGTGTGTGTGTGTGTGTGTGTGTTTACATGCCATAGCACAATGTGAACTTTAGATAATACTGGGTAAAAGTTGATTCCCTCCTTCTACCATGCAGATTCTAGGGATTAATCATTAGACATGGCAATAAATGACTGTTAGCTGCTGAAAATTTTCCTGGGTGGTCAGCTGACCTGCAGATCAAAATAAACACAGAACTGACATAAAATTTGGTTTGAGCATAATCAGAAGTCAGAGTCTCAAGACTCAGGAGGATGCTAGATCAACCAGAGATATGCTCCAAAATGGCTATGTTTTTCAGGTCCGCCTTTCTTCAGAGCTGTCTTAGCTCCTTCTTGCAACAACATTAGAAACAATACAAGTGGGGAGGTGGGGCTTCTGATGCATGCTAAGTACATGAGGGTAAAGCAGTCAAGCTTCGCTGAGACCATCCGTAGAGGAGGGTTGTATTACGCCTCCAAATGTAAAAAGTTCTACAAAACCTAGAACTCTAATCAAGGCAGTTTGTGGGAAGAAACTCTGGGAGGCATTCAGAGTGGGATTTAGTAAAGCAGTCGTCAGCCCCAACACTCATTTGTATGCGACTTGTAGAGTGACCTAGTGCTTTTGGCAGTAAAGGGGAACACAGAGTAGGGATAGATTCTGTGGGAAATTTCAATTGTGAAGGGACTCCAAGTAATCCGTGATTGTCAGGTGGCACTTCACTTTCTGACAAGAATAAGGTGCCTTTTGAGGGACACATGCCTGATACTGGAAATGTAGCCAACTACCCAGAGCTAGTGAAGCCAGGCATCTGGAGGAGACCCTACCACCAGCACTTACTAAGCCAGCATGATCACTGCTAAATACTTTTCTTCTTATTCACAGGTAAATGTTGCTCTCACCCTTCCTCAAGGACACTTCTCTTTGCAATAGACAGACAACCACAAAGAATCCAAACACAGTAGTTTTGAGAGCCCATATCAAGGAGATAGATACATCTACAAAAATCATCCCCCACACAAGGGAGCCAGAACATTAGGGAGTTTTCTGTGAGATTATATCTTTCTTTCAGAAACATAATAAAATCTGACATTGCTGTCTAAAAATTACCTGAACAAGGGTCATGAAGCAGAAACCACACACACACACACACAGACACACACACACACACACACACACACACACACACACACACACACACACCTGTAGGCAATGATGAAACAGGAAAAAAATGGAAAAAGGAAAAATAGACTTCCTCCAAGAATAACACCAATTAGTTATCCAATAACTTCTGAGAATATACAAGAACCCCAGCTGAACAATAGAGACACCAACCTAACTACAAAACTTACAGCACAAAATTTATCCTGTGTACAAGAAATTCAGGCACAGGGGATGGAGCAGAGACTGAGGGATTGACCAATAACAGACCCAAATTGAGACCCATCCCAAGGGCAAGCACCAATCCCTAACACTGTCAATGATACTCTATTGTGCTTTCAGACAGGAGTGTAGCATGTCTGTCCTCTGCGAGGCTCCACCCAGCAGTTGACTCAGACAGATGGAGACACCCACAGCCAAACGGTGAATGGAGCTTAGGAACTCTTATGGAAAATAGAAGGAAGGATTGTGGACCCCAAACAGAATAGGAACTCCACAGGAAAACCAACAAAGTCAACTAACCTGTACTCTTGGCGCTCTCAGAAACTACTATGAACTCCCAAGCAAAGATCATACATGGACTGAACCTAGGACTTCCCAGTTATATGTAAGCAGATGTTCAGCTTTGTCATCATGTGGATCCTGAAACACTGGTGTGGGGACTGTTCCAAAAGCTGGCGCCTGTCTGTGGGATGTGTTCTTCTAGCTGGGCTGCCTTGTCTGGCCTCAATGGGAGAGGAAGCACCTAGCCTGGAAGAGACTCAGAGTCCCAGGGGGTCCCACCCTCTCAGAGGAGAAGGGCAAGGGGTGTGGGAGAAGGATTGTCGGAGGGGGTGACTGGGAGTGGGGCAATGAGCAGTTTGTAAAGTAAATAAGTAAAAAAAAAATAAAATTTAATTTAAAAAATTATCTCTTAGTACATTGTGTGGGACAAGTCCCAGTCTATAACAATGTCTACACTCAGGTTCCTGCCAAGTCATTCTACAAACAATTATCCAAGTAAAGTTTAAAAGTAACAATTATGTTTTCTTTTAAAACTGAGACTTGGTCTTTTCAGACTCTTTGGAATTGTATGAACCCAATTTTTCAAGTTGAAGAATGCAAAGCAGATGAAAAGCAACCAGATTTTTTTAAAGTAAAGAACATAAAAAAATCATAACCCACCCTCACTCTCAGTCTTCCAGAGCTAATTATATGAATTTAAGATAGCATAATCTGAAATTCTAGAAGCACCCTCACCAACATTCTTTATATGTATAAAAACAGCTTATGATAATTTCAGATCAATAACATGAGAGTCAATACGTAGTTTCTAAGGTTTCTAAGCATGGCCAGTTTCAGATACAGTCTTCGTTGAGTGCACAGCACTGGTAAATGTCAGAACCCTGTGGATTCTGTATCACACACTGCCCAATGCTCAGCTCCTTCTTAGCTCATTTTCTATGCACATCACTCAGGAAAAAACAAGCTGCCTCTTGCTCTAGGCCTGCTCATCTGATGTGAAGACAAAGCTCCTAGAACATTTTTGTTTTGTTGTTATTCAAACAGAAAATAATGTTTTCCTATGATGTCCTGTATGAGGGATTTGTTTTAAGGACAGTGATCCAAATAACAAACAAACAAACAAAACATACAGTAGTCTTGGGGAATTCCATTATTTCAACTATAAACAGACGACTCCGAGGCTGGTGAGTTTGTCTCCGACCACTCTCTCCAGAGTCAAGAGTCTCTAGCAGCTTCGTGAGCTATTTTTGTCTCCAAGCTGCTGCTCACATGATTTTAACAAGGAATACCTAAAGTCTATACTATACAGAAAGGCTTCCCTCAATCCATCTCAGTCCTGACCGGGCTCCATAGCCTACAGTAAGCCCCAGAGCATCCCAGGGCAACTTACACTCAGTGTTAACTTCCACCCAAGAAGTCTGATAGCAACTGTTATATAGGTCTCTGTTCCAATACGTAGCTTGACTGCCCCGCAGCATCGTATAATTATATCAGGAAGTCTGCCATAAGTGTTGGATATTTAATTTGGTCAAACGTCCAGAGACAGCAAGAAATAGATACAAGTCAAAGAATAGACAATTAATTTTGCATACGCAGAGCTTTGTCCAGACCTA
Organism: Micromys minutus; assembly: GCF_963924665.1. Lineage (NCBI taxonomy): Eukaryota > Metazoa > Chordata > Mammalia > Rodentia > Muridae > Micromys > Micromys minutus. Next base: position 6,167,377 of record NC_137980.1, on the reverse strand, counting down.
TCCTCATAAGAAACACCCCCAAAGCCACTTACCTCTAAGAATCCTAGGAACATGAAGATAAAACTTAGATCTATAGGTGATCTTAACATGGACTCATTTGCCAGGTTACTGAGTGGCAGGTTGTATTCTACCGGAAGGGACCATGGACAACAAATGTGTGGTACAGCATTGCTGCCTGTGTTATGTCCCTTCCCCATCTTCTGACAATGGCTGATATTTCCACCTAACAAGCTGTATCACAATAAGGAACACAAAACCCAAGCATACTGAACACATACAGGGACTGGGATCTTGAAATAACACACACATATCATAACAAAGTATTCAATATAAATAAAAGGACAAAGTAAAAAGCATTTTGAAAGTAATGACATCGTTTTATCCACATCTAAATGATTTAGTAGATTGCTGGCATTCTCTGTGTGTGTTTTTCTGAATTATATAATATTAAGATAGGAAATCATTTCACTTTTCCATGAATTCTCCAGGTAAGCTAATGCACACATGTATGCACGCATAGACACACACACACACACAAAATCACACATAGAACATGTACACTCATAACATACAAACACACATACTCTTACACACTCACCCACATACCATCTCTCACATGTAAACATATACACTCACACTCATTCATATACAAATATTCACACACATTCACACATACACACACACTCATATATACACACCCACACATTAACTTACACACACCACTCACACACAATCACACACACACACACACACTCACATATACACACACTCACACAGATATACACACACACTAACTCATTCACAAACCACACACACACACACACACACACACACACACACACAGAGTCTTTTATGGTCTTAATACCCACCTCAGACATCCATCCACGTAGAAGCAAATGCTACTTCGGAAGTTGTCTCTAGCTTGTGCTTGTTGCTCTTGCTCATTAACAATTCAGCAAAGATGACTCTACACCCCAAGGACATTTGGAAAACTATGAAGACATTTAGTCTGTAATAATGGGAGTAGATTTGTTACTGGGGATACTGCTAAATAATGAACAGGACTATGTAACACAACAAAGACTTACTGGTTTCAAAAAGTCATTGTGTTAAGTTTGAAAAACAAAACTGGCTCTAAGCATAAAAGTGGTACATAATTTTATGGTTGCTTCTAATTTACCAATAGTCACTTTACTGATTTGTGGTAGGGGAACTTATTCAGGAAAGCCAAAGCCTTATTCCTAAATCAGTAATTCCCAATTCAAGATCTACTGACAATGTGCACACAACAGCATCTCTGCAGAGACCAGAATAATGGTGACTTCCTATTCAACGGTGCGAGAAATTAAAAAGGAAGCTGGACACTCATTTAATCCCACAACCTGGGAAGGACTGATAGGCAAATCTCATCTCTGTGAGTTCAAAGCCAGCTGGATCTATAGAGCAAATTCCAAGATAGCCAGAGCTATGTAGTTACACTCCATCTGAAAAGAAAACCAGAAAAGAAAAGAAAGAAGAAGGAAGGAAAGAAGGAAGGAAGGAAGGCAGGAAGGAAGGAAGGAAGGAAGGAAGGAAGGAAGGAAGGAAGGAAGAAAGGAAGGAAGGAAGGGAAAAAATAAGTAGAGCATCAAGAAGTGGCCTAGATTTCAAAGAACTGATTAGAAGAAATTCCTTTCTGAAGATGATCCCCAGAAGTGTCTCAGTGGGCATGGAGCTGAGTAGTAACAGATAAAATTAGGTTCCTTACAATAAGCATCACAGATGGTGTCAAGGTTGGTGGGACTCTTATCAGGTTGAAGTTTGCTTTCTTCCTATTATTCTCTTATAATACTTCCAAGCCTCAAAAGCTTTATAAAGTACAGCCTCATGTTTGCTGAGTTTAGGAAGTTGTAGATTCTGTAGCCAGAAATCTCACTAGAGACCATGTAGTTAAAAGTGACACCGCCGAGGGATTCAGGAAGAGGGGCCAGAACTCAAGGGACACACTGAGTTTGTTAAGCAGTGGGAAAAAGACACTGGCTAGAAGCATCTGGAAGACTTCATAGTCAGGGGATAGTTCTGCAATACAGCGGGGAAGTTTTAAACCATTCCTCTCATAGTACGGGTGTGTGACTCTCAAGAAGAAGCCTGTCCTAATATCCTGACACCATCTCCGCCCTATAGCAAGCAGAAGGACAGATTTCAGAACACAGTGGCTCATGCTTTTCTCAGTTACAGTCTCTTTTTACATTTAAAGATTTGCCATGGATGTTCTTTTAGCCCCTCATAATCGGCTTGTGTGAAGCCTATTTAATTGACAAGAGGACACATTTGCTAGACTCGGGCTCAACCCTGGTTATCTCTTCACATGGCCTCTTTTTTGTCGGTCACACTCGATTCTCTCTTTACTGGTTAACATCTCAATGAAAGAGCTGCCAACTGAGAACAGGACTACAGAGCAACATGGCCTCAACAAGAGGGGAAAACAGGCAGCTTCAGACACTGACCAAATCAAGAAGCACTCCACCCAGGTGATAGCTTGCCCTGGCACTGTCCCAAGTTCCACCGCCAAGAACCCTGCCTCGGGGCACTTTGGCATGTCGCCAAGCTCTGTCATGTAATGATTGCCAGTCCTTTTCCAGACTTAGAACTACTTTGTTAGAGAGGCATCATTACCCACCAAAGAACGTCTAAGGGAAAATTGAGTTGAATAAATTATTAGCAATTTTATAATAAACTTCAAGTCATCTTCCATACATTTTCTTCAAACTGCCAAAGTAATTTATATATTAAACATTTAGCTACTACCATCCTTCCTTGTCAACTCTCCCTGGTGCAAGATTCTTAAAAGTAGACCATTAGATTCCAGGAGAGTTTAAGCTATGAAACGCCTGGAGGCAGATTGGGGAGGAGGCATTCTTAGAGGCTTGCCAGCTTCATGGTCTCAGAAGAAGACCTGATGGAATTCAGAAACTTTTCCCCACAAAAGGAATGGATATGAGCCAGGGAGCCAGCTATAGGGGTAGCTTTACTGCTCGGGTGACAGTCCCTTAAAATACAGAAGGTATTTTCAAACCCCAGATAGTAGGGTGGGTCCTCCTTGCTTTCGGTATTTATTTAGTAGTGGTCGCTGAGAGACTGCAGTGCAGTCGCCTGTTTTTGTTCACCTTGCAGGAGCAGCGTGCAGGACTGCTGAGCCTCAGAACACCATCGTGAGAATTTTGGCATGGATCATAGACAGAATTTCAAACACGAGCAGCAGCTATTCTTCTAGTAATAACCTAGAGTGAGACTCATTTCTCTCTCCCATCTTACATATATGGTTGCCAGCTCCAAACTGAGTAAGTAGAGTAACTTCAAACAAAGTTAGCATGAAGTTTTCTTAAAACACCAGGGACATGGGATACGCCCCCTCAGAGTGTTCTTCACTTAAGTGCACGTGGCTTTTGGCTGCTTTAATAGTAGAATTACTATACATGTTGTTTCCATCTTCCTTATGTAGAACAGTAAAACACAAAAATACTACTAATCTCCCAAACTGTGTGCCGGCAAACACACAAGTGCGCACGTGCACCCACACACACACACACACACACACACACACACACACACACAGTCACACACATAAGCACTAAGCTTGTCAACAACTTTAGCAAAGCAACATACAAATGATAATTAGAAACATGTGTCTCCAGCAAAGAGGCACAGGAACTAAAAGGTCATCTTTTTCCAAATGACCTAATTAGAAGAGCCTGGAGTGCCGGCCACAGCATAATGGCTCTGCACAGCTTTTAACTCAGATTTCCTGTTTTAAAACAGTGCCGTTTACGGCCCACGCAGCAAATATGAATTGTCACTTAATGCCAACAAAATTAGGCTTCCCAACAACACCTGCCTCCAGCAATCTCCTCTTTGTTAGGCCCATTGGCGGAGGATTGCTGATTTGCTATCCCAGAATGACCATTGAGAATGTAATACCAGGAAGGCTGCCAAGTTGAGAACAACGATTTCATGTAGAAGGGAGCCTGCCTGGTACTTTACATTAATGCCAATTGAAATATGCATGAATAGACCAAAGGGAAAAGCCGTTGTTCTGAATCACACTGTTAGTGAATGCTTCTTAGATTCCCTTTTCTGGTCCCCCAGGCTCGGATTTTTGATGCTGAATAATTTTAATTGCCCAGAGGAAAAGAGACACACACTGGCTGAAAATGCTGCATGGTGGGAACTCAAACAGGCACCCAAATAGAATTGTCAATTTAAATAGATGTCGTTGTAAATTTGTATTTAATCGCCCTCATATTTATTCAATGTGTTGTGATGTTTCATTAAGGATTCATTTTGCTTGTCTGTTTTGTTGCCTCAGTGAGCCCATCTGAACACCCAACTAACGTTTTGTGCAGTGGTGATAGTATCCAACGTCAAAGAAAAAAATACCTCAAGAATAGCAATGGAGACTGAACTTTTGTATATATTTCTCAGACATCTTTGTAACTCAGCCTAGTCATATTATTGAGTGGATCTGCAAGATATAAGAATAAAGAACTTGTATGCCTCCCAAGATACCTTTCTGGAAATGGTCTGCCTTGTGATCTCTGTCTGGCTGTTCTTGACTCTACACTGTTATTCTAGAACTGCCTTGGGTAACAAACATGACTCCTGACAACCTTGGATGATATACATATATATGTGGCCTTTCTTGAAAGAAATAAACTATTGTCCTTAACATACTAGAGATTAACCTCCCTTTTGATAGTAAGCTAACTTGTACTTTGACTAATGAAAACAAATGGGACAGCAAGAAGTTGACTCTAGTCAGTATGCACCTGATCTCATATATAGTCACAAACGCAACACAACACAATGACCAGCAAAGAACTTCATGTTCAACAGTGGCTATGTCATATAAGCCAGATATGTGCAAAACCATCACACATGTCCTCTCTGCTTCTTCACCATGATGCAACTGTCCTGCTGAATCCATCTTAAGATCTACCTCCATCATTAAGCAAAGCATGACTATAAAGCCTTCCTTGCTAAACAAATGAAGAATAACTTTAGGCCCCTCCACCTTTTTTTCAACTTTTGAACTAAACCTATCTGGAAAATAAACCATGGTTTGTGTAACCTGTTCAACAGGATGGGAAGGATAGGCTGTTGTGATTTCAAGATCCTACAATGAAACAGTCTTCATTTTACTATGACTTCAAGTAGGTGATACATAAAATATTTTTTTATGCCATCGTGTTAAAATACACATGTTTGTTTTTATAACCCTCCAGATAAGGAATCATTAGATACATTCATTTTGCTTATCTAATTGATATTTCAAATTCTACTGACTGGTCTCTGTCCCTTGAACCCATGATCACTCAAGAAGCTCATTCAGTGGGCTTTTCTGCCTCTCTGACAAGTGTATGTTTTATTCTCTTTCTCTACCCAAAGTTTATAGTCTAGGTCAGCTGCTAGTGTTTCTCTATTCTTACCTCTTCGTAAGTCCCTAGAGTGTGCGTCAGCCTCCTCCAAATCTACTAAACTTTTACCTGAGAGGTGACTACTCTATGTTAATACCTGTGTTCATGCATGACTTACTTAGACATTGGATGGTTATTGCCCCTCTCCCATACAGCATAAAATATACAGATTAGGATACAAAGCATAGCACTTGAAGATTCCCCACAGCTCTGTAATATTAAATTGTCTTAAAGAATCTCCTTGACTTTCTCTTGATTTCCATGGAAACACATCATTATGCTTTCCCATCCTAGTGCTCTGAATATTCTGTTGATTTACTAGGTTACCGTCGGCTCTCACGACTCCCTGGTAAAGATTTCCTTCAATGTTCAATACCAGGTGTTCTCTCTGTGTGCTTTCTCATTTTGAAATAACATTAGATTTCTCGGCTTTAAAGTCCATGTTTCATAGAATGGCACTCATCCATGTTGGTACCTGAACTTACATGCTGACTTCAGTCCTACAGTCACATTGTTCCTTATTTATGCACTGCCTGCCAAATCCTAATATGCCCAGAATTAAAATAAATTTATTTTCCTGGTGGATACTTTCATTCTCATAATCTACCTAGAATGTTCTTCTGATCTATTCCCAAGTCAATACACAAATGTTTCTCTCTCTGTGATATAATCAATATTTCTGCACATTAATAAAAGCATAATTTCCAAATATATATATATATATATATATATATATATATATAATATTTTGTGGCTTCTTTAATTCAGTACAGTTCAGTCTTGAAAGTAAAAGGCATGTGCCTTCTCTCAGAGGATGATTTTTTTTTTTTTGTGCAGGGAAGGGCAGGTAGGCAAGAGATGAAAGAATAAAATAAACTACCATATGAGCACATCAATTCTGATAAGATGGAGGGCTGACTGATGGAGGCCTGCTGTGACTGAGAGTTCCCATGCACCACCTATGGTAGTGCTCATTAATGGTGCCAGCATTTCGGAGACAGAGGCAGAAATATCACAAGTTCAAGGTCATCCTTGACAACATAGCAAGCCTGAGGCCAGTCTTGGCTATATGGTACCCTCTTCTAAAAAGTTATGAATCTCAAAAACAAAGTTTTTTGTTTCTTTTGTTTCTAAGGCCCTACTTCCCACTCTTGCTTTTTTAGACAGATTCCTTCAGTGTAACCCTTCTGCACCATTACCCCACAGCAAAATCAGTTAAGTATTCCTGGATCCTTCCATTTCTGTTACAACAAAATGGGCCACTATAAATTTCCTCCGGCTTGTCTGTGGTTACCGATAAACCAACTGTCTATTGTTCTATTTCAGATTCTACTTTTAGTTCTTGGACTATTTCTTAAACAATTCAGAAACTCTACATATTACACTCATCATTCAGTGCTTCGGTTCCCACTCACATTTTTTTTTTTCTGATTTACTTCACCATTCTCGGTTCTCTGATATGAAGAGACAGAAAAGCAAAGAATATGTCCGAGTCTCTGAGACTACTTACAGGTCACATTTACTGACCACTTAGGAGTAATGCTTATAGCATGTTGACATACTGCTCGGCACCACATACACTGCCAGGACATTCATCTGAGGTCATCAGAAATTTCTGCCCTCAAAGGCCATTTGAATCTAAGACAAGCTGCCCCAGGAAGTATCTACTCACTGTGAAACTTCTGTTACCACTTCCTAAGTCTCACCCCGAGTTCAGCTGCTGATGACTCAGGTCCATGACTGCCCCACATCTCCTATGGAGCCTGGGAATGTGAGAGAGATACTATCATCAGGCCTAAAGGCTGTGTCTCCTGGCAATGTCAAAGCTACATATAAAAAAGATCATCAATGTGACTATCAAAACAGCTGAACAAGAACAAAAATAATAGGCCTGCCAAAGTAGACAGGGAAAGCCTATGCAGGAGGCATGAACCCTAAGCAAAGAACAACAGGCAACTAAGCAATGTTGAGTGGAAGAAATCATCCTCCCCAGAGAAGCACACACCCACTGCTCAACAAATAGCAAATGGTCATCCCTGAAAATATGCATATAAAGAATACTACACAAACTGAGCAGGTTATCTTTAGGAATATATATTTACATATGTACATACACGTATGCATACATATACATACATGTAATAAAAATTAATTAAAAGAGGCCATGAATTTGAAAAGGAACAAGGAAAAGTATGGGATGGAGGAAAGGGAAGAGGAAAATGTTGCATTTATATTAATCTCAAAAAATAAAAGAAGTAATAAAAAAGAGAAAACTAAAATAAGAAAAATTATAGAACTAGAAAGCATATCCAACAACCACTTGTAAATAAAAAGGAATGAAAACAATAACCATGCTATCTCCTGGGACAGACTGTTAGCTAGTCTGCTCCCTGGAAGACATCGAACCCTGAGGCATTCTAGAAGATCCCCTATATTCGGAGCATTTGATACCACATCCTGAGGATATTCACTGCACTCTGGACACCACAGCTTGAAGGCATCTCAGGGGTTTCTCTGTACACAGGGCAACTGGGAAATTAACACCACACAGGGGCTCTGTGGTATGCAGGGCAACTGGTCCAAAAGACTGAAAGCCTCCCTAGAGTTCTGCTGCACACGGGAAAACAGAAACCACAGTCCATAGGTACCCCTGGAAAACAGCTTCACACAGAAAAACAGCTTGACTGTTCCTCTGAAGACCCAACAGCATGAAGGCTTCCCAGGAGATCTACTGCAGCCAGGACAACAGACCAGCAGCTTCTCTGCCCCTCTGAAGGCCTGCCAGTTGGAAGGCCCCACAGGAGGTCTACCAGGAAACCTGAAGCAACACAGGAACAAAAGAGGCAAACTCCAGGCAGAGTCACCCAGACAGAAAACACCAGGAATAACCAGATGGTGAGAGGCAAGAACAAGACCATAAGCAACAGAAGCCAATGAATGTGGGCATCTTTAAAACTCAGTTCTCCCACCACAGCAAGCCCTGAATACACCAACACACCAAAGTCCTATTGTAAGACTCTAAGCAAGCCCTAACTACTTCAAGACTCCCTTGAATGAGACAAAAGATTGGAGATTGATACAAAAGCATGAGGTTTACTAGTCAAGTGCACTAAGGTGGACTACCTCAAGCTATCCATAAGTACAGTTTTATACACTTAGTAACAGATGGGCTACAGTGATGGTGATTAGGTATGCAAGCATTGGTGGGTTTAGTTGATATTTAAGTTGATTGGCTGCTGCCAACATTGGTTGCATCTCAGGACCTATGCCCTACATTTCAGGGGCTGCCCAGATAAGCCTAGGAAGAAGTACTGCTTAGTGCCTGGACTGTATATCAAGTTCCTTCCCAAAAACTCTGGGGCAGCCTCCAGATAAGGTTGAAGCACTCCTTTCTGGAGAGTATGGGACCAAAAAAAAAAAAAAAAAAATGCACAGGGGGAGAGGGGATCTGTAAGGAGCATATGGGACTGTAAAAGACTTAAATGTCCCTCACTATCTGATGAAGATAATAGGGTCCTTTAAGGAAGATATAAATAACTCACTGAAGAAAATACAGGTAAACACACGTAAACAGGTAGACACCCTAAAAGAGGAAAAAAATAAATTCCTTAAAGAAATACAAGAAAGCACAATCAGACAGGTGAAGGAATTACATAAAGCAGTCCAAGACATAAAGTAGAAGTAGAAACAATAAAGAAAACACAAATGGAGGCAAACCTGGAAATAGAAAACCAAGGAAATAGGTCAGGAGTTACAGATGTATCACCAACAGAATACAAGAGATAGAAGAGAGACTCTCAGGTATAGAAGATACCTTAGAAGAGATTGACACAACTGACAAAGAAAATTCAAAACATGAAAAAACTCCTAACCCAAAATATCCAGGAAATTCAGGACACAAATCTAAGAATAATTAGAATAGAGGAGAACAAAGATTTCCAACTCAAAGACCTAAAGACATCTTCAACAAAATCATAGAAAAAAGCTTCCCCAACCTAAAAAAAGAGATGGCCATAAAAGTCCAAGAAGCTTATGGAACACCAAACAAATGCAACCAGAAAATAAAATACTCTCATCACATAATAACCAAAATTCTAAACACACAGAACAACAACAACAACAAAAATATTAAAAGCTGCAAGGTAAAGGGGCCAATTAATATGCAAAGGTAGACCTATCAGAATAATCAGACTTCTCAACAGAGAGAATGAAAGCAAAAAGAGCCTGGTCAGAGGTCACGCAGACTCTAAGAGAATACAAATGCCAGCCCATGCTACTATACCCAACAAAACTCTCCACCAGCATGGATGAAGTAACCAAAATATTGCAGGACAAAACTAAATTCAAGCAGTATCTATCTACCAATCCAACCCTATAAAGGATCTTAGAAGAAAAACTTGAACACAAGAAAGATACCTACACCAAAGAAAAGACAAGATATTAAGCATCTCATAACAAAGCCAAAAGGAGAGAACCACAAGTACATAAAGCTACCTACAAAAACAAATATAATAGGAACCAACAGTCATCTGTCTTTAATATCTCTCAATGTTAATGGACACAACTCACCTATAAAAAGACATAAGCTAACAGACTGGATGCCCAAACAAGATCCAGCATTTTGCTGCATAAAAGAAACACACCTCAATAACAAAAACAGACTCTAACTCTGACCAAATAGATGGAAAAAGGTCTTCCAAGTGAATGGTCCCAAGATACGAGATGGAGTTGCCATCCTAATATCTAATAAAATAGACTTTCAACCAAAAGTTACTAAACATCATGAGAAAGGACACTTCATATTCATCAAAAGAAAAATCCACCAAGGGAAAGTCGAAATTCTGAACATCTATTCCCCCAAAACAAGGGTACCCACATTCATTACTGAAACTTTACCAAAGCTAAAAAAATAAGTTGAACCCCACACAATAATAGTGGGAGACTTCAACAGTCAATTCTCACCAATGAACAGGTTATTGAAACAAAAACTAAACAGAGACACAGTGAAACTAATGCAAGTTATGAGCCAAGTATATTTAACAGATATCTAAAAAATATTTCACCCTAAAATAAAAGAATACACCTACTTCTCAGCACCTCATGTTATCTTCTCTAAAGACAATCATATAATTGGTCACAAAACAACTCTCAGCTGATACAAGAAGATTGAAATAATCTGATGCATCCACTCAGATCACCATAGCCTAAGACTGGTCTTCAATAACAGCATAAACAACAGAAATCCCACACAAATGTGGAAACTGAACAATGCTCTATTTAATGATAAACTTATCAGGGAAAAAATAAAGAAATTAAAGAGTTCCTGAAATGTAATGCAAATGTTGACACATCATACCCAAACTTAATGGGACACAATGAAAGCAGTGCTAAAAGGAAAATTAATAACATTAAGTGTCCTTGTAAAGAAACTAGAGAGATCTTACTCTAGAAACTTTACAGCACACCTGAGAGCTCTAGAACAAAAAGAAGCCAACTCACCCAAGAGTACATGGCAGGAAATAGTCAAACTCAGGGCTGAAATCAATGGAATAGACACAAAGAGAACAATACAAAGAATCAGTAAAACCAAAAGCTGGTTCTTGGAGAGAATCAACAAGATACACCCCTAGCCAAACTAACTAAAGGGCTTAAAGGCAGTATCCAAATTAACAAAATCAGAAATGAAAAGGGAGACTTAACAACAGAAACAGAAGAAATTTTTTAAAATTCAGATCCTACTACAAAAGACTATACTCAAAAAAACTGAAAAATCTAGATAAAATGGATAGTTTTCTAGACAGATACCACATACCAAAGTTAAATCAAGAATAGGTAAACTGCTGCCCGCGGACGCTGAGGACCCCCGGAGCTCATGGCCCAGGCGAAGATCAACGCCAAGGCCCACGAGGGCCGCTTCTGCCGCTCGTCCTCCATGGCCGACTGCTCCAGCCGCCTGCTGGAGAGCCTGGACCAGCTGGAGCTCAGGGTCGAAGCTCTGAGAGACGCCGCTACTGCTGTCGAACAAGAGAAAGAAATCCTTCTGGAGATGATCCACAGTTTCCAGAACAGCCAGGACATGAGGCAGATTAGTGATGGAGAAAGAAAGGAATTAAACTTGACTGCCAACCGTCTGATGGGCCGGACCCTCACTGTTGAGGTCTCAGTGGAAACGATCCGAAATCCGCAGCAGGAGGAATCCTTAAAGCACGCCACGAAGATTATAGATGAGGTGGTTAGTAAGTTCCTAGATGACCTGGGGAATGCCAAGAGTCACTTAATGTCACTCTACAGCGCGTGCTCATCTGAGGTGCCACCTGGGCCGGTGGATCAGAAATTTCAATCGATAGTCATCGGCTGCGCTCTCGAGGACCAGAAGAAAATCAAGAGGCGATTGGAGACTCTGCTGAGGAACATTGACAACTCCGACAAAGCCATTAAACTATTAGAGCACTCTAAAGGGGCTGCTTCCAAAAGCCTGCAAAACACTGACAGCAAATTCAATTAGCCCTTACATCCACAGGCCCTTCCAAGGGATGTAGAAAAGAAAACCACTATTTTAAATAGCTAGGTCTTTGTGTTAGGGATAACCACTTCATTATTTCAGATTGGGGGGTATTCTTCTGTGTCGGCAGACACCCAAATAGCACTTAAAACCTGGAGTATTTCAAGTTGTGGACCGTGTTCCTGCCTCGAACTGGACTCTAGCGCTGCCTATTTAATTCTGAACATGTGCTTGTAATGGAAATAAGACAGGGCGGGAGGGGAGGCAAAATGCCACTGCCCTTCCCTTGACTTCAGCACAGGGCACCCCGCCCTGCAGCAGTGCAGTCACACCAGTGTGAACAGAGCACCCCGCCCTGCTCCAGTGCACTCACACCAGTGTGAACAGAGCACCCAGCCCTGCAGCACTGCACTCACACCAGTGTGAACAGAGCACCCAGCCCTGCAGCACTGCACTCATACCAGTGTGAACAGAGCACCCCGCCCTGCAGCAGTGCACTCACACCACACAGTGTATCTAGAAGGATAACCACATCAGAACTTCACCCTGCATGTTCTCCATGTTTTGGGCATCTGTTTTCTCTATGCATCTCATGTCTTTTTAGGTGTGTGTGGAAGCATGACAGAATGTGAGGAGCCTGCCTTCACTTGACCACTGTGACGCTCTGCCCCCTCCCTGTACACTGCAGGGCATCCCTCCAGCGCTGACTGCCTTTGTGTGCTGCGGGAGCTCACCAGTGTGCGGCGGGAGCATTTACTCACCCACTTTCCTGTGGACAGTTGGGTGGTTTCAATTTGTTGCTATGACTACAACATACCTATGTCCGTTAAGCTTTATTCTGTTCTTGGTCTTCTTGGTGTAAAATTCCATGGATGGGTTCATCAGGCCAAAGGATATACACATTTTCATGGCCTAGAAGCATATTTCTAAATTTTTATAAGTTATATCAATTTGTACTGTCTTCAGTAATTAAAAGAATCCATTTTGCTGAAAAAAAAAAAGAATAGGTAAACTATCTAAACAGGCCCATATCTTATAAGCAAATAGAAGTCCTTAAAAACCTCCCAACCAAAAATGAAAAAATAAATAATCCCAGTGCCAGATGGATTTACTGCATAATTCTACCAGATCTTCAAAGAAGACCTGATACCAATATTCCTCACACTATTTCCAAAAATAGAAACAGAAGAAACACTACCTAATTTATTCTATGAAGTTACAATTACTCTGATACCTAAACCACACAATGACCCAACCAAAAAAGAGAGCTTCAGAGCAATCTAGCTTATGGATATCAATGAAAAAATATTTCTTCTTAGAAAAAAAAAACAGTAAGTATATAGCACTCTCTCAGAGTGGAGTACACCTAGACCTTAAATCATTAATAACTCAAGAGCTAAGAAGATAGCCTTGTGGCATTTTTTGGTATTTAAAAATCATTATGTTTAATCTTTACACACCAAGAAAACATTGACTATTTCCATGTTATGTTTTGTTTTACATGTACTTTATGCTCATTGTAACTAGTAAGATTTCACTGCATACTATCGAACCTTTAGAAAATCAAGTACTGACAAAAATATATTCATATAGTTTTATGCCAAAATGCTTTTAAAATCTGTACATGTATCTTTGTTTTTTTAAATAAGGTTGTAAGAAAAATACTCAGCAAAATTCTTGCAAACCAATTCCAAGAACACATCAAAACCATCATTCAGTATGATCAAGTAGGCTTCATTCCAGAGATGCAAGGTTGGTTCAATTTATGAAAATTCATTAATGTCATCCACTATATAAACAAACTGAAAAAAATAACATGATCATCTCAGTATAAACAGAAACAGCTTTTGATGAAATATAACACCACTTCATGTTAAAACCTACTGCAGAGATCAGGAATTCAAGGCCCATTCCTAAACATAATAAAAGCAATTTATTGCAAACAAACAGCCAATATCAAATTAAGTGGAGAGATACTTGAAGCAATCCCACTAAAATTAGAGACAAGACAAGGATGCCCACTCTCACCATATCTATTCAATATAGTACTCAAACTGCTAGCTAGAACAATAAGACAGCAAAAGAGATCAAGGGAATACATATTGGCAAAGAAGAAACAAAGGTATCACTATTTGCAGGTGATATGATAGTATATATAAGTGACCCCAAAAATTCTACCAGAGAACTTCTCCAGCTGGTAAACAACTTCAGCAAAGTGGCAAGATATAAAATTAATGCAAATAAATCAGTAGCCTTCCTTTATACAAATGATAGACAAGCTAAGAAATAAATTAGGGAAAAAACTCCCTTCACAATAGCCACAAATAATATAAAATATCTCGGGGTAACGCTAACTAAACAAGTGAAAAATCTTTATGACAATAACTCCAAGTTTCTCAAGAAAGAAACTTAAGAAGATCTCAGAAAATGGAGAGATCTCCCATGCTCGTGGATTGGCAGAATTAAAAGTAAAAATGTTCATGCTACCAAAAGCATCAAATCTACAGATTCAATGCAATCCCCATCAAAATCCCAACACATTATTCAAAGACATGGAAAAGGCAATTTTCAAATTCACCTGGAAAGGCAAAAAACAGAATAGAGAAAACAACTCCTAACAATAAAAGACATGACTTGGGGAATCACCATCCCTGACCTCAAGCTCTACAATAGAGCAATAGTGATAAAATCCACATGGTATTGGTAAAGAGACAGACAGGTTGATTGATAGAATAGGACTGAAGACCCAGAAATAAAACCACACACTTACACACACTTTATTTTTGACAAAGAAGCCAAACATATACAATATTAAAAAAGGCATCTTCAATAAATGGTGCTGTTATAACTGGCTGTATATATGTAGAAGAATTGAAAATAGAACCATACTTGTCACCTTGAACAAAGCTCAACCCCAAGTAGATCAAAGACCTTAACATAAACCCAGATACCCTCAATCTAATAGAAGAGAAAATGGGAAAGAGCCTTAAAATCATTGGCATGGGGGGAAATTTCCTAAACAGAACTCCAATGGCTCATGCTCTAAGATCAAGAATTAATAAATGGGACCTCATGAAACTTCTTTAAGGCAAAGGAGACAGTCAATAAGACAAATCAGCAACCTACAGACTGGGAAAAAATCTTCACTAACCCACATCCAATAGAGGGCTAATATCCAAAATATATAAAGAACTCAAAAAGATAACCTCCAAAACGACCTAATCAAAAAAGGAGGTATAGAACTAACCTGAGAATTCACAACAGAGGAATCTTGAATGTCTGAGAAGCACCTAAAGAAATGTTCAAAGTCCTTAGTGATCTGAGAAATGAAAATCAAAATGACCCCCAGATTCCACCTTACACCAATCAGAATGGCTAAGATCAAAACTTCAGGTGACAACACATATTGGCCAGGATGTGGAGAAAGAGGAACACTCCTCCATTGCTGATGGGATTGCAAACTTGCACAACCACTCTGGAAATCAATTTGGAGGTTTCTCAAAAATTTGGAAATAGATCTATGTGAAGATCCAGTAATGCCACTCTTGGGAATATGTCCAAAAGATGCCCCACTATTCCACGGGGACATGTATCCCACTATATTAATAGTGACCTTATTTGTGATGGCCAGAAGCTGGAAACAACCTATATGTCCCACACCAGAAGAATGGGTACAGAAAATGTGGCTCATTTACACAATGGAATACTACTCAGCTATTAAGAATGAGGACATACTGAGTTTTGCAGGCAAATGGATGGAACTAGAAAATATCATCCTAAGTGAGGTAACTCAGACCCAAAAGGACATGCATGGTATGTACTCACTAATAAGTGGATATTACCCCCCCCCAAAAAAGTAATAGTCCTCAGAACTTATAAGTTCAACAAGGGCTTTGAAGGGCCCAAGTGGGGATGCCTCAGTCGGACTTGAGAGAGAGAGAAGAAAGTAAACACAAGGAGGGAGGAAGGGACCTGGGAAGGAAAGGGGATGATGGGGGATGGGGGTAAGAGGGGAACATAATCTGGTATTAAGGTGGGGGAAGGACTGAAGGCCAGCAGAAAGAATGAAAACAGGAAACCTCAGGATGTAGGAAATCCTTTGAGAATGTACCAGAGACCTAGGAAGTGAGAGACCCTCAGGACTCAAAGGGAGGGATCCTAGATGAAATAGCCTGCAGTGGGGAGAAAAAACTTGTAGAACCCACCTCCAGCAGAAGGGCAGGACAACAAGTGAGGGATGGGGTTGCCATCCCACAGTCAAACTGACTCATACTCGTTCCTGTGAAAGAACTGCAGAAATGGAAATGGAGAAGAGCCTGAGGAAAAGAAGGTTCAGGGACAATACCAAAGTGGGATCCAGTTCCAGGGGTGACCCCAAGGTCTGACACTATTACTGAGGCTATGAAGCCCTTACAAAAAGTGTCCTATCATGACTGCCCTCTGAAAGACCCAACAAGCAGCTGAAAGAGTCAAATGCAGATATTTGCAATTGGCTAATTGACAGAAGCTGCTGACCTCTGGTTCAATTAAAGAAAGGCTGGAAGATGCTGAGGAAGAGGACTACAGAAAAGGGCTACCCTTAGATGGACCAGCAGTCTCAATAAATCTGGACCCCCAAGATCTCTTAGATACTGGATCACCAATCAGGCAGTGTATACAAGCTGATATGAGGCCCCCAACACACAAACAACAGAGGACTGATGTGTATGGGTTCAGTCAGAGAAGATGCAGCTAACTCTCAAGAGACTTGAGGCCAGGGAGTTTAGAGGTCTGGTGGGGTGAGTACATCCTCATGGAGAAAGGGGTTGGGGAGAAGGTATGAGATGTGGAACAATCAAAGGGTGGATCATGAGGAGTATAAAATATGGAGTGTGAAAAAAGATAAAAGAAACAAAGAAATAATAATAATAAAGAAAAGAAAAAATAAACACTACATTCATTTCCTTTTGTTCTATTCCCAACATCTCTTTCTCCTATCAGAGAATTATGTGTATCTTTCCTCTTCTTAATTTCCTGGGTTCAGTGAAGCCAAAGATACTTAGAAGTTGTCTACTACATGTCCAGCATGCTTATTGGCATCAGAAACTCAGATGTCAGAATTAATATAAACAATTACTGGTATGAAAGTCTTAAAAATTAGCCAGTACAAATAAGTAATTCTAGATAATATGAGGAATGTTTAAACTGAGATCTATATAATAATGGATAAAAAAAAGAAAAATTTACAAACAAATTTAAATCTCCGTTGGGATTTGTGTTTAGACATATGATGGGAATCATATCCATGAGTATCCTGAGCTCTGTAGTAAATAAATGGAAGAAATAAGCTGAGCTGAACTGTACAAGTATAGGTAGACCTCAAACCGCACTGGGAGAATGGCACACAGCAGCCCCTCTTAACTGTCCAGACACCCATGGAATCTGAAGAGTACTTTGGCAGATGAGAGTTCAGTGAAACTACGGAAATTTTAGCAGGTAGAGGTGTGACAGCTGAGGGAGACAAAGCCACAGTGGAGAGATGTAGTTGATGCGGCAGACACCGAGCTGGACCATGGTGTGGCCTTGGGAGAAGAGGGAATGTCTTTCTGGTGGAAAATGGAGTAAGCTAAAGGAAAGTTATCCACCCGCAGGACTGAGGGCCACAGCTGCGATTAATAACCACAGATTCCACTATCCCTGCTTTGCATAAGGCACACAGAAGCTCAAACTGCTCATCTAACTTCTGGAAATACTACTTTTAAGTAGTGAACTTGTCCCTCAGACCTAAGGTAAGGCTCTATACGTGACAGAGTTAAGAATAAATGAAAATATACAACATCACGGAAAGAAAATTATAAATATTTTTTTAAAAAAAACATGCAGTTGGAGTGCTGCCTTGTCACTTGACTAAGGGGCTGTGGGAAAAGATTTTAAAAATCAAATTAGTACATATTAATGAAGCCAAAACTTAAGCAATGGTCAGCGAATAACAATGTAACGTATAAAAGATTAAACAGAAATAAAAATAGATGGGAATACTAACAAAACTGTATAAAATATAAAGCTCTGATCTGACGCATTCAGTACTAAGTAATAAAAGAACAGAATAAATGGTGAAAGAGGAAATTATCTGAGAAAAAACAAGAAACAGTTTCAAAGGTTGTGCTGTTGATCTCTGGCTTCCAACACTCCACCAGAAGAACAGAAGTGTTATTTTTCTGTATTTTTAACTTTTGAGTTGTTCTTTGTAAATTTCACATCATGAACTCCAATCACACTCACCCCCATCTCC
Organism: Micromys minutus; assembly: GCF_963924665.1. Lineage (NCBI taxonomy): Eukaryota > Metazoa > Chordata > Mammalia > Rodentia > Muridae > Micromys > Micromys minutus. The sequence goes on along the minus strand of NC_137980.1, from coordinate 6,149,151 downwards.
CTGTACCCACCCCTCCACCCTTGCAAGTTCCCGGACAACAGAGAAAAAAAAACAAAAGAACTTGTTGTGGGAACTGTTTTGTGTCACAGTGTGTCCCATGATATATCCTCTGTCTACACAGTTTGCTTGCTAATTTTCATCGCAATGACTCTTTAGACTGGAAGTAGGCCTCTGGCTTTTGCCACTGTATTGATACTAGATCCTCGCTGGGACTCTCTTGGATATCCTGTTGTTGCCTTGCGTCACGGAGATCCTGCAGCTTTGGATCTGTAGGAATAGCTCCTATGATTTATCAGTGAGATGTTCAGACGGGCCAATCAAAACCGTGCGTCTGGGCCTGAGCGGTATCTGAGCTGGTCATGCCACGTGGGTCAGCTCTCCAGCAACCTCCACTATGGCAGCCAGCTCTACCCTGCTGCCCAGGGGAGATGCAAGACCTGCTTTCCCAAGTGCTGCACCTGCTGAAAGACAAGGACAGTTTTCTCGTGACCCCACGGCCAGCTCTCCTGCCTCCCATAGATGGTAAGGGACAATGGAGGGGAGGAGAATCTCTCTCCTTCATCCTTGCCACGGCCCAGCAGAGAAGCGCCAATGGCAGCTCTTCCACATTCACACGCTAGGGCAGGCTCGGTTCCACTGCGCTGCCCAGGTGAGTTCCTGGGCCTTTCTTCATTGTGCCCAAGTCCTCTGTTTCTCTTCTCGTCCATTTCTCCACCACGTACATGCTCCTCATAGAGGTGCCCGGAGTAGGGGAGTCTCTGAGTATCTGGGATCATCTCAGAAGTGCTATACTTCACTCATGCATTATGGCACTGGGCAAGGATCATCTTGGACATGGCCTGCCCCCACCAGATCTGCACAGTACCTGACTATTGGTCATCAAGCTAGTCCCCTATCCAGGCCCCACGGTGCCAGTCTGGTAGTCATTTGAGGCTTGCTCCCCACAGAGCCTACCAGAGTATCCCCATGAGAAGATCCTCAGTTTGGGGCTCACTTCCACCCAGGGCCCTGAGTTCCAGGTGGAGTTCTTCTAGTTTCCAGCTTGCTCCAGGTTCCGGAGGCTGTCAGGGGCTGCACAGCACTAGACTGATGGTTGTCCCTGGATATCTTTTCTTCCCCCGCCCCACCCCCCACTTAGCACTGACATAATGTCTCTCCTCTCTGCCACCTACTGGCACATATGTGAAATAGCAGCCACACCTGCAGCACTTTTAGGGGCAGGAAAACTATTTTTAAAGAAGTTAAAATAATGACACTCAAGGAAGTCTGAGGAATTTTTCAGGGTGCACATTGTATACTCATGCATGCACATTACATATGCACAAGTGCTCTAATGTTTTTCCAAATGAATGAAGACCTGTCTCTTACTTGAGAGTTAAAATTAACATGTCTCTCTCATGCCCAGAGTTAAAACACTACAGAAGAGGGAGTGGAAAGACAAGAAGAGTCAGAAGAACAAAGAGTTTTCTATCAGACTATCTCCTAGTGTTACCAGAATTTACACCCATGAAGTTTCACCAATATGGCTTCTTACACAACCTGAACAAGGACAATACCCATAGACATACTAACATGGGTGGAGGAAAGCCTAGGAGTCTTCAACCCTACACAAAGAACTACAGGCAGCTGAAGAATGCTGAGGGTGGGAGAAATAGTCTTCCTAAGGAAGAGTGCACCAGCTGCCTATACAACAGCAAATGGCCAGTCCCCAAAGCATACATACAGGTAACAATTACTGAGACTGAACGGGTTGTGTTCATATGTTATATATTTAGGTATGTGGGGAGGTGTGTGTCAGAGAGAGACAAAGACAGATAGGCATAAAGGAGAACAGTTAATGAAAAAAAAAACATTCATGAGTTTGAGAGAAAACAAGCTGGAGGAAGGGGAAGAGAGACATGATGCTCTATGTCCAAAAAAATAATTTTTAAAAGAATGCCAATTCTCAAAGCACTAAAATAAGGATGAAAATGCTTCAAATTTCAGAGGCAGTGCAGTGTCAAAACCAGTTTTTCTAAATGCAAGCCAAACGTGTAATAAAGTACTTAAATATAAAAATATTTCCAGGAATGAAAGATAAATTCAATTTTCCTCAAACGTGTCTTTTATAAAAAGTAGCATGAGAATATGCTTCAGAAAGAAGGCAGCATGTAAAGTTTTTTCCTTCAAGCCAGGATGGTCTCAAGAGCCACCTGATGGTCATGATCTCATCTGAGGTTTGGCAGTAACTATCCCGCACAGGACCAAACACATAGGACCAAAATGATAAGTGAGGAGAACACCAGAAACAAGTATCTGCTTCTCCTCCTTTTTAAATAAAAATGCATACATTATGTGCTGGTTCCCGCCTCATCTTCTCCCTGGTCCTCCCCACCTGCCTGTCCATCCAACTCCAACCATCTTTAAAAAACACATTTAAAGTGATAATAGTAATAAATAATGATAAGGTGGAAAAGCTCAAAAACTACACAAGCACATGTGTAAAATCACTAAACAAAAGCTCATAATATATAAACAAAGTACCAGTAAGATATGAAATTCTCAAATGAAACAATATGAGACAAAAAGAAAAAAAAAAGACACAAAAGCACCATTGAGTTTGCTGGGTTTGCAGCATGCCCTTAAGGGTGGGTCCTATACCCAGTGAGAATCCAGTCAAGGAAACTAAATTTCTTTGTGTCAGTTGTTAATTTGTGGCAGCTTCTTGGTGGATGGAAGCTCATGTCCACATACTTCTCTCCACATTGGGACTCTATCTGACTCCGATCTGTACAGAAAGAAGTGTATGCTGTCACCATCTCTGTGAGTTCATATGAGCTTCAGTATGCTGTGTCTAATAAACACCATTGCCTTGGGGTCCTCCATCCCCACTGGCTCTTACACTCTTTCCACCTTCTCTCCTGAAATGTTTCATAAGCCTTAGGGGAGAGATTTGAATAGAGACATAATTCTATTTAAGACAGTATTCCAAGGACTCTAATACCCATTCTTGGTTGTCAACTTAAGTACATCTAGAATTAACTAAAACCTAAATATAGAGGACACAACTCTTAGGGGGTTTTGCTTAATTTGAAGGAAGACCAACTTCTAATCTGGATCTTTGAGCTTTGAAAGCCCACCTCCAATCGGAGCCACACCCTCTGCAGGAAGTCTATTCAAGGACGTGCAAGAAGGAAGATTTGCTCTTTACCTGCTTGCTCTGCCTATACTAGCAAGTGCATTGCATCACTGGCATTAGAGCATACGACTTCAGGATTCCAGAGTATACTGAAGATCTGCTGAGATTTTTTCAGCCTTGTGTCCTGGGCAGTTATGAGATCCTTGCACTGTATGTTTATAGACAGCCATTGTCGGCATAGCTAGACCACAGGCTGTAAGTCATTCTAATAACCCCTTTTTTCACTGAGATTGGGGGGAATTCACCTTAATTAACCATGGGTGATGTCTGTTCATGAGTTAGGGTCCTGCAATGAGTCAGAAAACAAGCAGACTGCTAGATCCACATGCTTCCAGACTGGATGCAGGTTAACCAATTGGTCTCCTACTTTTCTCACCATATCTCCCAGGCCATGGCAGAAACTTTTCCATTGAGCTGTAAGCCAAAATGAAGCCTTGCCTCCTTAAATTCCCTCTTGTCAACTATTGTGCTCCATAAATGAGAAGGTGACAGGTGGGTGTGGGGCATTCTTATTATACACCATTGTTCTGTAGGTCTTTGGAATTAGTTTGTCAGAAAAGCATAAAATAATTTGAATATTTGGACTAGAAAAGCCTTTGAATATTGCAAGCACAGCCTATTGGAGACACTATATTGAGAAGGACAGGATGCTGGGAGAAATGTCAACAGAGAGTATTCAACTCAACAGGTTTACAAAGAAAACAAGGACTCCATAAAATAACTGGGCAAGAGAATAATGGCAAAAAAAGCCATTTGTGTGATGTTCTGGTAGATAATGTAATCCATTCCTCTGTTGAAGGACATCTGGATTCTTTCGAGCTTCTAGATTATTTTAAATAAAGCTGCTATGAACATAGTGGAGCAGGTGTCCTTGTTAGATGTTGGAGCATCTTTGGGGTATATGCCAAGGAGTGGAATATCTGGGTCTTCAGGTAGGCTAGCCAGTTCTGTAATACTATTCCTCTATTCCAGAAACTGGATAACCATAAAGAATTTATTGCCTTAAGGTCAGGATGACTCTGTTTCAGAAACTGACTGACCATAAAAACATAAAAGTGAAATAACACCTTATAAACAATCTCGAGAAACTGGGTGCTTCTCTTATGATTTTTCACTGCTATTTTTGGTATTCTCCAATGACATACTCCCTCCCCCCTTGGGTTGTGGTTTTTTTTCCTTTAAAAACCCCTTCTCTCAGCCACTCAGGGTCGAACTCCTTTATCCTTCCGTGGGATACATGTCTCGACCCCAGTGTACTAGTTTTGTTAATAAACCTCATGTAATTGCAGCAAGGATGGTCTCTCGTGAGTTCTTGGGGGGTCGTGTTATCCCGAGTCTTGAGTGAGGGTCTTCCCTCTGCAGGGGAGGGGTGTCTTTCAGTCCTATCTCCTGGGAGTTGAGCTTCCTCTGTTATCCTGTGATCCTGGGTGTTTTATAGCACCTAGGAGTCAGGCTCTCTCTTGAGTGTTGGGCTCCCTCTGGTTGTTGTAAGAGTGGATGCAGACCCAGCACCCCAGGTCTACTTTGGGTACAGGTTCAGACCAGAAGTAACCCATGCCACTGGCTTGTGGGTGGGTGGTTCCTGAGTCCCTAAATCCTGGGAAAACACATTTACTCTGGGTATTGTTGTAGATGTTTGTAGATGTTGTGGCCTTTCCTGTGATTTGAGGCATTTCAGTGCACCTGGGAGTTAGGCTCCCTCTGGGTATTGTAGGAGTGGGTGCAAAGCCAGTGCCCCAGGTCTGCTTCCGGGCACAGGTCTCAGACCAGAATGAACCCATGCCAGTGGGTGAGGTTTCCTATGTCCCTGGGGACCCAGTTACTTCAGGTGTTGGGGCAGATATGGCCTCCTTCTCTGTGATACTCAGTATGTTAGGGCACCTGGGAGTCCAGCTTCCTCTGAATGTTACAGAAATGGGTGAGGAGCCAGTGTTCAAGGTCTGCTCAGGGCAGACAAGAAGGAGGAAGAGGTTTCAAATAACAAATGAAGTTATCAGGTGGAAGAAATTTCAAAGCCAGACACCAGTTAATCTATGCAGTGATTCCTGTCCACTGTTCTCATCGAGGTCTGCAAGTGAAAGACACAGATCTGCAGAAATGTAAGAAAAACCATGAACATGAAAAGGTGCAAGAACAAGGTCAAGCTTTTTACAAGGACATACAGATAAAAAGATGCTGTAACTGCTAAGAAGAGTTTCTTTAAAACAATTTGGTATTTTAAACACTGGCTTAACAGAAAAGGTGACTTCAGGGGAAATTCTCACCTACCTATGGCTCCATCTTTAAAAACGCAAATTCATTTGAAAAGGAAGAGCCTAAACTAGGAATCTTACTAACCAAATACCAGGATTTCTTGATCCTGAAAAGCAACTACCTAGGAATGCTTTCACCTAGGTTCAAGCCACAATGTGTGATACGGCATTAGTCTGAGGGAGCAGGATCCACCCTAGGCTGTCAGCAGATTTCTTTTTTATTTTTAAGATTTATTTATTATATATAAGTACACTATAGTTGTCTTCAGACACACTAGAGAGGGCATGGGATTCCATTACAGATGGTTGTGAGCTACCATGTGGTTGCTAGGATTTGAACTCAGGACCTCTGGAAGAGCAGTCAGTGCTCTAACTGCTGAGCGTTATCCCCATGGAAGTTAGAATTTTTAGAGGCATGAAGGAGTAAATGTGGAGCGAGCATCATAGAGTCTTATACAACAGCCACTGAGGTCAGCCATCATGGTGCAGAGCCAGAAGCACTCAGTGAGACTCTACGGGGAAACAGTGAAGCTTGGATGCAGGGTCCACCCAAGGATCCTGGGGCTGCTCAATTGATGAGCCATCTACTGAGGAAAGCCACCACCGTGGAAGGGAGATGCAGGCATCACAGCTGGAGGAGTGGGACTGCCCACGTGTTATGGAACCCTGATGGCTCCATCTTAAGTTCCAAATACCAGATAGGACGCTGCAAATTTTGGTTTTCTTCCTGAAGTGTTTTGACCTCACTTTTTTCTGATCACTCCTTGCTCTGCCTCCTCCTTCTCTTTTGGTATAAGAATGTTTACTCTATACAATTGTACATTGGCAGTATGTATTAGGGGTGCACAATTAAGAGTGTGCACATGTCTTAGAAGATAGCTCCTTCTTATATGTTTAAAAGGTATTGGAATTGTTGGAGAATAGAGATGTCATCAAGTTGGACTGAATGAATTGTGTGTTATGAGATATCCACAAATCTATAGAGATTAAAAGTATAAAATTATGATATGTTTGAACATCAATTTGACAAGGGGTCAACTTGTAACAGTTCATATTGACTGGCTCTAGAATCATATAGAAAGCAAGTCTCTGAGCATGCTTATGAAAGATTATTTAGATTTTGTTTGTTGAGATGGGAAGACTTGCCTTATCTATAGGTGAAACCATTCTATGGGCTGAAGTCCTGGACTGAACAAAAGGGAGAAAGCTAGCTGAGTACCAGTATTCATTGCTCTCTGCTTTCTGGGGATGCAAGGTAACAAGTTGACCTCCAGCCTCTACCACCATGTCTTCCACACCACGATGGAATTTATTCCTTGAACTGTAAGCCACACTAAATACTTCTTCCTCAAGTATTTTTCATTGACTGACTTTTTTTTTACCATAACAAAAAAGAGTAGTTAATATATCCTGTGAGTATTAATTTTTACCTCCTAATGTTTGCAATAGACAAATTAGCAACATGAATGTGATTCAGCAAGGAAAAATATATGAGAGCACACATTAGAAAAGCTGAGGATAGCTATAAGGGGGAAAATCCTCTGGAATACTCAGGCCTAGTACAAAAACTTGGCTTGTCAGAGTGGTAAAACAAAACAGAGCTTGAAGGAAATGAATAACAGATCTAGTTTCTAAGGTCAGGAAGAGGCTGGAGGTTCAGTAGATGGCCAGATAACACTTCCAACTTCCATAGTAGCAAAGCTTCTAGGAAAGTTCTGATCTTCTAACTGGATGTACACAATGCCAACTAAGGAAAGATACAATTTTCTTAGTTGGTAATGGGGAAAGGGGTACATTTAAGTCAGGACATTTATGCATGTGCACATATCTATAAAAGTCAGAAGTCAACTGTGTTAGTGTTCTCTAGAGGATTCTGAATTCCTCAGAAGTCTCAATACTGAAGGCCTGAACAATTCCTGGAAAGTCACCTGTCTTTGGTCTACATTGTAAGGCAGAAGAAGCAAATTTTAATATAAGCAAAGAAATAGAGCAATAGTGCAATATGGTGCATGAATTTATCAACTTAAGTGAAAGTAGGCAACCAAAGTTTAGAATAGAAGGGAAGGACAGATGGAATGAAGGGATGGAGAGAGGGAGGGAGGAAGGAAGAGATGAAAGAAGGAAGGGAGAAAGGAAGGTCTTCTCTCATCTGCTTTATCTCAGCTGACACTGAAAGCTGTAGCTCACATTTAGGGTGAATTTTCCTACTTCGAATAATCTGATCATGAAAATTTATCTCAGGAGTGGCCATAGGCTGCCCCCTCGTTGATTACATATCCTCTCAAGTTGACAACCAAGATCAGTAATCACATGACCCTGTGGTTTCATTCCTTAGATGCAGTCTTCTGTGATTTTGAAACTGAATCTCTTGCTTGGCATGGAACTGAAGATTGGGATAGATATAGGCTAGGAGAAATAGGATCTGTCCCTGCCTCTACACCTCTGGGTTGACAGGCACGCACCACCATGACCAGCTTCGATATGGGTTCTTGGCATAGAGCACAGGTCTTCATGCTCGTGTGGCAAAGCTCTTCACCAAACTCCCTCCCAGACCCAAGACACAGGCTTTACTGTGCCCATTTCTCTAATCCATCCAGTCTAGCAAGACTGCAAATGCATATTTGTCTCTGAACCATAAGGTTCTGCCATCATTACATTCCTGTCACATCTGAACTGGTGTCAAAATAAAGCAGCATTGGCAGTCAGGGCCCCCTGCAATCCAGAGCAGCAGTTGTCAATACTAGCTTCTTGTTAACATCACCAGGTACCTGTTAAAAATATATGACTCTGGGCACACTTGGCTTTCCTTCTTCACACTGTCACGCTGGGCCTTCAGGGACTCTCTCATTTGCAAAACACAGAAGAGCCACTGCTGTGCCAGAAATCAGTTGAGGATGAGACTTCAGAGTTGAAGACCTGACTGTGTGGCTTTAATCAAGTGCCATAGTCAGTGTAAGCGCCGATTCCCTATCTACAACAGAAATAACAATGTTGGCCCCATGGGCTGATGGGAAGGCTGAATTGGAGCAGTAAGTTTGGCGTACATAGGCTTGATGCTACACTTTCAAGTTTAATGATTCAAACTTCACAAAAAGATTAAACTATGCTACAGACAAGTTCATCTGCTTTGCATTTTATACACTTGTATCTGCCTTGTATCAGTCATCACTTGAGTGGGCCTTTCCTCAAGAAACTCACAATTTAAAAGACAACAAGCCATGTGCAGAATGCCTACAGAACTAACAAGTGCTGGAACCCACATGTTAAATTAAGTCTTACCATAGTGGAATTAAGTTTTCCCGAAAATAGCCTGGAGACTGGATAACAGAGGGTCACAAGTCAACCATCCAGTGAACATCTCCACACTCTAGCCTAAACTCTCACAGGGCTCGCTCGGTCTCTACCTCCTTCCTCATCCCCACCATTAGCCTCTTACTCACTTTTTGCTCAGGCCCATCAAATATCACTGCTTTTCCGAGAATAATTTCACTGTACTTCTCATAAAAGTATCATCAACACTTGAAAACATTACCTATTCTTAATTTAGAGTAGCATGATTCTGTATAATATTGGTAAGCTGACTGTTCTTCAGGCTCTTTGACAAACATGTGGATTAAATACAGCTCTCCTTATGCCTCCTACTACAGTTGTGAGACTCAAACTAGTGGAGACGAGATTTTATTCAGCTTTTTTGTTCCATTGTGGTAACTAACCTATCAATGATTACACTTCTTATTAACAGAATTGAATGGGCGTTTGCTTGGGAATCTCTCTTAGGCTCCTGTTCCCTGTGAAGTCTCATGACAGCCATCTTTTATGGCTTCATAGTGACCACCCAAGTTCATTTCTTATTTGGCCCCAACTCTAGCATGCCAACACAACTTCAGTGTGCCAGGCCCCACACCTGTGGGGCCACAAAGTTCTCCACAGAACTTGAAAGAAAGTCCTGTAGTAAAGAAAATATACAATTGGTCAGATGACTTCTAGGCATTTGTGTTTTAGGGAAAGTACCCTGTCTGCACACAATGCGGATAGTTTGGTGGTATAGTACCCTAACTTTTGTGACAGGGATTTATATTTTATAACAATATTTCTACCCTCTTCTGCACAGAATATAATGTATTCTCCTTTAGGAATCTCCCCTTCGTTGTTCCCATTTAATCTCCTCTTTTTTTTTTTTTTTTTTTTTTTTTTTTTACATATTATACATTTTCATGTATTGGTGCTGAAGTTTGCATTACAAACACCTCTGGGGCAAGCAGTTGGACTTAAACTCTATGTTATCACCTCGGTTTGATCATAGTTTCAGATGAACACTTAACAGGAATGAAGTGAACTTAATAAGGACTAAATGCATAAATACATGCCAACTCTCCACTGCACAGCCCTGGTGTCACCATAGCTCAGCTGCCAGGCAGACTGGTGGGGAATGCTGGGTGACACCGTTGACCTAGCTGACTCTTGAATCTTTGATCTGCAGGAAGTGAGGAACAGCAAGCCTGCCTCATTACGCTGCTGTACAGATTAAATGAAATAATGTTTGTGTGGAGCTCAGAAAAGCACTGGGTGCACATCAAGCCTCCAGCTCACAAATTCAATTATTTATTGCCGAGTGAGTATTTTGCACCTTCGTCCTTTTTAAATCAACTCTTTCTTGAGAGAGAGAAGAAAAGAATCTACCTTTAAGTCTTTTCTTCAGAAATAGTGTTCCTTTATGCTGTGCTGCTATATCTAAAAATATTCCACTATAAAAACTTTAACTCTTTTATTAATATGTTAGAATATCCATAATATAAAATGTTCCATGTAACTGCTATGCTTATGAATGTATCATTGCATTACATGAAGTTGCCTACAATTTACAGATTTTTAATTTACTTACTAAATAGTGGGAAATTCTGATTAAGAATTTGCCAGAGGGGAGGAAACCAAATTGCAGGGGAATAAAATCTGTATCAAGCCCATTTAGCTGAATTAAAGTGAGCTTCCACAGGATGGTTCCAGGAATGAGTAGACTGTTACATCTCCAGTTACGACAAACATTGAACTGATTACCAACCAATCTACAGCCCCGCATCTTCAACTCACCACCCATGACTTCAGCACATTTCAGTAATGAAACTCTACAGGGAAAGAGCTTGCCTGGTGCTTTTCCTTCACCTTCTAAAATCTCCTTCCAGTCTCCAGCATAAACTGACATTGCCCCCATATGTCACCGCTGAGAAATACAGAGCCAAGGATGCCTGGAGAGAAGGGAAAGGGGAGTGGGGTACTGGAGAGGAGACTAGGGAAAGATCACAGATCCCAAATCACATGACTAGAAAAATCAATATAATTCATTGTACAGATAACATTAAAAGATGATCCCATTTATTTACTTAGCTCCAAGCTCTATTTCTATTGCTTTGCTAGTTAGGAAATGCTGCAAGATTTCCACAACAGAAGTATTTAATTGCTTTATTAAGAATTATTTTTGGATGTTCACTGAGTAATTTGTATAATAATATATACGCTTTCTGGCTCATTCGATCTGTTCATGCATGTTAAAGGCTCAGTAAACCGTTGTCACTTCCTGTTACTGAGCCATTGCAACTGTGCAAACAAGACTCAACAGCTTCCCATTGCCCTGTGTTCCTCCCATTCCCCCTGCCATTGTCTCTCTTCTCCTTTGGAAGCTGTGCCTCTATCTCTTTGCCCAGTGCCTTTGCCTGTACACAGGTCCCATTATGGACACCATGAGATCAACTATCTGCAGTCTAAAGTTTGCATGATTGTGCTGTGTTTAGCCATTATAAAGGATAAAAAATGCATTGATAGCTTGTATTTTCACAGTCCAATTCTCCATATTTGCTCAACTAATGAAACTTTGGACGCAAAAGCAGCCTAAAGTTCACAAGCTGTGTTGACTCCATCAGAGCACACACTGAGTCCCTGGGTTATGCCCTGCGGTTAAACTATTGTGATACCTTTAACTATAATGCTCTAACTTTTAAATCTAAGAATCACACATATTTCACTGGTCTGAGTCTCAGCGAATTTTTGAAGGAGTTTGAGTAAAAATAAAAGTAGTGATGCCTGCAGTTTCCACCCTGTGAGCAGTAGACATGGGCCAATCATGTGTTGCTGACACCCCGGCATAAACACACGAGAAGACAGGGACTGTTGCAACCATTGAATGTGGGCCCTGCCGAGTGCTTTTTGATTGTCTGGCATAAATGTCTTAAACATTCTTTGTACCTGGAAACTTATACGAGACATCGCTCATCTCTCACATCCTGTAATACTGACTTGGCAAATGAAAGATCCGCCTGTTCCTCAAACCTGGATTCCTCAGCAAACGGCCCCTGCAAGCCTTCCACCTGCAAGCCCACTGTTTGCTCTTAGGACAGAAAGTACACATCCAGGCTGCTGAGGAACCTTCTCACCACAAGTGACCAGCTGAGTTGGTGCAAAGTCAACATTAGTGCTAACACAGCAACACCTACTGGTACACTTATGAAGTAAAGTTGGAACCAGTATGGCCAGAAATCGATTTCTCCATCTTTACAAAGAAAGGGACCACATAAGGTTTACCTACATATAAATGACCACCAAGGAATTAGGTGGAAAAAAAAATGTCTATGTGGAAGAAAAGTGACGCTTGATGTTCAGAATTCTCTAAGACAACCGTGACACTTCTTGCAAATTGAAGCTTCCATTCAGCCTGCTCCTAAAAGTATCTCATAAGAGTTCATGAATGAGCACCCCCCCACCCCCGCTATTCCAGGAAACAATTCCGGAAAGCTCTGAATGGATTGAAACAGGCTGAGAGGCATCAAGTTTATTTTTACCACAGATATGAAGTCTAGTCACCAAACAATGAATAATACAGCATATAATGTCATAGTCTGCCAGCTCTGCTGTTGTCTAAACATCTTGACTTAAAGAGACATCCAGGAACCAGTGAGCAGCGTTAAACGTTGGGGGCGGGGGCATTGGAGAAGCCACAGAGAGTATTACGCATGCCAGCAGGACAGTCAAATGGCTATAAATCCTGAACTTCACTGATAGTCCCTGCTTCCTAAAACCCCTTTGCTCTATAGTAATCCTTTGGGGGCTTGGGGCTGGGGACTTGCCCTTTGAAAGTAAATAAGAAGAAACATGCAGCAAGCCAACCAAGGTGCTAACTGGAAACGCAACTGTCATCCCTCAAGTAAGTTGCCACAAAGTCATCAACCAATGGCAAGCAGCCATCTAAGGATCCAAGAATTCTGTCCCATCCATGGTAAGCCAAGGCCTGAAGGCAGGCATAGAAGTCCCGGCTAGGACAAGGCCTTCTTAGTCTCCAGAATTATGTGGTTCAGACCTGTTGCCGCTCAGAGGAGGTAGTCATTTTCCCTTCCAGTCTGAAGGGACTAGACCGAACATCTGCTCTTCGCTCTCGGCACTTACCCATTTCGGTTGAACTGCTCTCCGAAATCACTTCATCTCTCTAATTACTAGTGGGGATACATGTGTGTTTCCTACTACAGGAACTTAAGGAACCTGATTTGAAGCAGCTGAGATTAATGAATTTCTTTGACTGCCAGGAGATTTCGCATTTCCTGATACAGAACTCTGTAGATTTTTGCACAGACCAGAAGTTAAGTCTGATCTTCACGGCCCACAGCCTCGATACCCAAACCCCCCTCAGTGGCTTTCTGATCTTAATTTTTGCCTTCTTTCCTGCACATGGCTACATGTTATATGTGTGTGTGTGTGTGTGTGTATATATATATATATCTTTCAGAATCATGTTCCTCCTCAGAAACAAAATTTCCATTCACGGGGTTAGTTACTTTGCTAAGAACTGCCAAACTCTGTAGCTTACTGTTTTATTTTCCAGAGAGAGACCCCTCCGTACCATCTTTCCAGCAGTGGTTCTCAGTTACTAGGTCCTGAACACGTGTTGCTCTGCCTGCCACGCTAATCAGTCGGGCTAATTCCCCTTTGCCTGCAAGGTGCACATTCGTCTGCAAGGATGGCAGGGCTAAGTAGGGCTGCCTTTCCCTTCCCTTCCTGTTTCTGTCATTTATAGCCGCTCACCCACTGCGCATGGGCATCAGTGCTTTCTACCTGCTCACCCACTGCGCATGGGTATCAGAGCTTTCTACCCGCTCACCCACTGCGCATGTGTATTAGTGCTTTCTCCTCTATCATCATTTCTGTAAATTCTAATAGCAATCCCAGCCACACATAGAGAATTACACCTGAACTCATCACTAAATTCTTACTATTTTGGACACGTACTATCTTGTAATTTGATTTTCTTCTATTTACATGCTTTTCTTGCTAACATAACAAGTATGTTTACTGGGCTTTTACTTGTTTTCTTAGCCTTTATACTGGTTACATTTAAGCTAAAAACATGGCACATGATATCAGTTAGAATGAAAAATGGCTCACATTGTTAGGAAACTTCATATGCATTCGCTTGCCGGGTAAAGTTACTAAAATCTCAACATAAAGCCGTGACATTCAGGAAATATGTAGTTGCCACAAAAGAGAAAGGACAGAAAGGAAACAGACAGGGAATGTGGGAAGCTCAGACATCTTGCAGTGACTCAGCAACCCTCATCCACCCACATAGGATGCTGACACTGTCGTGGCTGCTCCAACTTCAGGTGCGATTGCTATGTGTTCCTCCTTATAGTCTTAAAAGTTCCTGTATGCATGTGTTTGTGTGCGTTTGTGTACGTACGTATGTGTGTGTGTGTGCGTATGTGTGTACGTGTGTTTGTGTGCATGTACATGCATGTGTGTGTCCGTCAAAGATATATAAGAGCCGTTGTGTGTTTTAAGAGTGATTATCTTGTAATTTAGACTTTCTAGTTTTTCCTCAATGAATGTCTCTTTTTCAGTTTTTAAAAACTTCTTTGTTTAGAGTTTGTTACTGGTCTAGAAATACTACATGGAAATAGACTTTGGATCATAGATCTCTGTTGATGTTGGCTTTCATTATTGCTACATTTGTTCTGGGCACACCTTAAGAAGTGGTTTTTTTCTCATAATAAAATTCTCTTGATATGAGCAGTATTGAACTGGTTCATAAAGACTCCTCCTTTTAAAATGATGAGCGTTGGGCAGGTGGGATTACACAGTGCGTAAAAGCTTTTGCCACCAATCCTGCTGACCTAAATTTGAGCCCCAGGTCACACATGGTGAAAGAAACAAACTTCCCTGGAGCTAAAGATGCTGATCATCTTGAGCCTAAGTTTCTACCATGACACCTCAAACTGTTGTTTTAGTGAAGTAAAGCCCCACAGGTAGCCAGGACTTCCATCGAACTTGCTCTTTGGGTGTTCTTTTAATGTACTGTGTCCAGTTTAAGAGTAGAATAGTCAAAAGACAGAAAGGGCAAGAAGAATAAGTAATCCTAAGAGTACTGGGATTGAGCCCAGATGCCCTCTCACAAATTTGCACAAACGAGGCTTATGTCAGGTGAGTGTTCACACCGCTCACTGTCCACATAAACTACCAGCAAAATGTAAGTAATTCATCCATAAGCCAAAGAAAGTCAATACAGACTCTGCTTAGACAGTTGGCATTGCAGAAGATAAATAAACTCCGTGGCTATTGAACACAGGTCTGTGTGCCCTTTGGTGCTCACTTGACACATTACACAATGGTATTTCCCTTCCTGATCCCAGTGTCTTGAGGGGAAACCTAGCCAGTCATTTCTCACTGAGGGATGGAAAATAGTTTTATTATCATCTGCTGTTTTCTTTTAGAGGTCCTTTTATTTTTATATGACTGTGAAACTGCCCTGACCTGCCTACCAGAGAACTGAAGCAAATGCCGGGCATCTAGAGCCTAAATCTCCCTTGTCTTTATTTGTTGTGTAGAATATTGATTTAGATTTTGGCCTATTCGCATTGCTTTCAGCTTTCAAACACTAGCTATAATAGCTCGGGGAGACACTTTGCTGAAGCTAAAATGATCACCCAAGAGAATATATTGGGGAAACACATAGGCCAGAATTAGCCCTTGGCTCTGAATGTATAGCTCCTGTTGAAGCTAGGAGAAGCTGAGCTCATAGGATTTGAAGATGCTTTTTTTTTCCTTACATTGAATATAAAGGCTGTTTGAATGGTTGTGCTTGTGTGAGTTTCTGTTAAACACGCTGAATTAGCTCTTTGTCACAGTACCAAAAAAAAAAAAAAAAAAAAAAGGCGGCATTGCTTCTTCAATTTGTCTTCCAAAGGGTCTTTTGATATCAAACAAAACTGCACAGACACCCTTTTTTGTTTCTGTACACTGATTGTTTAATATTACAAAGGATCAGGCATCATACCAAGAGTTTTGAGTCATATACAGCCTTACAGCATTTTACAATAACAATTCCTAATCATTTACAGCCAAAATAGCAATAAAGCAGAAAGATGCTTAGAAGCAGTATAGGGTGCGGGGGAAACTGTTTAATAGCTACCAGCATGGCTCTGTAATGACAGAAAACAAGCCTCTTTGGGTTCCAGAATATTCTTCCATTCTACAATGCACAGCATCACTGAAAAAGGTCAGAGTTTTAAACACTTCACTATGTATCTGGAGTTACTACTTAACATTTAAGATGAATTAACCAGCATGTGCTGACTCTGAGAGTCTAGATTCTATATGTTCTCAAAATTGTAAGAAGAATAGGAATGTCTGCCACAGAATATCTCTGTAGTGCACAAGAGTACTTCTCATGACACACCGGGGTCCCTTCAGGAATGTGCACTATCAGAGCTTTACAGGGCCCATCTTCCTGCTACCAGCACTGTCTCTGTCAAATCCTTCACCTGACGGCTCAGGAACGCTGAAGACGAGACCGTAAAGACCACAAGGATGGAGAAGGACAAGAAAATAAGCCCTTCTAAACACAGAAGGACCAATGTACATATGAACTCACAGAGTCTGAGGCAGCATGGGCAGATGGGCGGGACCTGCACGGGTCTGCCCCAGATGGGGTATGAGTGTGTAGAGGAGAAGTACACCCACAGCCATCTCTAACCCAGAAGCTATCTCCAAATGATAACCTTTAAAAAAAGGGGGAGGGGGCTCCCCAACCGGCGAGTTTCAATGGAGAAACCAACCACTCTAAAAGGTAGGCCATATGCCCAGCAGTAGAAGGCCACCAGAAAGCAAAGGCAATGGTACCTTTGGAAGTTCCATGTTTCCATGGAACCACAACCCTGACAAGATGTTGTATTGGGGTTTTGTTTGGTTGGTTTGGTTTGGTGTTTTGACTTAAAGGTCCTTTGTATATACATTATGACTTCTAGGTTTGTGCTTTTATGGGATTCCTGTGAGTGTAGGCATGTGTTTCTTATGTTTGTTTTGCTTTGGCTCCTTTTCTTCTGTTTGGTTTATCGTATCCTGATTTATTTATTTTTGTTTTATGTATTTTATCATTCCTTAGATTCATGCTTGTGTTCTCAAAAGAAACAGAAAGAGTGTGCATCTGGATGGGAGGCAAGGTAGGAAGAAACTGGGAGGGTTTGGGAGAGGGGAAATCGTAATTAGAATATATTACATGAACCAAATCTATTTTCAATAAACGGAAAAAATGAAACTTTATTTACTCAGTAGAACTGCGTACCACTTTCCCATCTGGAAACATGTAACAATGCATACTGTATAGCTTAGCACAAAGAAAACAAACCCATGACTCACTTATGCATATAATCTATCTCTAACACCATGCAGAAGCAATTATCTAGTGTTTAATTTGAATAAATGATGTTGGATGGCATACCTTATAGGTTCATTAAAAATAAATCTTGAGGGACTTCGACATAATTCTATCCACCTCTCTACTTAAGAAGCAAGAACATAATAAAACCAAAGTTAGAAACTAATAGACGAATTTAAAAAGCACAGAAAAGGGTCACAGGCCTAACCTAAGAGGATCTGAGAAAAAAGTTTCTGGGACCATCGACTGTTGTATTGAGTCTTCAAGGCTGTAAGATAGTGCAGACGCCTGTGTGTAAAGACTCAAGCAATGTCCATGCTAAACCGGAAAGAAAGAGCATGGGTGATGTCATGGGTATAGGAATCTGCACCATCTGTCAATCAGACCATGGAGAAGGACTATACTGGAGAGATCAGAAAATCAGGAAACATCCTTGGTCAAAAGATCAGGCAAGTCCAGGTTGTCCTGTAATAAATAACTATTAAAGGCTTCAGTTAAGAGGTGATGTGGTCAAAAGCAGTTGTGGTAAGTCACTCTTATCATCTTAAAAGTTTCTGTTGCTGTGATAAAACACCATGACCAAAAGCAACTTGAGGAGGAAAACAAATCTTCATCAGTTTCCATATCCCATCAGAGTCCATCATAAAGAGAAGCAAGAACAGAAATCCCGGGGGTAAACCTGGAGGTGGGAGCAGATGCACAGGCTGTCGAGGCAGACGCTTACTGGCTTGCTCCCCATGGCTAGCTCAGCCTTTCTTGTGGGGCAGTGGGCTGTGAAAGGAATCCTAGTTCCTAGTTGAGATGAAGTTTGAAACCCCACTGACCTTAAAGGACTATAGGTGTTTTCTTAAACTCCTGGGAAACCACAGCCTTCCATAGCATAGATTTATGGCTATCAGTCACATAAGGTCAACACCCCAAGCCCTACCACAGGTAGAGGACATGACCACAGATCATGTAGGCTCAAGACAGATCTCCATTATAATAAGGTACCTAAAGGCCTGGGGGCTTAGCAATTAACTTTTCTTCCCTGACACTCCTACCTTCAGCAGGTATTTAATCTCAGGCCCACCCTGAGAAATGGGGCAAGGTTTTACTCATCCACTTTCTGCCATGACAATAAATGCCTTAAAATCATGGACTGTCTGTTTTCATCAGGATCCACCATGGGGAGCTGTAGAAAAGCCCTTCACCTACAGAGACACTGTCTAATCTCCCATAGAAGGCTTCCCTGCGCTCCCAGCTAAGGCTGCCACCAAGCCTGCAGCCAACCACTGACAAGCCAAGGACTCCTGCTGCAGGACTAGTGGAAGCTCCTCTCTTCCCCCTTAGCTGCAGCTAGATCCTGCCCTTGGTCTGCTCTTCCACAGCATGCAGCTGCACCTGGGTGTCCAAGAACCTGAGAACCAGATGACCCCGAGCATCATCACAGGCCTGGGGACCCCAGAACCAACTCTGGCTGTGTCCCACACTCAGACCATGCTTGCCCCGGAGTGGTGTCCCAAGGCTTCCCTGGTGACCATGTGGGGTACACACAGTCAAATTCCTCTCCTCCTGCCTCTCAGAGTGACCTTGCCCTGTGGCAGGGCAAATGTGGGACCCAACCATTAACCCAATATTTTCTAGCAGTAGGACTACCAATCCAAAGGTGACGTCACCCACAGTGATCTCAGCTCTCTCACATCCATCACTGTTAAATAATTTTTAAATACTTTTTATTGGATATTTTATTTATTTACATTTCAAATGTTATCCCCTTTCCTGGTTTCCCATCTGAAATCCCTTATCCCATCCTCCCTCCCCCTGCCTCTGTTAGGGTGCTCTCTCACCCGTCTACCCATTCCCACCCATCTCCCCACTCTGGCATTTCCCTACACTGGGGCATCTTGCTTTCACAGGACCAAGGGCCTCCCCTCCCATTGATGTGTGACAAGGCCATCCTCTGCTGCATATGTAGCTGGAGCCATGGGTCCCTCCATGTGTTCTCTTGGGTTGGTAGTTTATTCCCTGGGAACTCTGGGGGGGGGGGCGGTCTGGTTGGTTGATATTGTTGATCTTCCTATGGGGTTGCAAACCCCTTCAGCTCCTTCAGTCTTTTCTCTAGCTCCCTCATTGGAGTCCATTGCTCAGTTCAGTGGTTGGCTACAAGCATCTGTTTCTGTATTTGTCAGGGTCCAGCAGAGTCTCTCAGTGGACAGCTGTATCAGGCTTCTGTCACCAAGCACTTCTTGGCATCAGCAATAGTGTCTGAATTTGGTGTCTGTATATGGGATAAGTCCCCAGGTAGGGTGGTCTCTGGATGGCCTTTCCTTCAGTCTCTGCTCCACACTTTGTCTTCGTATTTACTCCCTTGAGGATTTTGTTCCCCCTTCTAAGAAGGACTGAATCATCCACACTTTGGATGGACTGAATCATCCATCCTTCTGTCTTCCAGTAATATCTTGGGTTTTCTGAGCTTTTGGGCTAATATCCACTTATCATTGAGTGGATACCATGTGTGTTCTTTGGTGACTGAGTTACCTCACTAAGGATGACAGCTTCTAGTTCCATCCATTTGCCTAAGAATTTCACAAAGTCGTTGTTTTTAATAGCTGAGTAGTACTCCATTGTGTAAATGTACCACAATTTTTGTATCCATTCATCTACTGAAGGACATCTGGGTTCTTTCCAGCTTCTGACTATTATAAATAAGGCTGCTATGAACATTGTGGAGCATGTGTCATTGTTATATGATGAACTATCTTTTGGGTAAATGCCCAGGAGTGGTATAGTTGGGTCTTCAGGTAGTACTATGTCCAGTTTTCTGAGGAACTGCCAGACTGATTTCCAGAGTGGTTGTATCAGTTTACAACCCCACCAACAGTGGAGAAGTGTTCCTCTTTTTCTACATCCTCGCCAGCATTTGCTGTCATCTGAGTTTTTGATCTTAGTCATTCTGACTGATGTAAGGTGGAATCCCAGGGTTGTTTTGATTTGCATTTTCCTGATGAGTAAGGATGTTGAACATTTCTTTAGGTGCTTCTCAACTATTTGGTATTTCCCAGCTCTCAAAATGGCGACTCTGAGACTAAGTAGTTATTATTAAATGCCCACTCCATAAGCTTTGGCTTGTTCCCTGACTAGCGTTTAACTTATTAAAGCATTCAAACTATTCTGTGCCTACCACTTGGTTAGGTAGCTCTCCTTCAGACCCAGTCTGCTTCTTTCCTTCAGTCTTCCCAGTTCATCTACATCTTCCATTAATGTCTGTCTCCTCATTTGTCTCTTGTCTAGTCCCCCATAGCTTTCTTCTTGTCTCTCCTTTATCTCTTATTATTTCTCAGAATCATTGCTCTTCTTGCAAATTTCCTACCTCCCATTCCTGCCTCCATTCACTGGCCATTGGCTTTTGTTTTATTGACAGGTGGTACTTATAAGAGATTCAAATATTTGTATAAATGTAAGTTTCTTTATGACTGGGGGGAATTCAATTTAATTACCAATAATTACAACTCTGAGAATGGTTATTTCCAGTGCCATTCATTTACCTGAGATTTTTATAGTATTGTTTTGATTAATAACCAAATAGTAGTCCATTGTGTAAATGGTGTAACGTGTTTGTTGTGCATTCCTTAGTTGACAGATATCTAAGCTCACTCCATTTCTTCCTTATGAGGAACAGAACAGCAATTAACACAAATGAGCAAGTATCTAAACAGAGTCCTTTTTGTAGAAGCCCATTTGTTTTCAGCACAATTATTATTATTATTATTATTATTATTATTATTATTATTATTATTATTATTATTACTACTACTACTACTACTACTACTACTACTACTACTACTACTATTATATTCATTTTACATCTCACTCACTGTCTGCCTCCCAACCACCCCTGCCCACAACCCTTCCCCCTTCGACCCTCCCCTTCTTCTCTGAGTAGGTGGGGACCCTCTGCATATTCCCCCAACTTGGCACATCAAGTCTCTGAGGCTAGTCGCTCTATCTCCTAGTGAGACCAGACAAGGCAGCCCAGCTAGAAGAACACATCCCACAGACAGGCAACAGCTTTTGGGACAGCCTCTGCTCCAGTTGTTCAGGACCCACATAACAACCAAACTTCACATCTGCTACATATGTGTGCAGAGGCCTAGGGGAGCCATGTATGTTCCTTGGTTGACTCTGTTGGTCTTCCTTTGGTGTCTCTATCCCCTTAGAGGCTGCAAACCTTCCTCTACTCTTCTATAAGAGTCCCCAGGCCCCATTCATTGTTTGATTGTGGGTATCTCCTCTCTGAGTCAGCTGCTAGGTGGAGCCTTTCAGAGGACAGCCATGCTGTCTGCAAGCATAGCGGTATCATTAATATTGCCAGGGGTTGAGGAACCTCCACACTAGTTTCCACAGCAGCTGAACCAGTTTGTAAAGTGAACAGTTTATCTCTTTCCCTGTATCTTTGCCAATATTTGTGGTCTTCTTGTCTTTTTATCCTGGTCATTCTGACTAGGGTAAGAGGAAATCTAATGTAGTTTAGTTTTCATTTTCCTTCTGGCTGAAGATATTGAACATTTAATAAATATTTCTCAGCCACTGATGTTTCTCTTTTGAGAATGTTACAGGCTTCGATTTTAGTTGGGTGGTTTCTTTCCTTGAAATTTAGGTTTTTAACACTAGCCCACTGTCAGGGATATAGCTAGTAAAGTTTGGGTGTTTTTTCTCCCAATTCAGTAGGGTGCATCTTTATCTTCACTTAAATGATGATGTTCTTTGCTGTACAGAAGGGTTTTTGTTTTTGATGTGTGTGTGTGTGTGTGTGTGTGTGTGTGTGTGTGTGTGTGTGTGGTTTTGGGGGATTTTTCTTTTCTTTCTTTTTTTTTTTTAATTTTCTGTTTCTTTGTTTGTTTAGTTGTTGTTGTTTTAGTTTAATGAGTTCCTCCTCTCAAAAAGAACTTCAAGGGCTGGGGATATGGCTCAGCGGTTAAGAGCACTTATTGCTCTTCCAGAGGTTCTGAGTTCAATCCCAGACAACTACATGGTGGCTCACAACCATAATGGGATCTGATGTCCTCTTCTGGTGTTTCTAAAGACAGCCACTGTATATTTATGTAATAAAATAAATAAATCTTAAAAACAAAATTTAAAATGTGGGTCTTCCCACCTCAAATTTAAAAGAACTTCAAAACCCTTTTTCAAAAATGCCTCAGCCATTTTTACATTGCCACAAGCTGTATGTAAGCTGTGTGCAAGTGACTACAACATTTCCTGTGGCCGTGTTTTCCTACTTTTCTGATGAGTAAGTACTGACAGGTTGTTAAGGCTTTCACTGGTAACTTACTAATGTCTCGTAGTGTTGAATATATTGTGTGTGTTTGTTATTTGAAATCTAGCTTCCCCAGTAAAATATTTTGTGCTATTTGTATATTTTATAATTAGACTGTTCACATTTGCATTTTTATTTTTTTCTGGGAATCAGATTATAATGTTCAAATTTTTATTGAAAATAGATCTTTAATTTAATATGTTCTGAATTTGGTTTCCTTTACACCAATTCCTTCCAGATCCTCCCTACTTCCCCACCAACAAAATGTGTATCCTTTCTCTCATCTTACAGTACAAACGAGTGTCTAAAAAAGTAACAATAATAATAAAATAAAATTAGATAAATTAAAAGCAAACCAGAATAGAACAAATAAACAAACAAAGAAGAAAAGAAGCCGGGCTGGAGAGATGGCTCAGTGGTTCAGAGCACTAGCTACTCTTCCAGAGGTCCCGAGTTCAAGTCCCAGCAACCACATGGTGGCTCACAACCATCTGTAATGAGATCTGTTGCCCTTTTCTGGTGTGTCTGAAGACAGCTACAGTGTACTTATATATAATAAATAAAAAATTAAAAAAAATAAATTATAAAAAAAAGAAGAAAAGAAGCCAAAAAGAACAAGACAGTGCAAAAAAAAAAAAAAAAAAAAAAAAAAAAAAATCCTCAAAGACCATGTGCAGATACAGAGTCACAAATTCACATACACAGAGAGCTCATGAAAACACAACACCAGAAACCATAAATATGCAAAGGACATTCAAGGGAAAAAAATCACTGATGAAGTGTTATGGGGAAAGAACCTTTTAAAATACCATTGAGGTTTTTTTTTTTTTTTTTTTTTGGTTTGTTGTTGTTGTTGTTGTTGTTGTTGTTGTTGTTGTTGTTGTTCCCTTTCTACTGATGAACATGGCGTCTTCACTTAGAGTGGCATTTCCAGTGAGACAACTGGAGACAAAGGATTTTTCACTGGTGAGAGGTTATCCATTGGAGATGCTTGCTGGTTTAGGGATGGGGCTTGTGCCTACTTTTCCTCTCAGCACTAGGCTCATCCCTGCAGCCTGTGCATGTTCCTCCATCTCTGTAAGTCCATATGTGCATCTGTTCTGCTATGGCTCTTACAATCTTTCTGTCTCCTTTTATGCACGATTCCCCAAGCCTTGAGAGAAGAGATTTGATAAAGACATTGCATTTGGACTGGATATTCCAAAGCCTTTCACACTTTTCCTACTGTTTAGCTGTGAGTCACTATTATTTATTCATTTTTTCCCTCTGCTGAAGAGCTTTTACATCTCTATCAAACACTCCCCCATCTTCAAATTCATATAAGATATCTCTGAGCTATTTATTCTATTGATTTGGAAGTCATCAGAGTGTTCAAGTTCCATGAGTGGCACACATATATTAGTGGAAACCAACGACTTTCTCACAGAGGTGGACTTAAGGCCCACTCAACAAGAGGGAAATCATGCCTGGGACTGGAAACCCAGCCACCTACCCAGGTCTAGTGAAATCGTGAATCTTAGAGAAGAACCTACAACCTTTACTAAAACAGCACAATTCCTAACTACATTTCATTTGTCCATATATTCACAAATGCCAACCTCACCCCTCATGAAGGAAATGTCTCTTTGCAACAAGAGCATTATAGAAAACCGCAGTTAATGAAGACTGTATCACTCCATCACCGTAGATGCATCTACAGCACAACTTCTGCACTTGAGGCAAGGTCCCATTGTATCAAGGGGATAGGAAGACTAAGAGGCAAAGGAACAAGGAATTTGCTATGAAATTATATCTCCTAGAAATGTCAGAAGATACACCCACAAAGCCTTGCTAACATGGCTATCTAACCATGACCTGAAGAAGGAAGGCTTCAATTGACATGCTAAGGTGGATAGAGACTTCATGAAGGTTCAACCCTAGGAAAAGAACTCCAGGCAACTAACGAATGCCTAAGTGGGAGAATTAACAGACCTTGTCTAGCGGGTTTGTATTGTAGCATGCAAGAACCCCACCTAATTAAAACAATTGATGGATGTTTTCCCATGGTGGCTTGCACAGAATCTTCGGGAACTAAGAAATGTGGATGTTTTCAGTTCAGTTTCAATCTGATGTCTCTATGTCCTGCAACCAAAGTGTGTTTTATCTTGCTATCTAGTGTTGGTGGGTGATCCATATAAGGACAATAGCAATTATTATTTTTAGACCCTCTAGACCTTCTCAGAACAACAGCCCGAAGGAGGTACATCACCCATGCCACTGAGGTTTGTGTTTTATAGCCTCCCGCTGACTTCTGAGATCAATATTATCTAATTATTCAGGGTACCGCTGTTCAGATACCTCTTACCTTTAAAAATTCACCTATTTATCCTTACATGTATGACTGTTGTCCTGCATGTATGTCTGTGTACCATATACATGCCATGCCTGCGGAGAGCAGAAGGCAATGGACCTTCTGGTACTAGGATTATAGACTATGAGACACTATGTGGCTGCTGGGATTGGACCTGGGTCCTCTGGAACAGTAGCCAGTGCTCTTAATTCCTAAGCAGGGTCTAGATGTCTCTAGACACTGCATTTTTTAAATATTTTCATAAATTGTACTTTGTAGTTAACTTTTAAAGCAGTTGGTTTCCATGTGGCTTTTCTCATGCTTTCTTAGTTTTCAATGACTGACCGCACCTGCAGATTACCCACCCTCCGCTCCATTGTCAGGCAAACATTTTCACACCTATTACCCCAACCTCCTCTCTCGTGTTACATGTGTTTACTAGCATCACCTTAAGACTGCTCCATTCCCCTATCACCATGGGTCATCATTCCAATTTAAACACAGAAATCAGAAATTCTGAAGCTACAATTTATATAAAAGAGAGAACACGTGGCCCTAGCTTTTATCATCCCATGTAATACTTTTCTATATCATCTCTGTTACTGAAAATTTCATAATTTCATGTTTAGTGCTAATTAAATTTTTATATATGTATATATGATTTTTCGTTATTCCTTCATCACTTGCTATACATCTACGCTGATTCCATTTAGACTCAGAGCAGCAGTGGGCATGGAAGTACAGGAGCTCACCCTCAAAGTGTAGAGCCCTATGGGAATGCATTTAACTTAGAATAGTATAGCTGGGTCACACTATAGCCATATTGTGAGTTCTTATAGAAACCTCCTGAATGACTTCCATACTGGCTGCCCAAATGCACACCCCTATAAAGAGTCAGCAGGAGCCACCCTTCCTCCACACCCTTGCCTCCATGTGGTCCTCACAGTCATTCTCTCTTCTTGGGAGACAAATGGCTAGGTTAAGATAAAATCTTAACATAGTTTTAATCTTATTTCTCTGATGGCTAATCATTTTAAACACTTAACACATACTCTCTAGCCATTTGTATTTTTTCCAGTGTAAGGAAGACCTGGTCTTCTCTGTCCTTCTAAGCTTCAAGAGACAATTATAAGGCGGTGCCCATCCTCAGTGAGGAGGAAGGGAAGAAAGGGGTCAGAACTCGGTTTACCTTTCACTTACCAAACGATCTCTAATTTTCAACTTTCCAACTTTTTATATTCTCAAAATAAATAGAGTTCATAAGTCGTGAAGCTAGTTCCCCATAGTTCTGTTGAAAGCACTCTTGTTCATACCATATATAAATCAATATTTCTGGTTAACATCTTCTTACATAGTCACAATTCAGCTGAGTGGATATTATGTAATTATGCCATTGGCCTAACACTTCCCTCACTAGGGCTATGAGATATTTCTTTCTCTCTGATCCACCACAGGACACACACAGTAGGCATTCAAATCATGAGTTACAAAACTGAATGACACGTACGAACTTTTGTTCAGCTGAAGTTAAAGCAGCACAGAATGAACTGGTTAGCATGCAGTGATCATTGTCATTGACATCAGTAAGAATTACTTATTGGCTGTGGTACATGTCTGAGAAATATTTCTCTGTGTTCAGCATTTGCTCATCAATAGGGTTTTCCCATCATTAATGTACCTTTTCATCATAGGCAGAATTGAATACTCATGTCCTACTCAAATCACTGGTACCGTGGCCTGGTGGTTTCAACACCACCCACACTAGATAGCTAACCCAGCATTTATATGAAATTTTTATTACAGGTTTCCAACTTATAGAATCCTTTTTTTTCAGTTCTTGAATATGAACTTCATAGCATAAGAAATTGCATGAAGTGGTTATGAAGGGCAGACATAACCATACTTAGTACTATGACATAGTACTTAGACTCCTATGTCAAAACTCTATGCTTATTCCACATACCAATGAAATTACTCTTCTTATATTTGCTATCTTGAATTCTTGTTTGAAATGTTCACCTAATGTTTTTCTTTTAAATGTACAAAGGGCTTTAAAACAAAAAATAAGTTAGCCAGTGTAAGAGCTTTCTATGCATGTGTACTATATAGACTGCCATGATGTCATACAAACATATTTCTCCATTGGATAAACAGATTTGTACTTTAATCTTTATTCAATTATGTTGTAGTAAATAGACTAGGACTTCTATTCTAGTATCTTTGGTGGAAGTAATGAAGTCTTTGCAATATGATATTTTATGACGGTTCCCTATTAATAAATTTTACTGAGAACGAGGAAGGACTGCCGAGGTTAGCTTGAAAAATTATTGGATCTGCAGATTTGTGAGATGAATAAGTCAAGCTTTGCTATATCAAAAATATTTCCTATAATAATTTGTATGCTAAGTAGTTTATAATGATTTGGCCAGGAGCACAAGAAGCCACCATTAATTTATACTGATAACCCAGAGCTGGTAGGTTCCTTTACCAAGCAACTTATGAAAACAGGCCCAAATTACTGTCAGTGTTTAATTCTAATTAGGTCCCTTGCCCTGTGGCTTCCCCATGTAACTCTCTGATGGTAAATCAGCCGTTAAATGACTCCGTTTGGCCTGAAAGGATAAGCGTACCACCGAGCAGCGCAAAGGGAGCCGGAGCGGCTGGATCCCAGCAAGGCTGGCCTGGCTCCGCCTGGCTCTGTCTGCTGCTGACTTCTGACACCGCTCCATCCTGGATTCTAGCATCCATCACTGGCATGGAACATTTTAAAATAAGCACCTTCTAAATTGTTATTGATTATAGATTATCAAAGTGCCTCTCCTTACACCCTCACAGAAAAACAAAGCTATATGATTCACTCGCAGAATAACACTATGTTGTTAGACCATCCTGCACAAGTCCTCCAGCAGCGCCTCACAACCTACACTCTGTTCCACAGTGCCCACGTTAAGTGCTTCTGTTTGCACAGTTTCGGCTCTGTTCCTTAGAACTCCTTCTCAGTGGCCATGCCTGTTTGCAGCCCCTCCTACTTCCCAAGACCTTAAGTCTTGGAGCCCCTGAAATTCTTTCTCTTCTCTTCAACTCGTGTGTGTGTGTGTGTGTGTGTGTGTGTGTGTGTGTGTACATATGTGTGTGTTATTTTATTTGTGTACATTTCAAATGCCCCCCTTCCAAGTTTCCCCTCTGCAAAGCCCTATCCCAATTCCCCTCCCCCTACTTCTGTGAGGGTGCTCCCCACCCACCCACCTACTCCCACCACACTGTCCTACCATTTCCCGACACTGGGGCATGGAGCCTTCACAGGACCAAGGGCCTGTACTCCCACTGATAACGGATAAGGTCATCTTCTGCTACATCTGCGGCTGGAGCCATGGGTTCCTCCATTTGTACTCTTTGATGGGTGGTTTAGTCCCTGGAAGCTATGGGCGATCCGGTTAATTTCATCGTTCCTATGGGGTTGCAAACCCCTTCAGCTCCTTTATTCCTTCCCCTAACTCTTCTCTTGGAGTCTCATGCTCAGTCAAATGGTTGACTGAGAGCATCCGAGTCAGTATGGGTCAGGCTCTGGCAGAACTTCTTGGGAAACTTCTCTATCAGGCTCCTGTTAGTAAGTGCTTCTTGTCTGGGTTTGGTGTCTGCAGATGGGATGGATCCCCGGGTGGGGCAGTCTCTGGATGGCCTTTCCTTCAGTCTCTGCTCCGCTCAGTTTGTGTATTTTCTTCAGACAGGAACAATTCTGGATTAAATTTTTTGAGATGGGTGGTTGACCACATCCTTCAACCAGGGGCTGGCTATGCCTATCCACTGGGTATGGTCTCTACAGGTTCCATCTCCTGTGTTGGATTTTTGACTAATGTCATTTCCATTGGGTCCTGGGGACCTCGTACTTTCCTGGCATCTGGGGCTTTCTAGTGGATAGCCCCAGTTCCCCATTCAACTACATACCTCCATTCAACTTCCTGGCCTTCTGAACTTCATCCCTGTCTCCTCCTACACAGGAACCTGCCACCTTTTATCCTCCCGCTGCTGTCTCTCTCTTCGTTTCTCTCACTCCCTCTCCCTCCAGTGATGATTTTGTTTCTCCTAAGAAGGACGGAAGCATCCGCACTGATGTTCCTTCTTCTTGAGCTTCATATGGCCTGTGAGTTATATCGTGGGTGTTCCAAGCTTTTGGACTAATATCCACTTATCATAGACCTTTCCTTCTTCTAATTCAGCTCTTTAAAAGTTCTGATTGTGTGTGTGTGTGTGTGTGTGTGTGTGTGTGTGTGTGTGTGTATGCACGTGCATGTGTGTCCTTCTAGAGCAGATGGTAGAAAGTTAATTTCTATGGACATCAATTACAGTCAAATGGATGCAGTTCAACAAGACTTTTAAATACAACATGGATGCTGTGAGCTATGGTGAAGACCTTTACCTCAAGGCCTCCAGTTGTTTTCCTAGTTCGGTCTGAAGCTCGAGTCAGTAAAAGTAATGACTCAAACAAGAGACAGGAGCCAAGAGGCACTAGAAGAAATCTGTACCCCCCTGGCCTCAAAAACAAAAAAGAAAAAAGAAAAAAAAAAGAAAGCATTCGAAGATTAGCTTTATTAATTTGATTGTTCCAAAGAAAGATAAAATAATATCCAAATAGTCTTAGAGTCGCTGTGCTGAGAGCAGCTTAGTGTCTTTCTTGGGTAAAGGTAGGACATTTGAGTGGCATCATCAGGGAGTGTGCCTCATCATGAACTCCATGGTGAGCTAAAGTAGGATAGCTCTGAAGACTGAAACCCGACCAAAGTAACTAAAAGAATAGAAAGCCATGTGCCCTTCTGGGACCTAGAGTGTTAAAAGCAGAAATTATACCAATGATAGAAAAATGACCAATTGTACACTTCGAATTGCATCTCTAAGTTGGTAAAGTGATGGGTTAATAATAATCACACTTTCAGGGGGGGGGGGGAAGTAAGAGGCCAAAATAACAGTGATTTGAAAGAGCCATGAATACTCAATTCTGCCTGTGATCAGAAGTTATATTAATGATGGAAGGATTTAACTGACAAGTAAATGCTGAAATGAAATCCTTAATGGAAAGATAAATATTTTTCAGAAACCCATTTCAGATTATAAGTAAATTATTACCAACTTCAATAAAACATGATGGCAAACAAGCAAACCTTTATTGTCTCACAGGCGGGAGTGAACAATGCCATTTTCAGGAAGATGCTCCTTTTATTTTTAAAGTATCCATCTCTTCTAGAGATTTCTTTTAACTACTAATAAAAAAAAGCTGCTAGAGGATTTTAAAGAAAATTTTTAATACTAAAAAAAATCAAGGTGTCTTTTTTATCCAACTAGTGAATATTATTTTTAAGCAGTCTTCAATTTTTTAGACCTGACAATAAACACATTTATAATTGCAGAAAATATTAATAAAAATATTTTAGACCTTCAACACCTTTGGCATAGAGTAGAATTTGTGTCATTTTATCCTAAATACAAAAGTTTCCAATTGGTACATTTGTCCTGAGGGTGTTACTGTTTTGTTCTCAGAGATTAAAAACTAAAGAGAAATAAGCCTTTCAAGGACACATTGTTTGAAGTGTTATTTCCTGATGGAAAACTTGTTTGGCATCCTCAACCAGCTTCTGGATGAATATTCAAGTAGATGATTGGTTGGTCAGACAGCTAGTTGTGTGAATTTGGCTGAAAAGCAACACCTTTTTCTTCCACTCAGAGTACTGGATTGGTCTCTAATGAGAATAGAAAAATGAATTCTTACTGAGGCCTATGACTAGTTAGCATGATTCTAGCACCTCTGTTAAATTCCACTGTAAGAGTAACACCCAGAAACATACTGCTTCAGCATAGAGGATTAGGATTATGTTCTCATATTAATGAATTTTTAAAATCAGTTCAAAACTGTCTACATATCTGCATGTCCTTTTTAATGAGTGCTTTTGATATATTCAAATATTGTGCTGGACATATTTTATTAAATGCTGTCATGAGAAATAAATATGCGTTCTCACAGGCAAGATATAACTTCTGTTCAGCTGCTACATTTCTGCTCTCTCAAGATTTCCTCTGCATCCCCATTCAATATTGCAATTTAAGTTGAATTTAGGATGGAAATGGGAGGTATTCTTATTAAAAGACGATGAGAATGGATGAATTGCATGAGGGAGCTTTTACTTTTGTATTTGCAGTTTATGTTGGTTGCATTTGATTTCATTGGATTTTGTTTGAGTTAGAGTTGTATTAAAGAGCCCATGCCAGCCGGAAATTTACTAAGTAGGCAACTCAAACTGATCTACAATTCTTGACCCTCCTAACCAGCTTACTGGGTGTTGGGAATAAAGTCATGTGCAACAAGTCCATCTGGATGGGATTATAAAGTAGATCATAGTCTTGTTTTGAAGGAAGTGAAAGGTGAATTGAAATGGTCAATGCTCATGACCGTAGGAATGTCACACAGTGTGGATGGACTCTTCTCCCTGCCCACCAGGTCCTGACCACCCACAGTTGCATCCGCCAAAAGCACAGCTGGTCTCTACTCCATTCTACAGGCAAGCCTCCTGTTCGTCCTCTCTAGTATTCAGCTGTCTCAAATTCTCAGTCGACTCTTCCCACCACAAATTCTCTTTGGCTCTTGCCCTCCTAATTGGATGGCCTGTGCATAACTGATTCCTGTTGGAACTACAGCTACCAGAAACGATAACAATATACCATTCATGAACACAAAAGGTGTTTCTTACCTTGTGATGTGCAGCTCTTTAGCTTGATAAGTCAGAATAAATCAACCAGAACCCAGGTAGATTTCTAGATGACCAATTCACACATCACCCTTTGCATTCGATTCACTGGCTTACTTTCTCTTCAATGAACAGTCTTATTTATCTTATGAAAAAGTACATTATGGCTTTTTAACACTGGGGCTCAGTGGTAGAAGTGCATATAAACCATTCATAAGGCCCTGGAGTCAATCCCAAGCAGCATCAAAGCAACAAAATTTACAAGAAGATGGTATGCACATGGGAAGAGGAACGAAACATATGGAGAATAATTTCCTATATTGGATCTCCAAGTCGCCTAACATAGGACTAATTCAAGAACTAAACTACCTACCTGTTGCCTTCATATATAACCCAACCTTATACTGACCAGGCTGATTTCTTACAGTTATCCACACAAATAGTGACAACTGTTCTTGTACAAAAGAAGCTACAGCTAGAGTTTTGCAAATTAGGGGTACAATGGGAGAGAAAGCCATGCACATTAGAAATTCAAGTGATATGAACTCAGTCAGCCTTAATGCCAAAAGAACTGTCATTTGAAGGAATGACTCTTTATTTTACTTTATGTAGGCTGGTATTTAATTACACAAAATAGTTGAAGACTTGAAAGTACAAACTAAATAATTGAAAAACACAATACATCCCTAAATTGTTTGATTTATGAACAGCATGTGGATCTAGATGACTTACTGTACTTATCATCCCAGATCATGTCCTATGGGAAATTTCACTAATGAATACCACTGACTTTCAAATCACAGATGTTCATAATCTGGGCACTGGAATGGTGGCTCAGTAGTTAAGAGCACCAGCTGATCTTCCAGAGGTCCTGAGTTCAATTCCAAGCACCCACATGCAGGCTCACAACCATCTGTTACACCAGCTATAGAGGATCTGATGCCGTCTTCCGGTCTGATGGCATCTACGGTCACTGTATGTACATGTCGCACCCCCGTACACCTAAAATAAAGGTAAAAGGAAAGATGCTATGCTCTCTAAGTAAATCCTATGTTGCAGACAAGAGGGCATCGCATAACACTTTCTAATACTCTTGTGGGCAAAGAAAATGAATGCATAGATTTTTTTTTCCTAATAAAAATTCTAGGAGTCCTTAATACATAAGTTGAAAACCAAGAAACATACTTAATTACCAGAGTAGATTTTCCACTTCATTCCAGTGAATGAGTCCCATGCTTGGTGCAGTGAAGGCTGTAGGGTTGGAAGAGAGGAGTGCCATACTAAAGGGGAGCACTGTGAGGAAGACAGGATATTGCAGAAGTCCAAATCAGGGAAGAGTCTGGTTTGAGTTCTCAGACCTACCCCTGAGGCCCATTAGGTGTCCGTGCTTAAGCACAGGGGAATTTCTTCAGTGTTTGCTAACAGCACAAATATAATGTTTAAACTTTTCCCTAACTGTTGAAGGATTGGGAGTTCAGTAAAGTAGTTGAGAATTAAC
The DNA here is from genome assembly GCF_963924665.1 of Micromys minutus. Classification (NCBI taxonomy): domain Eukaryota; kingdom Metazoa; phylum Chordata; class Mammalia; order Rodentia; family Muridae; genus Micromys; species Micromys minutus. Next base: position 6,116,169 of record NC_137980.1, on the reverse strand, counting down.
ATTTGCACTCCTCCCATTGTAGGGTAATGTTATTGTATATTTTTGTAACAACTTGTGTTGCTTTATTTTATAAATATGAAGGTATGGTTAGTCCACCCGCCTCCAGAACTTTTGATAGTTAGTTTCTTTCGACTTTAAACTAGCAAGAGTGATCTCAGAAAAAAAAATATATATATATATATAAACCCAGAAAATGTCTCCATCAGATTGGACTGTAGGCAAGTCTGTGGATCATTTTCCTGATTCATGATCGATGTGGAAGGTCACAGCTCTTGGTGAACAACGCCACCCTTGGGAGGGTTAAGAAAACCATAGAGAACAAACCAGTAAGCAACATTTCTCCATCCATGGTCTCTGCTTTAGTCTTGATTCTGGACACCTATCTTGAGATCTTTTTCTGCCTTCCCTTTATGATAGACTATCAGCTGTGATGCAAACTGAATCCTTTCTTCCCAAAGCTGCTTTATGCCATGGCATCATCACAGTTGGCACTAGAAAGCCAAATAAGACTCTCTAGTCAGCTAAAAATCCACCCCACATTCCTGCTTCAAAACCAGCTATGCCTCTTTTAAGTTCTGTCCCGAGCACAGAGATTTGGGGTAACATGAACTTTTATTTTAATTTTACTTTCATGACTTTCTATGTATACAATGCTTCCTGCCAAGTAGCTGGACCATTAACTATAGACCTAGCCTGTAACACTGCGTGTTGCCCTCTAGTTGACCGTCTGCACCACTGAAAGATGCTATTGTCAAGGCATGCCCCTTGCCCTGAGCTGACATCTCATGCCAGAGGATTTCCAAGGGCGAGCCTATTCTACCAACATAGCTACTGAATTCACCCATTTGAGTCATATTTTGGCTCAAAGCCTAATGGAAGACACAGTCAATACTGAATTCAGATGAACTTGTTCTTCAATATTTCCAAAGAATACTTTTATAACAAGGATCTACATCCATAAGTATCAATGTAATTGACAGTTATAATATCAAATATCAGAACACATAGCATTTGGCTTATGTAATGTATTACAAGAAAAAAAGCCCTATGTAAAGTTGATTTCTTTTATCTTGCCACTGATTTTATTCCAAATTCATGTCTTTTCTGCTAGCAAAAAATTGACCACTGTACGTAGAAGTACCTATACTTAGGAATGTGGTAACTCACATAAAAATCAAGTATTTAAAAGAAATATAACTTTTTCTGGTGAAACATTAACCAGGCCTTCAAATTCACAATAATGAAACAAACCAAAACACTTTAAAATAAAACTGAACAATTAACTGTGGTATGTCAGGAGAAATCAAATACTCTGTGTGCCTCACACATCACCATTTCTAAAGAAAAGCTGTGATGCTCAAGCCGTCCCCAGACCAGAGCGCTGCAACATTTCAGGCAGCTACTCAGATCTTCACGTGTAGCTTCAACACAAATTTAAGAAATTGGCCTCTAAGCATTTGCTTTTCAAATGCCTCACATTGGCAGCTGCTAGCTTGCTGTGTTACCTTAGAATTCCTTTAAAATCTCTGGTCTGTTTCTCATTTACATAACTGTTTCCTCTTAATGTTCTGTAGAGATGGTTCAAAGAAAGCAAGAGAGAAGTCCAATTTTGCTTCTGTTATCTCTGTTCGGGTGTCACAGTGGATGGGTTGACAAGCCTTTATAACTGGCTTCCAGGCATCTGAAATTGACACAAAGCTGAACTCAAAATGGTGTGTATACTACACAAACACATGCTAAACTCAAGTCCTTCCTTCATAATGTAGTCCCAGATACATCACTTCAGTTTGAAATTCTCACTGGATCAATCTAAATTTCTGTTTTTAAAGATTTTTTTTGTTTGCTTTTTTGCACAAATGATGATTTTAAATGACTCATGCACTCCAACGTGCACAAATTTTATGTTTATCGGTTAATGGTCAAATTTCTATGAAAGCACAAACATTCTCTTGACTATGCCTGGGTTTATTCACCTCGTCAAGGTGATGGGGCTATCAACACAATACTGTGATTATCACATAGAAGAGAGGGGATGGCTTGCAGTTTATTTACAAAAATCCCTTTGTGTGGCTGGTATCCAAGAACCCTGCAGCTCTTCAGTAGGGTCACGTGCTGGTTGGTTTGCCCTTGCAGCTGTCTTCTTCCAATGTCATTACTGCCTTGCCGGATGTGTAAGCTGGTGCCTCTGCTTCAGTTTTCGTGTTCTCCTGATTAAATGACTGACCCAAGCGTGGCTCTTGTATGTCATTCTCTTTCCGTCTTCTACAGCACTGTCCTCACATGCCTCATCTGGAAATTCTCAGTCTTTCTCCCTCGATTACAAAGAGCGATTAATTTGAATGTAAAACCTTGGCTATAGCTATCACTCAGACCTTGAGGGAGGAAGCTCACTTTCTTTTCTGTAGATTGTCGGTGTATAATTTCCAATAGTCACAGGAAACATCATTCTGGAAACTTCTAGAAGTTTTGATTACCTGCCAGCATTTATTCCTTCCATCTCTCATGTGGTCCCCCTGTTTGGATTTTGACAAGCCTTTTTACTCAAGAGTGTTCCATGAGCCAGCAACTCTCAATATCACCTGGAAACTCACTACAAAAACATAAACACAAATAACAAACACTCAAAAAAATTACAGGGTCCAGAAACTCTCAATATCACCTGAAAACTCACTACAAAAACATAAACATAAATAACAAACAATCAAAAAAATTACAGGGCCTTTTCCAACTGAATCAGAACTACAGGTAACCCATGTCCCTTGTCAAATAAACTTCAAGATGTCACATGACTTAGTGGTAAGTCTGTCTTACCCACAATTTCCTGCAAAGATCAGTTTCAGATGTGCAAAATCCTATAATTATTCAACCAGTGTTACGTAAGATTTGGAATTTTGCTTATCAACATCACTCATACCATATGTCAAATACATGTATGGGATCCAAAAAGCCTGGCTGAGTCCTGAAGCTGTCTTTTAAAAATGGCTACAAATTAAGCCTGATGGAAAATCCAACACTAATCATCACTTATCTGGATACTAAAAACAGTGTTTCAGATATGAGATATCTCAGATTGGGAATATTTGTCTAGAAAACACCATTCTTGAAACACTACTTATCTGAACAACTGAGCTGAATCTGGTTTAGTTTGGTTTGGTTTGGTTTGGTTTGGTTTGGTTTGGTTTGGCTTGGCTTGGCTTGGCTTGGCTTGGCTTGGCTTGGCTTGGCTTGGCTTGGCTTGGCTTGGCTTGGTTTAGTTAGATTTTCTAAGTACTATAATGTTCAGCTGTACAATGAAGCATCAGTGGGTATCAGAATCATGAAAGTAGACCCTGTGACCCACACTGCCCTCTGAAGCTCATCCTAACCTTCAAGAGGGTAATTGAAATGTATTGTTTGTTGTAGGTGAGAAACTATGGCCAGAAAAAACAAATCTAGGTCATACCACTCTGAGTAAAGAAATGATTTATACATTTTAAGGGGGTAAAAGAATCTCTTTTCTCTTCTCTCCTTTCTCTGTGCATGCCCTTCTCTCTTTCTTCCCCCACCCCAACCCTGTGGTGACTGCCCTCCCCTCAATCCTTGAGGCCAGTGAATTCACCCAACTTCCCAATAAATCTAACTTTCACATAATCTTAAAAGGGAGTAAGGGGTGGAGGAGGAGGGAGTCAAGAAAAAATCTTGGAATAAGCTAGAGTAGGAAGGGCCAGAACCATTGCTCCCTGTCCTGGAAATGTTTGCACTGTTGAGTTCATTCAGTATATTGACTAAAGCACATGAGTAAAATAAAGGCTTTGGATTTTCAAAAGAAGACTTAGAAAGTAAACTGTGATTAATTGTAGCCTATTTGGAATCCCAACAAATTATCCATAGCTAGAACATTAATAACTGCATTTATGGAGGAAACAGAGAATGGGCATGTATACTTAAAGAAAAGCTCAGGCTCAGAAAAATTATGAGATCACCTTAAAGTTGTACCACAGACTCATTCTTGGTACAGAACCACTCTAGAGTATTTAGAAAGGTTTGTAAAAGTTAGGTTGCAGGGACATGCAAATCAAAACAACCCTGAGATTCCACCTCACACCAGTCAGAGTGGCTAAGATCAAAAACTCAGATGACAGCAGATGCTGGCAAGTCCTTCTTAGAAGAAGAAACAAAAATATCTACAGGAAGAAATGTGGAAACAAAGTTTGAAGCAGAGACTAAAGCAAAGGCCATCCAGAGACTACCCCACCTGGAAATCCAGCCCACGTACAGCCACCAAACCCAAACACTATTGTTGATTCCAAGAAGTGCTTGGTGACAGAAGCCTGATATATACATTTCCTGAGAGGCTCTGCCAGATCATGACAAATACAAAGGTGGATGCTCACAGCCAACCCTTGAATTGAGAACTGGGTCCCCAATGGAGGAGTTAGAGAAAGGAATGAAGGAGCAGAAAGGGTTTACAACCCCATAATAACAATAATACCAACCAACCAGAGCTCCCAGGGACTAAACCACCATCCAAACAGTATAAATGGACAGACCCATGGCTCCAGCTGCATATGTAGCAGAGGATGGCCTTGTTGGGCATCAATGGGAAGAGAAGCCCTTGGTCCTGCCAACGCTCGATGTTCCACTGTAGGGGAATGTCAGAGTAGGGAAGCAGGAGGAGGTAGGTACTTGAGATACCCTCATGGGAGCAGCAGAAGGGGAATGGGTTAAGGAGGTTTAAGGAGGGAAAAATTGGAAAGGAGATAACATTTGAAATGTAAATAAAATATATCCAATAAAAAAAATTAGGTTGCTTTGTTCTTATTGTCTTAATGAAGTCGCAACCAATATAGTTCTTAAATACAATACAAACCAGTACAGCACCAATTGACATATTAATGTGAAAGGGAGGAAGTGCTGGAGGTTAAGCCCTACACAAAAAAGAACTATAGGCAGCTAAAGAGTGCTGAGAGGAAGCAAAATAATCTTCCCTAGTGAGAGCCACACCAATCGCTTATCCTCTATGGCCAACCCAGAAATGAGCAGCAAAAATCAGTTTTAAAAACAGCAAGTTCTAGGGAAAGAGGTAGAACCTGATTTACATAGGTAACATATTATTAGATTTAAATGGCCAATTTTAAGCAAAAATATTGTAAAAGAAAATGAATGTCTATATCACTCAACAGGGTAAAATGAATCACTGGCAATTGTCTGTTGGAAGTTGTAGGTAGATTTCCAGTGTTAAGATAAAAACAAATGTTTGAAAGATGCTCAAAGAATTACAGAAGTAGAGACTCAAATATGGGCATATACCCAAAAGATGCCCCACCATGCCACATGAGCATGTGCTTTACAACATTCATAGCGGCCTTATTTGTGATAGCCAGAAGCTTGAAACAACACTCCAGGGAAGAATGGATACAAAAAAATGTGGTTCATTTACACAATGGAATACTACTCAGCTATTAAGAATGAGGACATCATGAGTTTTGCAGGCAAATGGATGAAACTAGAAAATATCATTCTGAGATGGGTAACTCAGACCCAAAAGGACATGCATGGTATGTACTCATTAATAAGAGGAAATCAGCCAAAAAAAAAAAAAAAAAAAAAAAAAAAAAAAAGAACAGAACACCCAGGACAATCCAAGGAACTCAAAAAGGTTAACAACCCAAAGAACCCAAATGAAGATGCTTCAATCCCACTTGGAAGGGAGAAGAGAGCAATCATGGGAGGGAAGGAGGATGAAGGAGGGAGGAAGGGACCTGGATGGAAGAGGAAAGGTGAAAAGAGAAACAGAATCAGGTATTCAGCAGGGAACAGGAGTGAAGCCATGGGGCCAGCAGAATGAATGGAAATATGTAACCTTGGCAGGTTGGTAGTGGAGGACTCTCTAGAAAGTACTAGAGACCTGGAAGGTAAGCGACTCTCAGGACTCAAAGGGAGGAACCGTAGATGAAATGCCCAACAGTAGAGAGGAGACACATGTAGTCAGGGACCCCTGTGGTTGAATTAGGGAAAGGCTACAAGAAGCTGAGGAGGGAAACCCTGTAGGGTTGACCAGCGGTCTCAACTAACCCGGACCTGTAAGATCTCTCAGACTATGAACTACAATAAACTAGATGATCTCACCACACACACACACAGAGAGAGAGAGGAGAAGAAGAAGAAGAAGAAGAAGAAGAAGAAGAAGAAGAAGAAGAAGAAGAAGAAGAAGAAGAAGAAGAAGAAGAAGAAGAAGAAGAAGAAGAAGAAGAAGAAGAAGAAAAAGAAGAAGAAGAAGAAGATGATGAAGAAGAAGAAGAAGAAGAAGAAGAAGAAGAAGAAGAAGAAGAAGAAGAAGAAGAAGAAGAAGAAGAAGAAGAAGAAGAAGAAGAAGAAGAAGAAGAAGAAGATTGCCTGTCTTAGCCTCATTAAAAGAAGATGCACCTAACCCTTGAGTGCCTTGAGTCCCCAAGGAGTGTGGAGGTCTGGCAGGAGAGGGACACCCTCTTAGAAACAGGGGGAGGAGGAATGGGATAAGGAACTGTGGGAAGGCTGACCAGGATGGGGGTAACAACTGGACTGTACCAAAAAATAAAAAAATAATATATGTGCAACACACTGGAAATAAAAGATTTATAAAAGATTTACATAAAAAAAATCAAAAGTAAATGAGCTAAAAAGCAGAAAAACTGAGAAGAAAATTCACAAGAATATTCAAGCACAGATTTGATACATCTGAAGAATCAAAGAACACAAGGTAAATCAAGTCTGCAAAAAATGAAAAAAGAAAGATTAAAACAAAAGTGACCAGAACTAAGGGACCTTTGTGACAACAAATGAACCAATAAATACATGAATCCCAGAACAGGGACTATTAGAAAGTTATTCAAAGTCTCACAAAGACAGTGAAACACAGCATAGTTGGGAATATCCAAGAAGTCCAACAAATGCTGTGTAATAGAGACTCAAAGACAAGAGTTAAACAACAGGGCAAACAGAGAATGATGGAAGCAGTTAGAAATGAAGGTATTCCAAGCAGAGCACTGGCCTTACATAAAGACCAAGATGTGGACCAAGGAAATGGAGTAGAGACCCCAGAAATAACGCTTTACAGCAACAGTCGGGTACCAGCACCATGCAAGACAGGAAGACAATATTTTACAAAGTAGCATCAGATAAACTAGATATCTGAATGTAAAGAAGTTTCATGTTTCTGAATACCGTATTAACTTCTGGTTATTTAAACTAATTATTGGAAAATAGGTCAGAGAACTAATTGTGAGTTGTAGAACTGAAAACTTCTTGGAAGAAAATATAAAGTAGGAAACTTACAATAGTAAATTTCATAGTAATATTTTTGTAACTGACATCAAAGTCCTGAGATTTGGAAAAAATTGGACTCCATACAAATATTTTAATTTGAATATCAAATAATAGTATCAACAGAGTTAAAAATAACCCACGAAATAGAAGAAAATGTACAAATTATACTAAAGTTTTAATATGTAAAAATTTATAGGCAACACCTGAAACAATGACAGAATAAAGCCAAGTTTCCAAATTTTAAAATGGGGGAGTGGGCCCTTAGGGATATAGCTCAGGGAAATGATGCTTGCTTAGTGTACACAAAGCCCAAGGGTCAACTTCCAGCCAGAAGAAAACCATAAAGATAAGACAAAACTTTAATATGTACCTTTCAGAGAAGATGTACATATGGCCAATAAGAATATTAAAACACTATTATCCGCAATAATTAGTAATAAGCAGATCCAGTGGCAGACCGGTTCACACCCGTTTACAAAACTACTATCACGAAAGACTACAAAGGATTGGTCGAGAGGACCACCAGCGCTTGTCAGGGCCGCAGCAGAATTCCAACCCTTAAACCGACTTAAAGGAAACTGTAAGAAGAACAAACGCTAAGAAAATAAAGTACTGCAGTTGCCCAAAAACAAAACCCACTAAAAGCAACTCTATTTCTGAATATTTAACAAAACTGGAAAAGCAGGGCCTTGGTTTTGGTATTAGAGTCATTCTGGCTTTGCAGGAGTTTGAAAATGCTCCTTCTGTTTCCTGTTTGTTTATTTCTTTAATGTAAGAAGTATTGGTTGTAGATTTGCTTTGAAAGACTGGCACTATTCTGCTGTGGTGGCATCTGTGTTTGGGCTTCTTTGGTAGTTAGAAAGCTTGATTTTGCTTTTTATATCTACGTCTTTGTTATAGTTGTTGTGGTGGTTGGAATATGTTTGAATCATGGAACTGGCACTCTTAGAATGTGTGGCTGGACTGGCGGAGGGGTAGCTTGTTAAAGGAAGTGTATCACTGTACAAGTAGGGTTTAAGGTCTTCTCTATGCACAAGTTCTGCCCAGTGCAGAAGAGAGCCTCCTCCCGGAGGCTGAGGACTGTCCCCTCCTGCTGACAGGGAATCAAGATGTAGAACTCTTTGGCTCCTCCAGCACCAAGTCTGTCTGCATGCTGCCATGCTTCCCGTCTTGATGATAATGGACTGAACCTTGGAAACCATTTTCTTTTATAAGAGCTTAGTCTTGTTTTCTCTTCACATCAATGAAACACAAACACAATGAAAAACATTTGTGTATACATGGTCATAGCAGCAATTTCATAAACTTAAATCCTGGAACCAAGCCAGGTCCAAAGACAGACAGACAGGTATACAAACTTTGCTATATACATTTAATGAGGATTACTTGGACTTAAAAAGAATGGAAGTTCTGACAAATGTTGTATGTAGAAGTTGAGAACATTCTACTAAGGGAAGCTGGTCACAAAATGAAATAAAATGTTATGTGGAACCACTTATGTGAGGAGCTTAAAATAGTAAAAATCATAGAGACAGAAGGCAGGATGACATTTTTTAGGGACTGGAGGTATTTGGGGAATGAAAAAATGTTATTTAATGGGTATGGAGTTTCAGTTTGGTAAAATGAATAGTCATGAACACAGTGGTGACAATCGCACATTTTATCTCAGACTTTTTTGCAGAAGAGGACAGACAGTCTTTCTAAGTAGCTCAGGCTGGCCTGGAGCTCATTATATAACCCAGGCTGGTCCCAGATTTTTAATTCTCCTGTCTTAACTTTCCAAGTACTAGTATTACATGCATGAGCTACCACAGTCAACACTGATCATACATTTTGAATATATTAAGAATATGAAATCTGGAAAGATAAGGCATTGATTAAGAGCACTGGCTATTCTTTCAGGGGACATGAGTTCGATGTCCATCACCCTGCATGTTGGTTCACAGCTGTCTGTAAGCCAGGCCCAGGGGGGCCACATCTTTCTAGCCATTGTGGGAACGAAGTGCACGTGGTACACAGATGTACATACATGCAAACAATCCATGCTCGTAAAATGCAATGGGAAAAAAAGACAAGTTTTATTATAGGTTGTGATTAACACAGGAACAGCAGGGCAAAGGGGTGAGAAGAAGGAAGAATGGGAGCAGGAGGCTGCAGAAGAGAAAGCAGGAAGAGAGGAGGGGGACGGGAGAAACAGGACACACATGAGGCCCTCGAAGTACTCATTGCCCAGCGCTTCTCCTGACTTAGGCCGGTGAACGTACACAGATAGGTGTGGCGGATAAACAGCCCTCTGCACATCTTCGGAGGTGTAACTGTCCTAGCACCTCCAGGCGATAGATAAAAGCATGCATTGCTACTCCTTTGCTAAACTCTTCCCTCTCGAAGATTATATAACACTATAAATAAAACCCCATTCCAAAACATGCTAGCATTCTTTAAGATCATATCTTCTTAGTTAAACTCCTAACAGCAGAACATTGTGTTGTGCTGTGTAACACAGATGAACAATGATTCTAGCATCTACCTGCTTAGGACCTAATCCTGATATACCATCAGTGTGAGATTCTGCCCAAGGTAATTAACCTTCTATTTTTCATTTTGTATAATCAGTTGAGGATAATGTTAGCAGTGTGTACTATATTGGGTTAAGACAGTAAGACATAAAGTATTCCTAATAGCCCATAATGCATAACTAAATGAATGAATATTATCATTTTTCTATCTCCCATCTAGTTTTTCTAAAATGTTCAAATATCCATCAGGATTCATTTGCATGCAAGGTATATATATATATATATATATACATATATATAATTGTATTTTTAAAGTTTATAGAACTTTGAGGACTAAATCCCATATTGTTCCTATCTACAAATCTCCATATCTCTTCTAGTACTTTGATCAGTCCTTTGAGCACATTTTCTTGTTTACTGAGAATCTGAGGTCACCCGTTCCCAAAGTATGAATATTAGGAAGGAAACAAGAAGAGTAACCAAAAAGGTAGCTGAAGAAATGGCTGTTCTGTCTTTGCTGGTTTCAATGCTAATCAGCCATTTCTGAGGACAAGAGATATCCCTGGGCACATTCCTGTGAAAGCCTTTTAACATCCTTTTTCCTTTCCTGCTGGCTTTATTTTTAGATGGGTATCAAACAGGAAATTCCAGTCCACTAAGAAATGGTGAACCTTTTCAGTAAAGATCAGAGGGCATAGGCACTGGAAAATCAATAGTGCATCGAGCTGAAGAAGAATGATAGGAGGAGGTCACCTTGTTTCCATCTTTCCTTCACAGATGAAATTAGTTGCTTTCACATGTACCTAAGGCACAGCATATATATATATGTGTGTGTGTGTGTGTGTGTGTGTGTGTGTGTGTGTGAGTGTGTGCTAATTAAATCACAATTTCAAATCAAAATACCAGGAAGGCATACAGAGTACTCTTCTGTACGCCTAAAAACCAGACAGATGAGGATGTATAAGGAACTAAGGGACAGAGATGGTCTTACCGCTTACTGCTGAGTGTTGACAAATATGTTTTTTTTTTTTCTTTTTTTAATTAAACAACTTTATTTTAAAAACAAAGACAAATGTACAGGTTTTAAAAGCATTTTTGCACAATGGTATATGAATACATTTTATCAGTACTTGATTTTTTTTAAATGTTTGATAGTGTGAATTAAAATCTTACTAGTTACAATGAGCATAAAGTACATGTAAAACAAGATGTAACTTGGAAAGAGTCAAAGTTTCTTGGTGTGTAAAAATTAAGCATAATGGATTTTCATTTTCTTTTTTCTTTTTTTTTTTTTCTTTTTGGCCTTTGGTTTTTTTTTTTTAACTTCATACAGTCTGTAAGTTGTTTCTGGGGTGTTCAGAACTTTCTGGGGTTAGTATCCAATTATCAGTGACTGCATATTATGTCTGTTCTTTTGTGACTGGGTTACCTCACTCAGCATGATAATCTCTAGATGCTTCCATTTTCTTAAGAATTTCATAAAGTCATTGTTTCTAGTAGCTGAGTAGTAATCCATTGTGTAAATATACCACAATTTTTGTATCCATTCATCTACTGAAGGACATCTGGGTTCTTTCCAGCTTCTGGTTATTATAAATAGGGCTGCTATGAACATTGTGGTGCATGTATCTTTATTGTATGCTGGAGCTTCTCTGGGGTATATGCCCAGAAGTGGAATAGCTGGGTCTTCAGGTAATACTATGTCCAATTTTCTGAGGAACTGCCAGACTGATTTCCAGAGTGGTTGTATCAGTTTACAGCCCCACCAGCAGTGGAGAAGTGTTCCTCTTTCTCAACATCCTTGCCAGCATCTGCTGTCATCTGAATTTTTGATCTTAGCCATTCTGACTGGTGTGAGGTGGAATCTCAGGGTTGTTTTGATTTGCATTTCCCTGCTGGCTAAGGATGTCAAGCACTTCCTTAGATGCTTCTCAGCCATTCAATATTCCTCAATTGAGAATTTTTTGTTTAGCTCTGTACCCCATTTTTAATAGTATTGTTTGATTCTCTGGTGTCTAACTTCTTGAGTTCTTTGTATACCTTGGATATTATGCCTCTATCAGATGTGGGGTTGGTAAAGATCTTTTCCCATTCTGTTGATTGCCGTTTTGTTTTCTTGAGGATGTCCTTAGCCTTACAGAAACTTTGCAATCTCATTAAGTCCCATTTGTTAATCTTTGACCTTAGAGCTTGAGCCATTGGTGTTCTGTTTAGAAAATTTTCTCCTGTGCCTATGTGTTCTAAGGTTTTCCCTACTTTCTCTTCTGACAGTTTCAGTGTGACTGATTTAATGTGGAGATCTTTGATCTACTTGCACTTGAGCTTTGTACAAAGAGATAGGAAAGGGTCTATTTTTATTCTTCTGCATGCTGAGTGCCAGTTGGACCAACACCATTTGTTGAATAGGTTATCCTTTTTCTATGGAATGTTTACAGCTCCTTTGTCAAAAATCAAGAGACCATTTATGTGAGGGCTCATTTCTGGATCTTCTATTCTATTCCATTGACCATGTGCCTATCTCTGTACCAGCACCATGCAGTTTTCAGCACAATTGCCTTGTAATAGAGCTTGAGGTCAGGGATGGTGATTCCTGCAGATATTATCTTGCTGAGTATGGATTTCGCTATTCTAGGTCTTTTTTTTATTCAAGATGAAATTGCACATTGCTCTTTCCAACTCTACAAAGAATCTGGTTGGAATTTTGATGGGGAGTGCATTGAATCTGTAGTTTGCTTTTGGTAAGATGGCCAGTTTTACAATGTTGATCTTTCCAATCCATGAACATGGGAGGTCTTTCCATTTTCTGAGATCCTCCTCGATTTCCTTCATTAGAGATTTGAAGTTCTTGTCATACAGGTCCTTCACTTGCTTAGAGTCACACAAAGGTATTTTATATTGTTTGTGGCTATTGTCAATGGTATCTTTCCCCTAATTTCTTTCTCTGAAATAGTGTCTCTCTTTGTCTCTGAGATGAGTTTCCTGTATGCAGCAAAATGCTGGGTTTTGTTTATGTATCCAGTCTGATAGCCTATATATTTTTATTGGGGAATTGAGTCCATTTATGTGAACAGATATTAAGGAATAGTGGTTGCTGTTTCCTGATATTTTTGCTTTTAGAGGTAGAATTGTGCCTGTGTGTCTTTCTTCTTTTGGTTTTCTTGCTTAGGTATTTTCTTGTTTTTACTAGGATGTAGTTTCCCTCCTTGTATTGGGTTTTCCACGTATAATTTGTTGTAGTACTGGGTTTGTGGTCAGATATTGGGTAAATTTAGTTTTGTCTTGGAATATCTTGGTCTCTCCATCAATGGTGATTGAGAGTTTTGCTGGGTATAGCAGCTTTGGCTGGTACCTGTGCTCTGTTAGGGTCTGCATGATGTCTGTCCAGGCTCTTCTAGATTTCATAGTCTCTGTTGAGAAGTCTGGTATGATTTTGATTGGTCTGCCTTTATATGTTACATGGCCTTTTTACCTTACTGCTTTTAGTATTCTTTCTTTGCTTTGGGCACTTGGTGTTTTGACTATTATGTGTTGGGAGAAATTTCTTTTCTGGTCCAACCTATTTGCAGTTCTGAAGGATTCTTTTATGCTCCTGGTCATCTCATTCTTAAGGGTAGGGAAGTTTTCTTCTACGATTTTTTTGAAGATATTTACTGTGCCTCTTAGTTGATATTCTTCACCCTCTTCTATTCCTATTACCCTTAGGTTTGGTCTTCTCATTGTGTCCTGGATATCCTGGATATTTTGTGTTAGGAGCTTTTTGGCTTTTACATCTTCTCTGACTGCTTTCTCTATGTTTTTAATGTTGTCTTCAGCCCCTGAGAGTCTCTCTTCCGTCTCTTGTAGTCTGTTGGAAATGCTTGCATCTGTGACTACTGATTTCTTTTTTAGGTTTTCTACCTCCAGGTTTGTCTCTTTTAGTGTTTTCTTTATTGTGTCAATTTCCATTTTAAATTCCTTCTTCAATTCCTTCATCTCTTTGGTTAATGTTTTCCTCTAGTTCTTTGATTTCTTTGAGTGTTTTTCTTGTTTCCTCTTTAAAAGCTTCAATTTCTTTATGCTTTTCCTCCCGTTCTTGTTTAAGGATCTCGATCATCATCTTGAGGTATGATTTCAGGTCTGAGTCTTCTTTTTCTGGAGTGTTTGGAATTCTGCTGTTTGCTGTGATGGGAGAGATGGGTACTGGTGTTGCCAGGTTTTCTTGGTTTCTATTGGGTAAGTTTTTTCTCTTTCCTCTTGACATCTTGTTGTCTGTGATTATACGTGGTCTTGTTGTCAGTAATTGGTTCTCATCGCTCCCGTGTACCTGGCCTGTGTCCCTGGATCTCCCATTCCCGGTGGCAGATGGACTGAGTATTTGTTCCACACGCACGGGCCCTTCAAGTAGAAATGAAGTCCCTATGGCAGAGTTCCTTCTCCCCTGAACCAATGGGTGGGGGCATGCTTTCCGTGTGCTAGGCCCACACCTCTCTGTGCCCTGGTTACTCGCAGTGCAGTCTCACCAGGCCTGCGTTCCTGGATCTCCACTGTTCCTGGTGGCAGATGGCCTGAGTGTTTGGTCTCTGTGAAAGCTTTTCAACAGTAGCTTACTGTGAGGGTATTTAAAGAGTTCTGGAACTTAGATTGCAGTAGTCGGGAAGCTTAGAGATCCATGTTTTTCCTCAAAGGAGACTGAAATCTAGACTTTCAGAAAGTACTCTCAAACAGTTTCTTAAACATCAGGGTGAAACAGCCTCAGCTTTTGAACTTCTTTCTGGGTTACACAAGTCTCTGAACTGCTCTCGCCAAATATGTTTTAAGTACCTTGTGTACTGGAAATACTCTGCAAATTACCTTTCTTGTGTTGTGGATAGGAAGTAAAGGTTTTTCTTTCTTTCCTGTTTATATTAATGCATCGATCGCTGCATATTCAAATCCCCCTCTTCTGCACTGGAAGGAATTGATTATAGGATGTACTTCATCACACTTTGCATCTTTCAGATTTGAGACTAAGATGTCAAAGAGTAAATGTTTCGATGAGGTTATTAGCCCACATATATTGTCTTGTTTTTAAATACTTGGAGTTGCATGCAGCTTAATGCACAGTGGTATAAGTTCAAAAAGTCTGTTAAACAGAAAACCAAAGTGGGCCCAGATTGAGCAAAATCATAACTCCTGCAATGGCAGAAGCCACAGGCTCATGTAATCTCATCATGTGACATTTCACCATGGGACATTAACGCAGAACTTCAGTTTGTAATGAGTTTAACTTAAAGCTGGAACAGCCACCAACATTTTGCCAATTGTTTTGAGGCTTTTGATGACAAAATATATTAAGTTAATTCTCAGATGAGCTGTGAATTTCATTTTATGATCAGTGTTATTGAGACTCTCTAGTACTGAATTCCTAGTCCAGATGACCTGGAAAAGGACTCTGTTGACACATAACAGCATACAAAGCTGTGAAGAATTCACATCATCACTGACATACTCAAACGGGAAAGATAAAATAGTCTATTAACTATTCAATGAATTTTATAAAAGTTAGTATCCTGATGTAACACTACTAAAGGATCTATTTAAAATTTACTTTATTGAGGATCATCAAACAGTGTGTGATTTTAGTTCATCATTGTCCATTATATCTAAGTATATTTCTCTAAGTAGTATTTACAGAGGTGGGGACCCTTAAAGAACAAAGAGATAAAAGCATCTAAATGTGAATCATCTGTACAACAGATATCATCATGGAGGACAATATTACCAATATTGTACTGCAGCATGCCCACAAAGTTTTCAATACAATGGAGGATATGCATGCATGTGTGTGTGTGAGTGTGTGTATGTGTGTGTGTGTGTGTGTGTGTGTGTGTGTATGATCATGTGTGTGTGTGAATTTATATAACTTACCATTTTCTTAGTACTTATCTATAAATCTTGCCTAGACATGAGGTTATCAGAACTATACTAACGTCTCTTGATCACATTCTAAAATCTGCATACTTTAACACAGGCTCAAGTTACATGTTTGGCCCTGTCCCTGGCTGTGCCTTCCTTGTTTTTTAAGGAAAGTAACACTTGTTCGGACACAGAGGAAAAATGCTTGTGTGGGGTTCATTTAGCCATTTTCTAGAGTGCTGCATTTCACAAAATAGCATAAGAAAGCTTTCTTACAGGGGTCATCTCTTGGGGGTTGGTATTCCAAATAACACACTTTGGGAACTGTTGAGCTGCTGAAAGTAGTTTAATCATCCTAACAACCCTGCCAGGGAGGCTGTATTATGCTCATTTTACAAATTAAGGGAGCTAAGACATAGAAAGTTGAAGTGACTTTCCTAAAGTCACCAGCTGGTAAGTGACAGAGTTGGCGTCGGTCCCCACGTCTCTCCCCTTCTCCCTGCACCACACAGAGCTCGTCATCCCTCAGCACCACTAACACACACAATATTAAGAAAATGTTCCTGTCTTTAACTGAAGAGGCTGAGCTTTAAAATATTTTGACAGTTCAGTTCTGAATGTCAAAAGGGCCAAGAGCATGCACAGTGGAAATGTAGGATTCCAGAGAAGGAAGAGAGGGTAACTGTGGAAGCCTGGAAAAGTGTGCGTGTATGTTATACATGCACCTTACACTTACCTTCATGTCTCTCTCGTCGTGTTTCTATGAAGAGAAAGTGTCACCTGCACAAAGCAGGGCCTCTCCGTCAGTGTAGCTTCTTCGGGTCATCTCTAAATCTTCATTCTAATTTCTTTCTCCCTTAGATTTGCATTACCTGGAAAAGTTAACCCTTCTACAGAACCACCCTTTCCCTCCTGGTTCTATCCATTCTGAAGCCTCTTACCCTTGATAAATACATAATCTTAATAGTGTCACTAAAATTTAAAAACCCAGAAATAATTTTGAATAATTGCAAATTGAAAATATATTTTTGAAATAGATATCAGGGTTGCAACCTCATGGGAAGAACATTATCAACCAACAAACCCTCCACAACTCCCATGAACTAAAACACCAACCTTTGAGCACACATTGAGAGACCTATGGCTCCAGGTGCCTATGTAGCTGAAGATAGCAGTGCCTGGCATTAATGTGAGAGGAGGCCTTTGGTCCAGGGAGGGCACGTTTTTCCAATGTTGGGGAATGCCAAAGCAATGGGATGGAAATGGTGATTAGGAGCAAGTGCACCTTCATGAAGACAAATGGAGGTGGAGGGGGATGGGAGCCAGGTGGGGGAGGGGATAACATTTCAAATGTAAATACAGAGACTACTTAATAAAAAATAGAAATAGATGTCAATCCCTTTTAGCTTTTGCGCCTAGAATCAAACAAGAGAGATGTTAAAGTGAAACCACTCATAGACATGCCTTGAGTTTAGGACAGAAGAGCTTTACTGGAATGAGATCAGGAAGTAATGGAGGGGAAATGGAGCAGATGCTGATTTCCACCCTCTCTCAATGGGTTCTGAAGACATGTAGAGCGAGGGGGTGGGAAGATAGAGGCACTGAGGAGTTGACAGGCAGGAACAGTTGGTTGGAGAGCACTGCAGTTCCCAACAGCTTCCCAGTTCAGTACCAGGATTCTACACCCTAGGTTTCCTGTGTGATTGTTTTCATCGCCCCAGGCATGCACAGTCTTGGGACACTTGCTTTCACATGCAACCACAGTGTGAACAATTAGACTTCCCTCTGGACCGTCTTTGATTTCTAACCACACCATACTCTTCTGGGCCAGTTATCTATTCTCTATCAGCTTTAGTAGAAACAATGCCATTCTCTGAGCTGCTCAGCTTCTTCAGGAAGATGAAATATCTCCTTCTAGTGAATTCCAATAGTAATATGCCTCAGCACAGCATCTGTTGTGCACTACCCTGCTTGGGTGTTTATTTTCCATAAGACCAATCTCCTGTTCACTCTCACCCGCTCTCAAAATAAGTATGTTAACTGAGGGAACCAACTTATAGCTCATGCATTATTAAAATACTGGCTAAACCCTATGATCCTGATAGTTCAGCTCTATTTTTATATATTAGAAGAAAATATTGTAATTCATTTTTCTTTACCACTATTACATCAACTCTTTGAGAATTTCATAGAATCGGTTTAGAGCATATAATATTAATAACTACACCAAGTACCTGTGTTGATTCTTTTTTAATTTATTTTGCCTCACCTGTTGTCCCAACTATTGCTACAGCAACAGGCTTTTCAAAGTAATGCAGTCTGAACTTCTCTTACAGAGGAGTGCATGCTCCCACCCCTGTGTGTGTGTGTGTGTGTGTGTGTGTGTGTGTGTGTGTGTTTAACACATTTCTTACAGGCCTAGAGAGGTCCTCAGGACTGAGAAATGGTCACCTCTGTGCCTCCCCTGTGCCCTGGTCCTCTCTCCACCTTTGTGTTCTGCTTCCTTGCCCTCTCCTTCTGCTCTCTAAGGTTACATTCCAGCACAAAGAACTGCCAGGCAGGCTTCTGCCTTGGGCTCTGCTTTTGAAGGCAATCTGGAATATTGATCAAGGTCTGGTCAGGAGACAGAAACCACACAAGTAATCTAAACATAAAAATAGTAATATAAAGATTATTAACTTGTAAGAGAGAAAGATAAACTACAGAAGATAAGAAAGACTTAAATGCTATGGCGAACACAGATGAAGATGCGGCTCCACCTCTAGGATCAAAAATGGAATGCACTTGGAAGACCATTTTTACCCATGACTGAAAGTAGGTGTGTTACTTCCACCATCACCTGAAAACTGTCCTTCGGAGTCTAAAACTCACTATGAGTTTGCTCTATGCAATACCAATAAAATATCTGAGAAAGCCCCAACTGGGATTCTAGCCAGACTTCCTAGAAATAACTTATTAGGTGTTTGAATACCAAAGGCCTGCCTCAGAAACTAGTGAGAATTTCTGAGACTCCAATGCTGTGGGCAAAACTTGGCAGAAGGCTACTCTGGAGCATGACAAACTGTGCCAGAGTGTCGCCTCAGCTGGGTGCTGGCAAGGGCAGCGTCAGAGTGGACGTTAGCTTGTGCTTGTTCCACATACTGCAGGATGAGTAGGAAACAAAAATGCCAGAAAGACCCAGGGAAACTCCTTTATCCTGCAGGACGCGTTCATCATTCCCTACTAATGAAGATGAACTCGCTGTCAGCTAGTTAACAAGAAAAGTCTCATCATTCCTGAGGCAGTGATACAAGGCAAAGAGAGTACATTAGGAACGGAGAGGCAATAAATTCAAAGCCAGCTCCCCAGGCTAACTGCATTCCATCAATCCTGTGCAAAAGGATTTTTATTCCCACCTGCCCATTGACCAAGGCAAGCAGTGGTTTAGGAAGAAAATATCAGCCATAATTGGTAGCAACCTTACTCCAGGAGCTGTTCAACTGTGTCCTCCACTGGCTACTCTTTCCTCTACTCTACAGAAGCTTTCCCAGCTCGAACACCAGCCACATGCATCCTCATCCTCAGTCTGAGCTCTCCTGGCTCTTTTGATTTCCCTCTGAAAGCATCAGCTCCTCAGATCTATGCTCTGCTCTTGGGGGTGTGGGCAATGGCTTGTTTCATAGGAAGAGCTCGCTGTCCAATCATGAGAACTGGAATTTGCTTACCCAGCTCTTGTGTAAAGGTCAGGCATGCAGTAAGTGTCTACAGCCCTAGTTCTGGGAGGGAAAGAAAGGAGAGTCCCTGAGACTTACTGATCAGGTAATGTCAACAACTACTTAACTCTAGCTTCACTGAGATACCGTCTCAAACAGATTGATGAAAAGTGACTGAGAAGGACATTGAACATGTGAACATCAAGCTTTGGTCGTCATATACATATGTGTACACATGCATGTGTAACCTGTGCACACACACAACCAGAGAGAGAGAGTTTCATATAATTAAAGGAAAGTTTTTGTGTTCCCTCCATGACCTTGAAAACCCACAGAGTCCCTAAATGGCACCTGGTTTTTCCACCAGGAAGCATTATTCCCTATTATTCCCTCCTTATTCCCTACATTTATTGAGAAGTTGTCATTGTACAAAGGCAGGAAGGAGCCCTTGGGGCCAAGAGAAGACAGCAGTATCATGGCAGCTCTTTCTCCACTCATTAAAGTCACCATAACAGTTGAAAACTCTAGCATGATAATCTGTATTAATGAAAATACTGCCTAGGTCCCTTTGTTATGAATATTCATTTCAGATTAAGACAATCAGTTGGCTTACCATTTTGGCTCTGCCACTTGCTAATTGTGCATTATTGATAAAAAAAAAAAACAATTTAGATTTATTCAAACTCTTTTGTAAAATGAAAATCATGCTTTCAAAGGTGATACTGAGAACAAGGAGAACAAAGAAAACCACACACGTTTGTTCATCAAATAAATTGTTAAGCCCTATTTTGTGTCCTAATTTTCCCTGAACACTAAGAAAAAAAGGTGCCATATATGAGACTATGATTCAGTGACAGGACTGTAGAGCAAGAAGCTAGAGAATCTCCGTCAGCCTGAGGTCAGCCTAGTCTACAGGGCAGGTTCCAAGTTCCAGGTGAGCACTCTCTCTCTCTCCCTGTCCCCCTCACCCCATCCTCCCCCCTTCCCTCTTTCCTAATCCTCTACCTTTTGACTCACGGACCACTTCTACTCCACACACACACACACACACACACACACACACACACCCATGTTTTTCTTTTTCTCCTGTTTTATGATTGTGAAAGACTTCATAGTAAATGAGTAAGATATGTACCTGTCTTAATCCCTCTACAGTAT
The DNA here is from genome assembly GCF_963924665.1 of Micromys minutus. Taxonomy (NCBI): domain Eukaryota; kingdom Metazoa; phylum Chordata; class Mammalia; order Rodentia; family Muridae; genus Micromys; species Micromys minutus. The sequence goes on along the minus strand of NC_137980.1, from coordinate 6,095,645 downwards.
TTCTTGATGCCTTTGAAAAACCCATTATCGTTTACATTCAAACAGTAACTTATTAAGGCTCGCTCCTATGAGGACGCTGAGGACAGTTGTCTCATAAGGAAGTTTCAACTTCTCATTATCGATTTAAGTAAACTACCAGAGAAGTCCTACACAGTGGTCATTGTGGTTATTAGTAGCCAGATAAGCCCTGGGTTGCCCATGATAAGTGATAATATGGTGTCAAATGTCCTTGGCATTCTTGTTATGTCAAAGATTTTTGTAAGCACGAAACACTAATGTGTGCATAGGAGGTCACACAATGCCATGGCTTTATAACAGAGCCACCAAGTGCCTGGAGCCCAACCCTGTTCTCCTCTCCCTGAAGAAACATTGACGCTGTGATGCTCACTTGCCTTTTACTAGTATTTTAAGAAAGCACACTGAAAAATAAAATAAAAGATGAACTGCTTGCATTTTCAAATTAATCAGAAAATAAAATTAAAGCACATTTATTTAGCAGAAAGCGCCTCTTCCCATTAATGA